>NC_142355.1:35932661-36305161 GCF_059441175.1 Urocampus carinirostris | reverse complement strand
CTCTCGCTATTTATCATCTGAAAAATAAAAGTGGGGGTACGAGCATAGAGGGGAATAAAAAGTGGTTAAATTTACTTTGTTTTTAACGCCAGTCGTTGCTGTTTTGAAATGTTGAAGAAAAGAACTGTCAGGACCAGAAGGGAGACAGGACCCACTTGCGTTACGTTTCTCTAAGTTTTATTGGAAGAAAGGAAAGGGTTGCACCCATGATCCGGTGATCGCTGGGCGCGCGAAGCAGGTTGCTTTGAAAGCGAAAGTGGGATTTTCGTGGCGAGCGATGGCGGTGTGGGGAACAGAAAAACGTGTCAGTAGCCGGGACAGGAGAGCAAAAACGTGGTCGGGATCGGAAACGAGTCGAAAGCCAGGAGAGGAGAGGCGACGTGGTCAGGATCAAAAAACGAGTCGAAGCCGGGAAACGGACAGGAGCAAAAACAGGTGGGAGTCATGGTCGAAAAATGCTTGCCTACAGTAAACTGAGGTTCGCAGATGGACTCACAACAGGTGACAGACGTGGGTTTAAATAGTGACAGAGAGCCAATCACAGTCCAAGGCAGTTGGCGCCAAATGAGCGGGCACAGGTGCTTGACATCAAGATCATGACAAGAACTGATATACGTGATAATATAAGTATTGTTCCACTTGTTTGTTGTTGGTGTCCAGTAGAGTTAAGATGACGCAAACACAAGGGGAAATTGAAAACTGACAGAGGTGTTAAACAGTATAAGTAGCTAAATTTAACAAGACGTTTACTTTAATATTTCTAGAATATGACAGAGTTCAGAATGATAGACATACGTTATTAAAGAATTTGTTCCTTAGCAATTATTTAAATGCTATGAAACTAGTCTTTTTGAATGGAAATGCTGGCCAAAATTTACATTACGAAGGGCCGAAAAAAGATCTCATCACATCACTCTAAAAGTATTATTCTCAATAATTTTATATGAGTATCTACATGTGTAGGGTCTAAATTGCTAATTCAATAAAACAATTATTTTTAAATTGAAGTAGACTTTATTTGGGCCAGAACGGATTAGTAAGTTAACCATTGTTTCTAATGGGAAAAAAAATTCAGACCTCAACCTCCAACATGGAACTACTTAGGATTGAATGCTGAGGCACCACTGTACTTTTAAAATAAATAAATGTCAAGGTTTTTTTGGTATTTACCATGTATTATTACTGTTATCTGCTCTATTTTTTCCGCATATACATGATACCGCGAGAAGGGCATGTAATTATCTGTAAACTCATTTACTAGTATTAAAATGAGCTTTTAGGGAAACCACTTATTCAGGGTGGACCATATGACGTGTTATGATCATGTTAAAGTGTTTGAAACTTAGTCAATAAAATGCTTGTAGAGGCAGCAAATCACTGCAAGAATTTAGGTCTGTATTGCCTTTCAAGCTTGAGTGTCTGTCATCTTGTCCATTTTTTTGTTTGACTATTTTTATTTAGGCACAGAACAAACACAACATCAGCAAATGAATAATGAAATGATAAAATTAAATATTTGCGCACAATGCATGTCTTTGTTGTCGATGAACAAGGACGGAGGAAAAAAGCCCGATGTTCGACCTTTGCCTACGCTCTGTACGATCCGTGTTAAATGCATCGTTTTAATGCTCCAACTTAGCTTGCCAGAGCTACCAAATATCACTTTTTTTTTACCTCGCCAGTCAATAGCAAAATGCGAAGTATGCATTTTCTATGAAAACCATGCAAAAAGGGGGGGAAAACTCGAGCAATGCTTGGATATTTATTGTGCATTATCGCTTTTTCCTGGACTCTTGCGGTAACTGAAGGTTCATGGCGGTCCTAAATGCTACTACGAAAAAAATGTCAAAATCTGGAAATTCTCTATCTGTTCTAATGATTTTCAGTGTTTTGCAATTTCTGGATTAGTAAGCACTTGAATCAAATCCAACGTTGTTGCATCAAATTGTAGTGTTTTGTCCATCTACCTTGGTCATATACCTCAAGAGGGGTGACCGACAGCAAGACAAACACGTATACAAAAACAAGGAAAAGAAAAAAGTAGCAACAAACACAAAAAAATTGACCATGGCCAACCCAAATGCCCAAACAAGTTAAGCACCTCTGCACCGAAGTTGGTCATGCTTCGTCCCTCCAGATGAAACGGGACACAAGAAAGCAGCCACGTCACTCGGATAAGGGTAACACAACACACTCTTCTGTTCAACAGCAAGTCCCGACAGCTTTCGCTGGTTTACCCCTGCCGCATCATACAGGTGCCCTGCCCATCCCTTAGAACGTGTCCAACATCCCACAATCCTTTCACAACACCTCTCCACTCATCCCTATCACCACCATGAGCTCTAGCTTCAACTATATTTAGACCTCTTTCCTGCAGTGAACTCATAACACCATCCATCCATGTCAGTCCCGGCCATCTTCTTGGTCGCCTTCCATTTACCTCTGCTCTGTAGATCCTCTTCAACATTCACTCCTCATCCATCCTCTCCATGTGTCCAAACCAACCGAGTTCTCTCTTATCCACACACTTGCTCAGTTCCACTACCACTCCAGTTCTGTCTCTCACAATTTAATTTCTCAATCTATCCAATCTTGTCACTTCTAACATACTCCTCAAACACTTCATCTCAAAAATATTAAATTTCCTTCAGAAATCTGCGTTCAGGCTCCAAGTCTCAAATCTCTGTTCAAATTGTAATGTTACAATGCCTTATGTTTAAGTGTATTTACATTCTAAACTTTATAGCTTTGATGGTATCATAATTCGGGAGGCATCAAATTTTTGGCACTGAATATTTTTCTGCCAAAAACAAGAAAAAGTGTGTTTTCAGTTTCGACATGAAGAGTAAATTGAAGGGCAGCACGGCGGCGCAGTGGTTAGCGCTTGTGCGGCACAGTTCATGTCGTGGGTTCAAATCCAGCTCCAGACTTTCTGTGCGGAGTTTGTATGTTCTCCCCGTGCTTGCGTGGGTTTCCTCCGGGCACTCCGGTTTCCTCCCACATTCCAAAGACATGCATTTCAGGTGAATTGGCCGGTCCAAATTGTCCCTAGGTTTGAATGAGCGAATGAGTTGTCTGTCCCTGTGTGCCCTGCGATTGGCTGGCAACCAGTTCAGGGTGTCCCCTGCCCACTGCCCAATGATTGCTGAGATGGGCTCCAGCCCCCGTGACCCTACTGAGGATAAGCGGTACGGCTAATGAGATGAGATGAGATGAGTAAATTGAATTGAAATCAGGCTTCCAGGGGTTCATGGATCAGGGTTTGTGTTAGCTTAGAAAATTACAATAAATTGTCTATTATTTTTCTTTACTTTTGGAATTAGTGACCCTCAGAGGTGTTAGATTATGTTGTCACTTTTGCATGTGTCTTTCAGCCATCCATCAATCCATTATCTTCACCGCTTATCCTCAGTAGGGTCACGGGGATGCTGGAGCCCATCCCATCCATCCTCGGACAGTGGGCAGGGGACACTCTGAACTGGTTGGCAGCCAGTTGCAGGGCACACAGGGACAAACAATTTGCCCGCTCATTCACACCTAGGGACAATTCGGACTGGTTTTTGGAATGGGAGGAAACCCACGCAAGCACAGGGAGAACATGCAAACCTCACAAAGGAGGTTCGATCTCATGACCTCAGAACTGTGCCGCACACGCGCTACCCACTCCGCCACTCCACCATATTCACTTAGTTGTTATTAATGCACACCATATTTATCCACATATTTTAATAAAGTATTGACTTGCTGAATGTATTCTCTTATCTGTACTTACTCACCATTCCTTTTATCATACAACCTTGAAGATTTAGCTGTGTACAGTTACTTCTTCTTTTTGCCTTGTCATGTGAGTTCTCAGTGTGTTAGTGCTGCGTGTTTCATTTTTGCAAATCCACAACCCTCGCTTACAAAAACAGTAATCTCCCATTCGTTGATACCTTTTGGGGGGAAGAGCACTCCTGGGCCCAATCCCAATTCTCTCACTCGGCCCTGAGAACCCTCCAGTGAGGACCCTCGATAGAGGAGTGCCGTCCGCGAGTGGAGTGCAAAGTGGAGATGGTTTGGACAAGACTTGCAAGGTTCCACCCCTGTCCAGGAGATGGCGGTAATATTAATTGGCTGTAGACCTCAGTGACGCATTGGTCTACGTCACATGTAAACAACTCGAGTCTCAACCTGTAGTGTGTCAGTTGGAGAGTTCGTGCAACGTTAAAAATGCCCGCTACTGCTGTGTTATTACCGATTGCCTGAAAGCTCATCATCTTTTCCGTGTTTCCAATCAACGGAGGAGAAATGTGCTATACTGAAGACAGCTTCGGCGCTATGTAGTGCTGATTCATCTTTACAAGGTACGTACACTCATTAAAAAAAAATGACCCGTTCGGTCAAATACAGTAAGAGTTAACATACAATGCACGTTCACATAATACCCTATGTTTGTGTAGACATAAATGGCAGTCTACTTATTAGTTTCTTAATGCCATTTTATGACATATAGTAGGGGTCTTGAATCTGTGGCATGACGAAACGTAAACAAACACAAGAACAGTCCACCTGACCCTTTAGCTGACATAATATTGTCACCAAACTTCCCTGTACGACCCAAAAACCTTAGTTCATAAGGAATTTAATTCAAAAGAGTTGTCATTGAATATAAAAAGGTCATTTCAACATTTTTTCATGATGCTTACATCACAGTTAAAGCGGTCTTTTTCTTTTCTATGCCCACATTTATGTCTAAATTGTTTGTTATCTATTGTGTTCCAGAGTGGCTGTCCCATAAGCGTGGACAGGTTGGACAGGAATGTTCCCATCCTGTGCTTATGGTTGGATGTGGAGTCAGAACTCATTCAGGACTTAAGGTTGAGCAAGAAGGTTATGTGGGCCCTGCAGGAGCTGCTAAAGAGGGAACAGGGCCATGGCTGGAGGTCCTGATCTACGTGTACTGGCTGGTCCACGCTCTGTCCTACCGTGTGGTGTCACGGGTCTTCAGGGTTCCCAGGTCCACCGTACAAAGAATTGTCCACAGTTAATATGGAATAAATTGCCCAAAAGCCATATTTTAGGCTCTGGAAGTCAGACCCACATTTGCATTATGTGCTTTTCTGCATTACTATTCAATAAACATCTTCATTTTGAGTAACACCTTGGTGGTTTATTTCATAATGATGTGAGATACTGTGTGAGAACAGAAAACAACTACAAATCACTCCAGCTTAAATAATAGTTTACTTTCAGAAAAACAAACTCACATTGGGCCAAAATACATAATAGTAAATAAATAATGTGTCACAAATTTTAACAAAAATATACCAATACTTCCATAAAGCTGGAAACACAAACTGGAACTTCATTGAGTTCTTAAAAAAAAAAAAAAAAAAAAAATCCTTTTATAAAACAAAGGGAAACATTGCAGAGATGTCACTGTTCTGGAAATTTGTCCACGAGCTTCCCAAAAAGGACGGGAACCGCTCAGTTTTGGCCAGTTTCTTCGAGCCTTTTCCTCGCTCCGGCAGACTCCGCTTTCAAGAAGTCAAGGAGTGTATCGTGCTTCCTTTTTTTCTGGGTGATTTGGGGTTTGGCGCCGGATTAGAAGGTGCCAACGACGTGCCCGGTGGTGTGGATGGCGTGGTAGCTGTGATGGTGACCAGCTCTTCCACGGGACGTTCTACAGTGGCCTTTAGGTTGGGTGGAAAAAACAAGAATTACTTAATGCTGATGTATTGTACAAAACAACTGTGTATAGGATGCTCAACAAGTTGATATGAGACAGGAAATTATAGGATGTGTTCTGGATAATTATTTGATAGTGAATAGATACAAAAAAATGACATGTTATTCTTATGGCTGTAAGAGCTTTCTATTGGCCAGCATCACATATGCTTTAGAATTGTCTCCACATTTGGACAACATTTTGAGAAGGTAATTAGTTTACTTAATATGTGTTTACAGAGAAGGCAGTGGACTATGTGATAGTAATTTGTTTCAACTGTATTTCCACGTGAAATTCGTAGACATTACTCATAATGCATGATGAAAACTAATGCATTCTGATCTCACATGAAAGAATCATATTGTAAATAAAACACGACACCCGAAATTGTGTGCAGTAAACAAAGGCTTATGTCCAGAACGGTATTCTGACTATGCTCCAAGTAGATGTAAAAGCACGACTCGTTTAAGATAAAAACAGGGATGGGCTGAACCGTGATTTTCTGCACAGTTATCCTACTTTACAGTTTGTAGCGTGAAGATTTTTTTTGCCAGCTCCCGAGGTAGATTGGTGCACTTCGTAAAGTAGCGATTTTGCAATGTTCGTGTTTTAACGCGAAAATACGATTTTCTATTGCATTTACGTCTAACTAAGATATCTCAATACATTTTGTTGCAAATACATGCGTGGTTGTGGAAAACTACTTACATTTGTGCGGTTCCTTTTCGGGCATGTTTGTTGATATTGAGAATTCGCAAAGCCTTCTGGGTAGTCACTTCGCTGCCAAGTGAGGTCGAGAGCCCCCTCGGTCTTGAAGTGGTTACGACAGGGGTCGGGAACCTATGGCTCTTTTGATGACGGCATCTGGCTCTCTGAAAATTTCTGAACGAAACAAATTTTACTAATAATGTTACTTTAGCAAAATAAATAATAATAATAATAAAGTCAGAAAAAAACATGTCAAAAAAAAAAAATAAATACACACATTTTAATTTATATATATGTAACGGGTGTAATAATAACTTTTATTTTATTGAAATTCCTGCTAAAATATGTGTATAGTTTTTGGTAAATGTCCTGCAATGCTGAGTCCAACAGTGCCATCTGCTGGTATGGGGTGGGGTTTGGTTTTGGCTTCTAACATGTGACCAGGAGGCGGGGTTTTGTCAGTTTTACCAGAGTACTACAAAGGTAAGACATATCTTTTGGTGCTCCACAAAATAAGTTAATTTTAAACTTTATAACCCCAGCTGACAAATCTCTCACCATGCATAGTAATGTGATTGATATTGTCAAGCTGTTTAGGTTTATTTTCGTTTTGTTTCTGTTTTACTAAATATTAATTCCCCTTGTAGAGATCAAAGAGATCAGACCCAGCAGAAAAAGCTAATGTTGTGACTCATCCATTTGCAGGTAAATTGTACCCATTTTTATACTCATTATTGTTTTTATTCCTATTTTTCATATACATTAAAAAAAGGATGATGTTGGTTAAAATTCAGAGTAAAGAAAAACATGTTGAATTCATTGTAAACGTTAAAAATCCACTATACGATCTCTTGTTAAAAGTATCTTGTTAAAATGCAAAGATTTATAAATGTATTGTGATATTCTAAAATGTATTTTCTGTAAAGTGAAAAGACAGCTCTTTGATATGCTTTGTTGTCAGTTTTACCAGAGTACTACAAAGAGATCAAAGAGATCAGACCCAGCAGAAAAAGCTAATGTTGTGACTCATCCATTTGCAGTCCAGCGTGAATGTGGATCTTTGGTGGGACACGTACACCGCGGTTACATTGGTGCCGTGACCCGTGACTTCTATCAAACTCTCCGAACCGAGGACTGTCCTACCTGCCACATTGTTTCATGATGCCATCAGCTCACAGTATTTAAAATTGCTATACAGTGACGTGTTACGCAGGCTCCTGATTTATTTTGTGATTTTGACTCATTTACATATTTGAAACATGTTTAATCAGAGCACGAGTGACATTTCTGAGGGTGTAGCTGATCAGATGACAAATGTTATTCAGGAGATAGGACATACATTGGCTGATAGCATTTTCTCACGTATACAGTCACACAATACAGTAGCTCCTAGCGCTGCTGCCACACAAGATGTAGCAAACACATTGAGTAAGCCAGGTTATGTGTCAGATGTAACACAGGTTCAGGTGGTTACACAGAGAAAGGTTAAAGAACCACCATCATTTAATGGGGATGGCTCAGACTCAATAAAATTACATGAGTGGGAAGACCTAATGAAGACATTTATTAGGAAGAGTAATGTGAGACTTGAAGAGCAAGCAGAGGAAATCCAAATGCATTTGAGAGGAAAAGCTAAAGATGTAGTTAGGTTTGGCATTAGAAACAGTAATATAGACGTCTATACCCGCCCTGACATGATTTATAGTCTCCTCAGGAAACACTTTAGCTGTACCAAGTACTCTGCTGTCCCTTTAGCTGACTTTTATTCAACTTTGCCCAAACACCAGGAGGACCCCTATGACTACTGGCTGAGACTAAACAGAGCAGCTGACCTTGCCTCTGAGTGCTTGAGTGAGCAGGGCAAAACATTTGACAACCCTGAAATAGAGGTCACTCGCATGTTTATTAGGAACTGCCCATGCAAGGAACTGGCACTCACTTACAGATCAAAAACCATCGAAAAGTGGTCAGCATGTGAGGTACTAGAGGTGCTGAATGAATACCACGCTGAGAAGAGCTACAAAGCAGATTCCCTACAACAACCTGCGAATAGAGCGGAAATTGCCGTACACAAAGCTGAGGTGAACCATGGTCCAACCCTCATGCACGAGCCACCTCAGACTTCGAGCCCACAGTATGTCTCTCTAATGGACGTTATTAGTATGTTGGAGAAGGTTCTGATACGTGTTACCTCAAACCAGTTTCAAGGGAGAAGGCGAGCTCCAACCAGGCGACCTGGAGACAGAATTAATGGTTTCACTGACAAGCCATGTATCATTTGCAAAGAAGTCGAACACAGTGCTCTCTCTCATTGCCGAGACAAAAACCTTTGCTTTCACTGCCATGCCCCAGGGCATTCTCGACGTGATTGTCCAGTGACGAAAGTTGTCCCACTGCCTCAGGGAAACTAACTGATCTGCGCTTAGGGGAGAACAGTGCAGATCAACTGAGTATACCTCCCACCACTAATGTGATGCCTGACATGCAAGATAATAAATCAATTTATGAGTTGTATAGCAACAAGATACCTCCATCGAAGAAGCTGATCTTTCAGGGGTTTCAGAGAATAGCGGAGACTGACGAACTGTTTTACACACCTGTACTTGTGCAAGAAGGCCCCACTTTCAGAGCGCTATTGGACAGCGGGTCGATGGCTTGTACAGTAAGTGAGGACACAGCTAAGTACCTCCTGCAGCAATTCCCTGATATGATGAGTTACACGGCCGATGATTATGTCATTGTAGGCTGCGGTGGACACCAAGTTTCTCCCAGAGATATGTACGACATTCACGTCACAGTTTACGGGTGCCAAATGATAATACCAGTAATGGTGGTGCCAGGCCAGACAGAACAGATGATCCTTGGCAGCAATGCCATCAAATATATTTTGACTCAATTGAAAAGTACTGATGGCTATTGGAGATTAGTTTCCACTCCTGACAACGGTCTGTCCGATAACCACAGTCAATTCCTGTCAATGCTTTCCAACACAGAGAGATGGAGAGGTGATTGCATTCCAGACAAGGTAGGGACAGTAAAGATCAAGAGTTGCGTGACGCTGAATCCACGGACCGAGTACGTTATTTGGGGCAAGTTACCTGAGTTGGCCGGGGCATCAGCGGGCAGCACAGTGGTCGTTGAGCCAACCCAATCTAAGGCTGCGCCCAGACAAGTCCTTGTCGGACGAGTTGTTACTCCACTCTGGGGAGATGGATGGGTGCCTGTTAAAGTCTTTAATCCCACGGACAGAGTTGTGGTGCTGAGAAGAAACAGGAAAATTGCAGATGTGTCTCCTTGTATCGCAGCGGAAGACCTGCCCAATGCAGAGGAGGTCAAGTGCAACGTGCAGAGTGTACAGAGCAAAGAGGTCCGACCCAGGTCAGAAGAGGACATGATGCGTGCATTGGAAGCTCTGGGACTGCAAGACATTGACCTGAAGTCATGTGAGGTTTCGCTGCAGTGTAAAGACAAGCTCCTTCATATCATCGAACAATTCGAGTCAATCTTTTCTCGCCATAAGATGGACTGTGGAGAGGCCAAAGAGTTTGTACATCGTATCCACCTTGTTGATGATAAGCCGTTCCGTCTACCCTACAGACGTATACCACCAAGTCAGTATGAAAAACTGAGGACGACTCTGAACGAGATGGAAGAGAAAGGAATTATTCAGAAGTCGACTAGTGACTATGCATCTGCGCTTGTTCTCATATGGAAGCGGAATGGAGAACTAAGGGTATGTACTGATTTCAGAAGGCTTAATGCAAGAACCATAAAGGATGCCTACCCGCTACCGCATCAAGCTGATGCTTTGGCCGCACTTGGGGGAAATGCCTTTTTCTCCACAATGGATCTGACGTCAGGCTACTACAATGTCCCCTTGCACCCTGACGACAAAAAGTACACGGCATTCTCCTCACCATTCGGCCTTCACGAGTACAACCGGCTCCCTCAGGGACTTTGCAACAGCCCAGCAACATTTATGAGGATGATGATGTCAATATTTGGTGATCAGAATTTCATGAGCCTATTATGTTACCTTGACGATCTGATGGTGTTTGCCCCCACAGAGGAAGTTGCACTCCAACGCCTGCAGATGGTGTTTACTCGCCTTAAGGAACACAACCTCAAGCTCGCACCCAAAAAGTGTTTTTTCCTCAGACGGACTGTGAAATTTCTTGGGCATGTCATCAGTGAGGATGGAATTCGGACTGACCCAGAGAAAGTGAGAGCGATAAATGACGTACAAGTCGCTGATCTAATGGAGTCGGATGGCAAGACGCCATGCCCTAGTAAAATCAGATCTTTTCTAGGCATGGTGATGTATTTCCAAAGCTTCATTGAAGCATGTTCTGCGAAGGCAAAACCTCTGTTCAGGCTCACATCTGAATCTGGTGACAAGCATAAGCGCAAGAGAGCCCGCAAGAAAGGTCAAGTGAAGCTGACGCCTGCAGATTGGTCCGATGCATGCCAGAACGCCTTTGAAACACTGAAGCACGACCTCGTGACAGGTGTCACTCTGGCCCACCCAGATTTTGATGCGCCGTTTATTCTGGCTGTCGACGCATCCTTTGATGGGATTGGAGCAGTCCTGTCACAGCTGCCACCTGGTGGAAAAGTAGCCAGACCAGTCGCCTTTGCAAGTAAGACGCTCTCTCGCTCCCAGCTCAACTACCCTGCACACAGGCTCGAATTTCTTGCCTTGAAATGGGCGGTATGTGATAAATTCAGCCATTGGTTGAAAGGAAGACACTTTACCACGTGGACCGACAATAACCCACTTACATACATTTTGACCAAACCAAGACTTGATGCGTGTGAACAGCGGTGGGTAGCGAAGCTAGCTGCATACAATTTTGACCTGAAGTACATTCCCGGCCCAAAGAACATCGTAGCCGACGCTCTGAGCCGTGAGCCATTTGTACGGTCATGTGTGGGTCATCGCCTTGTTACCGAGCCCTATACTTCGCTCTTGGACCAAGTCAACAGGGTGAACAACAGTACTGTGCAAGAGGTGTTCAGAGTATCCAACAATTGTCACGCTGTTGTAGACGAGAGTGCTGGGACATCAGACGAGTCAGTAAAAAGGGCAATTCCATCAGGCTCCAATGGTTCTGTGACATCAGAAGAAGTTGCTGCTGTCTTCAGTGCTCAGTCCACTGGTGGCGTGGGTCAAGTGATGGGAACAGATGCCAACTTCAATCTTCTGCAGAAGGGAGATCAGTCAACGGCACTCCCACAGAGTCAGCTTGTTGGTTTACAAGAACAGGACAACACAATAAGCAGAACCATGTACTTTGTGCATAGACACAAGAGACCTACCAGGCGTGAGAGAGCTATCGAATCGCCTAGTGTGATGAAACTACTGAAGCATTGGAGCAGACTCACCATACAGAATGGCATGCTCTACAAAATAAGGAAAGATCCTCACATGGCCAAGAAAATCTTCCAGTTTGTGGTGCCTGATTCATTGAAACAGAAAGTCCTTCAAGGTTTACATGACTCAGCAGGTCACCAAGGCCAGAACCGTACTTTGTCTCTGGTGAGGCAACGATTCTTCTGGAATGGCATGGAACGTGATGTTGTGAATTATGTCAAATCCTGTCAGCGCTGTGTAGTAGGGAAAACACCGGAACCACACAACCGTGCACCACTCAAGAACATAGTCACCTCTGAGCCTATGGAGTTGGTCTGTATAGACTTTTGGACTGCTGAGCAAGAGAACAAGTCTGTAGATGTCCTGGTCATAACTGATCATTTCTCCAAGATGGCGCACGCCTTCCCTTGCAGAAATCAAACCGCCAAACAAGTTGCTCGCCGTCTGTGGCAGGATTTCTTCCTTGTCTATGGTTTCCCACGGCGTATCCACTCTGATCAGGGAGCTAATTTTGAGAGCAAACTGATCAAAGAGCTTCTAGAGATGGCAGGGGTGCAGAAATCCCATACCACTCCGTACCACCCCATGGGAAATGGTATCGCAGAACGATTCAACCGAACATTGGGAGATATGATCAGAACCCTTCCCCCTCAGCCCAAAGCAAAGTGGCCACAAATGCTGCAGCAGCTCACATTCTGCTATAACTGCACAGAGCATGAGACAACAGGGTTTGCACCGTTTTACCTAGTGTTTGGTAGGATCCCTCGTCTCCCTGTCGATGTCATGTTTCAACATGCTAATACCAATGATGCTGTTGTCAGCTACTCTGACTTTGTACGCCATCTGAAGAAAGATCTACATGAAGCTGCTCAAATTGTACAGAGGAATACTCTCAGAGAACAGACTCGTCATGCCAAGCTGTACAACCGTAGGGCCAAAGGATCACCTCTCGTCGTGGGAGACCGGGTGTTGATCGCCAACAGAGGTGTCCCGGGGAAACGCAAAGTTGCAGATAAGTGGGAGTCAACCCCGTATGAAGTCATATCAGTCAAGCCTGATCTCAATGTCTACAGAGTCAAGGATTGTCTGACGGGCAAAGAGAAGGTAGTTCACAGGAATTTGCTGCTCTCTGTTAGCTTCTTGCCCTGTGAGGATGATCTGGCCAGCGAATCTGAACACTCAGAGTCTGACGCTGCTATGCATGGAAGTGATGTATGCCCTGATTTACCTGACGCGGTTGAAGACAGTGATGTCCGTACAGTAAACTGGGTGATACAGGCAGGTGAAGAGCAAGTTCATCCAGAGGTAGAGGATAACTCACTAGACAGCAGATCTGATGCCCAGTCCGACTCTCGCAGTGTTGATACATCCAGTCGAGGAAGTCAGCACATCCCCGAACAAGATGTTGACCATACTTCAAGTGACAATACGGAAAGCCCATCACAGTGCTCTGAAAACATGATCCCTTTGGGTATGGGTCTCCCAGACGAGACCCCATTGAACACTGACCATCTGGACGCAGACTCCCCTGATACTGACTGTTTAGACTTGACTGCCCCAGACCTTCAAGCTCAGGTTATTTGTGCTCAACCTAACCGTTATGGTCTTAGGGTCCGCCAGTCCATCAGGCCTCCTAGTCGTCTTATTTGTCAGATGAATGACCATGTGGTAGGTGACAATCCTCTGTCCGCAATATCTGCAAGTTCCTAGTTTAAGTTCAGTAGAGATGCACTTTCAGTTTGAGTAACAAAGCTTGAGTAAGAAACAAGAATTGTGCCTATGTGAGCACTTACAACTACAGGAACAATGTTTGATATTTCAGAGATGTAACAGGCATCTTTGAGTCTGTGCTTAGTTAGGAGTTTGATCGCCTCCTTTCTTTTCACACTCCTTTTTGGGAGAGTTTTAGAACTGACATGCACTTCAGTTTGTTCCTTGTAATACTGTACCAGTTTTCGTGTCCTCTTTTTCATCAGTATTTGCCTTTTTGGCATGTGATTTTTTTTTCTGTTTAGTGTAGCACTCCCATATTTAGCAGAATTTCAGGGGGGTGTATGTAACGGGTGTAATAATAACTTTTATTTTATTGAAATTCCTGCTAAAATATGTGTATAGTTTTTGGTAAATGTCCTGCAATGCTGAGTCCAACAGTGCCATCTGCTGGTATGGGGTGGGGTTTGGTTTTGGCTTCTAACATGTGACCAGGAGGCGGGGTTTTGTCAGTTTTACCAGAGTACTACAAAGGTAAGACATATCTTTTGGTGCTCCACAAAATAAGTTAATTTTAAACTTTATAACCCCAGCTGACAAATCTCTCACCATGCATAGTAATGTGATTGATATTGTCAAGCTGTTTAGGTTTATTTTCGTTTTGTTTCTGTTTTACTAAATATTAATTCCCCTTGTAGAGATCAAAGAGATCAGACCCAGCAGAAAAAGCTAATGTTGTGACTCATCCATTTGCAGGTAAATTGTACCCATTTTTATACTCATTATTGTTTTTATTCCTATTTTTCATATACATTAAAAAAAGGATGATGTTGGTTAAAATTCAGAGTAAAGAAAAACATGTTGAATTCATTGTAAACGTTAAAAATCCACTATACGATCTCTTGTTAAAAGTATCTTGTTAAAATGCAAAGATTTATAAATGTATTGTGATATTCTAAAATGTATTTTCTGTAAAGTGAAAAGACAGCTCTTTGATATGCTTTGTTGTCAGTTTTACCAGAGTACTACAAAGAGATCAAAGAGATCAGACCCAGCAGAAAAAGCTAATGTTGTGACTCATCCATTTGCAGTCCAGCGTGAATGTGGATCTTTGGTGGGACACGTACACCGCGGTTACATATATTTTCACCTGCAACTTTTCGTTCAGGCACGCAGCTAAGAGCCAATCTGTTCTCCGGTGAGCGGGAAGGTCCGCTACCCGGAAAGTCTAATTTTAATTCATAATTTACAACAATCTGCACAAGTCATTTTGAAGCAAAGAAGAAATATTTCCTTTCGTTTTTGGTTAGCTTTTTTTATGCAGGGTGAACCCTTCTAATCAAGATGACGAAAAGGAAAAGCGATGAAGATTACCGTACGTTTCAGCAGGAATGGACAGAGCAATTTGCCTCTATTGAGAGAGCAGGTTGTGCAGTGTGTCTTATATGCAATGATAAAATTTCCTCGGTGAAACGGTCAAATATAAAGAGACACTTCGACACACGCCATGCCACATTTTCAGCGAAATATCCAGTGGGAGACAACAGAAAAAAGGCCTGTCAAGAACTACTTTCTACAGTCCAGGCGAGTCAGCAGCAGCTCCGTGTATGGGCCAAACAAGGTGATTTTAACTCTGCTAGCTTTGCTGGTTCTTTAGCAATTGTGAGGAGCGGGAAGCCGTTTACAGATGGCGATTATGCCAAATCATTCATGCTTGATGTGGCCAACGAGCTTTTTGACGACTTTAAGGATAAAGATAAAATAATCAAACGGATAAAAGATATGCCTCTTTCAGCAAGAACTGTGCACGATCGTGCCATCATGATGTCGAAACAAGTGGAGAAAAAACAAGTGAATGACATAAATGCAGCGGAGTTTTTTTCCCTCGCTTTGGATGAATCAACAGATGTCAGTCATTTATCCCAGTTCAGTATTATTGCACGCTATGTTGACGGTGACTCGCTGCGTGAGGAAAGTCTTGCCGTTTTGCCACTAAAAGGGACGACGAGAGGAGAGGATTTATTCAAGTCTTTCATGGAGTTTGCAAATGAAAAGAATCTACCAATGGATAAACTTATTTCTGTGTGTACCGATGGTGCTCCGTGCATGGTGGGGAAAAACAGAGGATTTGTAGCGCTGCTTCGTGAGCAGGAGAACAGACCCATCCTCAGCTTTCACTGTATTCTACATCAGGAGGCACTTTGTGCGCAAATGTGTGACAAGCAGCTTGATGACGTGATGTCACTGGTCATTCGGGTGGTCAACTTTATTGTTGCCCGAGCTTTAAACGATCGCCAGTTTAAAGCACTGTTGGATGAAGTGGAGAATAATTATCCCGGTCTTGTTTTGCACAGTAATGTGCGTTGGCTGTCAAGAGGGAAGGTGTTTAGCCGTTTTGCAGCTTGCCTGAGCGAAATACGGACTTTTCTTCAAATGAAAGGCATCGAGTATCCCCAGCTAGCGGACACTGAGTGGCTCCTCAAGTTTTATTATCTTGTGGACATGACTGGACATCTGAACCATCTCAATGTGAAAATGCAAGGCATTGGAAATACAGTGTTATCCCTTCAGCAGGCAGTCTTTGCATTTCAAAACAAGCTGGAAATCTTTACTGCGGATATTGAGACTGGTCGTTTACTACACTTTGAAAAACTGAAAGTATTTAAAGATGAGTGCACAGCAAGTGACTCCCCTGAACATTTTGATCTCCATCAGCTCGCAGTTTTCACATCTTCTCTCCTGACGTCATTCAAAGCACGCTTTGGGGACTTTCGTGAGCACACTAGTCTTTTTCAATTCATCACTCATCCGCACGAGTGTGATTTGGACAAAGTAAACCTGAGTTTCATCCCCAATGTCTCTGTCAGAGATTTTGAAGTAGAAGTTGCTGACCTGAAGGCCACAGACATGTGGGTTAATAAGTTCAAGTCACTGAATGAAGATTTGGAAACCCTTGCACGAGAACAAGCAGAGCTGGCAGGCAAACACAAATGGACAGACATGGACAGACTTCAGCGCGCAGACCAGCTGATTGTCAAAACCTGGAACGCGCTCCCCGTCACGTACAAAACACTGCAGCGTGTGAGTCTTGCTGTATTGACCATGTTTGGATCTACGTATGCATGCGAACAGTCGTTCTCACACCTAAAACACATCAATACCAACCTGCGATCACGTTTAAAAGATGGAAGCCTAAACGCCTGCATGAAGCTGAACCTCACCACCTACCAACCGGACTACAAAGCCATCAGCAAAACCATGCAACACCAAAAGTCGCATTAATAGTAAGTCAGAAGTACTTTTCTTATCAATAAATACCTTTAATTTTATTTTGAACAACGTGTTATAACAGAGTCTTATTATAATATATATATTGTTGGTCTTCTTCGATTTAGATAAGAAATTGCTGACCTGAGGGCCTCAGACAGCGGTGAACAAGCAGAGCGGGCAAGTAAACATGGACAGATATGAATAAAACCTCAGCCTGCAGACCAGTTGATTGTTATAATTATAAATAATTGTTAGTTTTTGTTATTAACTTACAATGTTGTTCAAAATAAATTCTGTCTTATTATACTATAAACTCGTTGATTTTCCTCTTCCATTTAGCTGTTTTTGGTATTAAAATATACATATGGCTCTCCTAGGATTAGATTTTAAAATTTGGGTTTTTTCGGCTCTTTCAGCAAAAAAGGTTCCCGACCCCTGGGTTACGACATGGTTTGAGGGCACTTCTGCCTCGGTCTTGAGAGTATTGGGACACACCCCATTTTCACGTGAACGCGCAAACCGAGTG
Source organism: Urocampus carinirostris (assembly GCF_059441175.1). NCBI lineage: Eukaryota > Metazoa > Chordata > Actinopteri > Syngnathiformes > Syngnathidae > Urocampus > Urocampus carinirostris. The sequence goes on along the minus strand of NC_142355.1, from coordinate 36,287,863 downwards.
ACTAGGGCACATAGCGAGTGAAAGTGCGAAGAATGGGACGCAGCCCTCTCTCAGTGGAAGTGTTTAAATTTGACTTAACACACTCTTATATTCTATAGTTTGTTTGAGGTTGTCCTCGTGTTTCTTTTTGCTCTCCTTGAAGAAGAAACACGAGCCTGGATCTGTTCTGAGCCATCGTACTGATACCTGGACATTACACACGCCATCATTTAGCCGTTCCACCCCTTTCAAGGTTTCTTCAGTTTCCTCATGTTGAGCATTTTTTGAGTTTTTACTTGTCCTTGTATAGGTGTTAAATCAGGGGATATTGTAATGGTGGTCTGTGCCACCATCTGTGACTTTTTGTGATCAAGGGCAAAACAAAAAAACATAACTTTTCCGCCATCGCACCAAATAATTTGGTCAGATAATCACGTATTTTTTCACCTCAAAATTATTGTTTTTCTCATCATTTTCAACCAAAACTAGAAAAAAATAGCACAATAATTTACAACCCTAACCCATTTTGATTTTTTTGTTTTTTAATATTTTCATTCTTTAACTCTACGGTGTTACTTGCTGCCTATTTGATAAGTGCGGCAATGAGCTGGATAACTTTATTTTTTTTAGAATGTCAACACTTTCTTGACAAAAGTCTTGAAATATAAGTTCATTTTATTTATTCATTCCCGTGTTTGTAAACCATAACGTTCGTAGAGTTGTTGAAATGGCGACGAGGAACTTTTGTGAGGGATCCGTTTCTTCAGTGCGTTTTATGGGTTGCAACACTCTTGCACAGAAGCGTAAATGGATACTACAACAAATGCAGCCTCACTTCAGTGCAGTGTTTTATGCGGAAAAACACCGTAAATGAGGCCACATTGCTACCATGGTTTTTGTTAGTGTCTTTGTGCGGTACGTGGTTTAGGCCAGAAGAACTACGTATGAATTTTTAGGTAGGACCACTCCTGGGCCTGTATTGTTTCAGATCGGACCCATTTTCTAAACATGGTACATTCCAGAAAAGTGAGATAAAACGAGGTAAAAGTGGTTATAGTAGCCAGGGGATGCAAATCTCGGCAGAGATGCATTTCTCGGCATAACACCGGAACTATTTTCCAGGCGGACATTTTTTCCCTTAAAAATAGCACCGAAAAACTTGGTCGTAACTTTGTCCGTGAGTAACCCGTTTTATATCTTTTTTTTCAGTTCGTAGTTATTTTTATGTTTACCTTAAAAGTGGCTAAAGGTTTGTTGTGTCGACCTTGTGGTCGCTGTTTTGTCAACCGTGCTGTCACATTCGCTGTGTAGAATAACCGCAATTAGACAGGAAAAAGGCCGCGTTGGCATTTCTAATATGTCTGAGCGATATTATTCGAGTAAAAATGTATTAACTCGTCTATAGTTATAAAATACATACTATTTCCTTGTTATTGGATTGTCAAATTAAATTAGAAGATTTAAAAAAATGTTAACGTACTATTTATTGTTTCAGTCTTACAACAAACCAAGAAGAAATTCAATCAATTTAAAGATGCAGTACACCCCCGATTTTTGTCGTAAAATTGTTCCATACACACCCGTATTAAGTGAAATTCGGCGACTAGGAGTCACATCGCCTAAACAGTGTACAACACAGGCTTTTTTTCGGGAGCATTTAAATATTAAATCCAATTTTATGTGAAAAGCACTTATCAGTCAATAAATTACCACTTAAAGTGCGGCATAAAAACATTCAGTGCACAGAAAGAAAATAAACGAAGCCTGTCCCAGTGACAGGGCATGATAGCTAGCATGGATCCCCTTGACGACAATAGAATTTAGAGTGAGCTTATTACCCAAAGCAGCTGAAAAGATCGAACTGGAATTGGTCAGATTAGTGTAAGTGTCTAGCAGTAACTGCTAGCGCAGGGGTCTCGCACCATTTTTTAACTTGAGAGCTACTTTTTGTGACAGATTAGTGCAAAGTGCACCCAGTTTGATATGTGTTTCTGAAATAACAACTTATGTTACTACGATGTTGTTACCGTGTTACTACTAGGGTATTATGGATAGGGTCAAACAAACTAAGTCTACTACTAAAAAAAATAATTTTACTATAAAATCACACCGACCCAGCACTGGCGAGTTATTTTCAGAACACGTCAGCAGGCACCTCAGCTATCCTTTGGGGGAAACATGTTAGAGATATTTATCCTAGCAAGAGAGGCTACTGTAAAGGCCAGTAAAAGGTACCTGAGTCCTTAATTAAAATCTATTACTATACAAAATCATATTATATTAGTTTGAAATAAAATAATTCGAAATTAATTGTCCTCAAAGTTTTTACTCTTTGTGAAATCTTGCTTCTCTTGAAAAGTCCGTCTTTTAAATGGCCTTTCAACTATATCTGTAACCAAATCTTTGTTGTCATCTCCCTCAGCCATAGTAGGTTAAGATGTTTAAAATATATTTTTTAACATTTTTAACTTAGATAAAGCAATAGTGTAGCTTAATTGATTTGCATAGCGCTGCCTTTGCTAAGCTCAAGTGATTATCAATCGCAACTTTAACTTTTTCTGTCAAATATGCTATATCCACAACAAACAGCACAGATTAAATTACTTCTTCAACCTGTTGTGCAAACATTCAATAAATAAGACACAAAACAAGGTAAAAAAAAGTTTGCGTATAAAATGCAAAAAAAACTGTTAGGAATTAAAAATGTACAAAGTATAAGCCAGAATCTAAATGGAGCAGTTTTGCATTGATTTGGCAGAAGCGTCAGAGGGGGTAGTGCTGGGAGAAACTTCAAAGAAATAAAAGAAGCCGTCCTTGAGCCTGCTGGTTTTTGCTCTGAAACTCCACTGTCGGGTACATATGTTCAACATGGGGCCTCCTAGCTGGCCTTACTGTTGTCATCTCGGGATCTGATTGGCGATTGCAACTATCAATCAGCTATATGTGTTATTCACATACAGTGCTCAGACGCCAGTACTGTTGATTCTGAAGGCCTTGAGCGGTTTTTTATACTCTGATTACACAGGCTAGCTAAATTCTCGTAACCACCAGTGTCTCCTGGGAAAAGTACAGCCTGGCGGAGCCCATCTGTTCCCAGGCCTTTTTTTGGGGGGGAGGGGTTTGTTTCCCCACATGAAACAGAACTGGTTTCCATGGTTACCAGTAGCAGGCGAAGCCTCCTGATCTGACTCACATACAGCACTTCATCATCTGGTCACTGTTGTTTTTGGGCATCATCCTGCTCTTCAGAAATGTGCCAGATCTCTGGATTGAATATATATATATATATATATATATATATATATATATATATATATACACACACATTATGTTGTGATAGTGTCTCCAGTGGCCCGTTTCAAGGTTATACAATGTAATAACTGATGTGACTCAGGAGCCATATTATAAAATTTAAATGGGAACATATTGTTAAGGATTCATATATTGTTCTTTAGGATGTTGTATTAATTATATTGAGCGATACTCCTTTCTTTTTGGTGGTCTGGACTGAGTTAGACCCTTGGTCGAAATAGAACCTGAGCAAAATGTGCACAAGGACCACCGGCAAGTTGGAAAACGAGCTTCGGAGACCGCCAGAGGAGTTGGAGCCAGAACGTGGAATGGTGGACGTGGTTCGCCAGCAGATTCAAGTTGTGTTGAACACTGCAGGTTGGTCACTTTCGTTCCTGCAGGCATGAAAGCCTCTCAACTTTTGGAGAAAATTACAGTTTTGTGTATTATTTGTAAAACTGTAATATGTGTAAATATTTGATCATACAAGTAACTTACATAATCAAATTAATTATTTTGATTAGCGAACAACAATTTGTAATTCCCTGTTTCAATAAAGTTGAAAAATAAAAAAATTGCCTTTAGTACATCATAGCTTCCTGCGGGCAGAACATGTGCGTCAGCATAGAGGACAGACAGAACTTGGGAATTATCATAGCAATAGCTATCACGACATCCGATACGCAAATTGCTAAAGGCACGGAACCTTGCCTTTAAATCTGGTGATGAGGAGGCACTGAGATCAGCGAGGGCTAACCTGAACCGTGCTATCAGACTAGCAAAGCGATCGCTCAGTCAAAAAATCCAGGACCTTTTCCTCAGCACAACCAACACCAGGGATATGTGGAAAGGCATTCAGGCCATCACCAGATACAAGCCAACCACCGCCCCAGTGCAGGACACTAGCATGGACTTTCTGAATGACCTCAACAACTTCTTTGGGAGGTTCGAGGCACAAAATGGCACCCCTGCAGCGAAAGCGGTTCCACATCAGGACGAAAGAGCACTCCTCCTGGACTCAACTGAGGTGAGGAAAACCCTGAGAAAGGTCAACACACGGAAGGCTCCAACATTCCAGGGTGGGTCCTTAGGGAGTGCGCCGATCACCTGGCTTGTGTACTTACAGACATTTTCAACACCTCGCTAGACCAAGCCACGGTACCATCATGCTTCAAGATTGCCACCATCATCCCAGTGCCAAAGAACCCCCAGATCTTATCATTGAACGATTACCGTCCCATTGCACTGACTCCCATCTAATGAAGTGCTTTGAGAGACTGATTAAAGAGCACATCACCTCCAGTCTCCCCTCCTCACTCGACCCCTTTCAGTTTGCCTACCGGACAAACCGCTCCACCGGGGATGTCATCTCCTCTGCGCTTCACCTGAGCCTGACACACCTAGAGGAGAAGAACACCCATGTGAGGATGCTGTTCCTGGACTTCAGTTCAGCATTCAACACCATCATCCCACAACACCTGGTGGACAAAATGAGACTCCTAGGTTTCAACACCCCCCTGCGGAACTGGCTGCTGGACTTCCTCACTGACAGACCCCAATTAGTGCGGATTGGTCAGAACATTTCCGATGTCATCACCCTCAGCACTGGCTCCCCTCAAGGCTGTGTCCTGAGCTCCTTGCTGTTCACCCTGATGACACACGACTGCGTCCCTAGGTCAGCCACAAACCATATCGTGAAGTTTGCGGACGACACAACAGTGGTGGGCTTCATCAGGGACGACAACGACCTGGCCTACAGAGAGGAGGTGGAGCAGTTGGTGAGCTGGTGCAGGGACAACAGCTTGGTCTTCAATGTTAACAAAACTAAAGCGATCATTATCGACTTCAGGAAAAAACAGCCCAACCATGCCCCACTTCTCATCAACAACAAGGCAGTGGAGGTTGTCAGCAGCATCATGTTCCTAGGGGTGCACATCACAAACAAACTCACCTGGTCCGTGAACACTGCATCACTGGTGAAGAGGCCACAGCAGCGCCTGTACTTCCTGCGGAGGATGAGGAGAGCCCACCTGCCCCCACCCTCCCTCATCACATTCTACAGGGGCACCATGGAGAGTATCCTGACCAGCTGTATCTCTGTGTGGTGTGGAGGCTGCAGCGCTTCCGACTGGGGCAGTGTGAGGAGGGTGACGAGGACAGCAGAGAAAATCATCGGGACTTCTCTCCCCTCCATTCAGGACATTGGCCAGAAGCCCTGCCTATCCCAAGCCAAGAACATTATCAGGGACCCCTCTCACCCCCATCATGGACTGTTCACTCTGCTAGCCTCTGGGAAGAGGTACTGCAGTGTGCGGTGCAGGACCACCAGGTTCCACAATAGTCTTGTCCCCCTGGCCATTAGACTGTTAAATGGTCAATCAAACACATAGTAAATCTAAACTGCTGCTAATCTGTACATCTGTTGGTTTTGTTTGACCTTTTGCACTACTGGCAGTTCTTTATAGCTAGCCACTCCTTGCACATCTGTTCTCCACTGCACTATTGTACTACAGTGTTATTGTTACTGTTTACCTGACTTGTTTACCTGACTGCCCATTTTGCACATCTGGTTAGCTGCTCCTCTTGCACTCTTTGCACTACTCTTTGCACTACTGTAAAATACTATACATAGCCATAATTATTTAGTATATTATTAGTACTTCAATACTCCAACTCAATACAACATTTTATTTATATCTGTACATTCAAGGAAACTGTGCGGGTCAGATGTATCGACATTTCGTTCTGTATACACGTGTACTAGAATGATAATAAAGTATATCTGAATCTGATTTGGTTTCTTTTCTTTTCTTTTTTTTTTTTCCTTGAAAAAGTTGTTTGCCACCTGTGCGGAAACGTTTTGAAAAGTTGTACGCCCGACATAAAAGATACACGCCCCGGGCGTCTGGGCAGACGTTATTTCAGACACTGATATATGATTAATGCCGCAGGTACTCCTGTTCAAAAGTTTGCTATATACTGCATGTATATCACCACTTTTAACTGTAAATGTATATGTATGTCCATGAACATTTTCCTTTTTTTCCCACATTTCTCTCCTTTATTCTTTACCCCCATTTGTTTGATTGCATCAATATAAATTCAAAGAAGTCTTTTGTGTCCCGCAGATGTCGGCGAAAAATATCTCGGTGTTAAAAAAGAGGAGGAAGAGTGGCAGTCTGTTAAGGTGAAAGAGGAGAAACATTTCACAGGTTTTCCTGGGACTGGGGCCCCTTGGAGTCCTGGAGATCAAGGTTGGTGTATGGTTAAGCCTAAACCTCAGCCTTAAATACCCACTATAACAGGAATTAGACCGCATATTGTCATTTAACTATTTACTGGAGGTCAGAAAGATGGAATACACCGCTGTGGAGCCTCATTCAGCGTGATGCAGAAGAAGTCGGCCCTTTCTAAGAGGTTCCGTATTCGTATATTGTCTTGGCCTCTCACCCACGCAGGGGACGACTCTGCCTCACCAATGTGACAGCGTGTGGTCAAATGATCTTAACTGATTCAGACTGGATAATGTGTGTGAGAGTGCTTATGGATAGAAAGACGCCAAGCAAGGACAAATCTCATATCTGAGAGGCCTAATCTAACAAATGTTTACACCCCTATGGGTTCAAAAAATTGTAATATGTGTATTATTTGCCCTCATGTAGGTTTTAGATGAGGAGATGGTGTCATAATAGTATCTAGTTTGCAATAATCTGTGGTCTGTACAGCCCTTTGAGCCTCTTTGTGATTAAGGGCTCTACAAATAAACTTGACTATTTACGAAAATACAAAACATAAATGAAACCAGCCTAGATATCAATTTTGAAAATTCACTAAAATGTAAGAGTTTATGTTTGTCCTTAAACATTATTTTGATTTTCCTTTATTTTCTACGTCTGGTATTCTTTTACCCAAATCTCTTCTATTGCATAATCTTTTTTTTTTTTTTTTTTTTAAACAGATTGATTTTACAAACACAAATGTGTTTTGTGCCTTGCAGATGTCAAAAAATATCTTCTTTATGGACGTCAGGATCCAGAGTTGCCTGTTGTTAAAAAGGAGAAGGAGGCGTGGCAGCTTGTTGAGGTGAAAGAGGAGAAATATTACGGAGAGTTGCCTGTGACTGGGGCTCCTTTAAGCAGCAAGGATGAAGAAGAGGACAAGTGGAAAGAACTGGTGGGATGCTGCTCCAGTCAGCCCGTGACCACTGATGATGACGACAAGTCACGCTCTGCACACACCGATGCCGAACAACAGTCGGAAGGTGACGCCGCAAGTCAGGCTGAAAGCAAAAACAGCACGTGCTCTGAGTGTGGCAAAACGTTTACAGCAAAGTCTTCTCTGAAATTGCACATGATGAGCCACACGGGTGAAAAACCTTTTGCCTGCTACGTTTGTGGTAAAATGTTCACTGCTAGTGGGGCCTTAAAAAGACACACAAGGTCGCACACAGGTGAGAAACCTTTTGCCTGCTCAGTTTGTGGTAAAAAATTCCTTGCTAGTGGGGCCTTAAGAAGACACACACGGACACACACAGGCGAGAAACCTTTCGCCTGCTCAATTTGTGGTCAAACTTTTTCTCAGAGAGGACACATAACACAACACACAAGAACCCACACTGGTGATAAACCTTTCGCCTGCCTAATTTGTGGTAAAACATTTGCTAAAAACGGGACCCTAAAAACACACACAAGGACCCACACTGGTGAAAAACCTTTCGCCTGCACAGTTTGTGGTCAAAAATTCATTCAGAGTGAGAACTTAAAAATACACACAAGAACCCACACTGGAGAGAAACCTTTTGTCTGCTCTATTTGTGGTAAACGTTTTGCAGGTAATGGGACCTTAAAAAAACACATACGGACACACACAGATGAAAAGCCTCATGGTTGCTCAATTTCCAATAAATAATTTGCCACAAATGTGACCTTATAAACACAATAACCCACGCTCAGTTTGCGGTCAAAGATTCACACGTCTTGAGAAACAAGACTCAAGAGTGCTAATGAGAATAGCGGCGGTCACTCTGCCTGATGTTCTCAGTTCTTTGCACTATGATAAAAAAAACTCACTTTTACCACTGAATAAACAGACGTTTGCCTCTTAAGGTTACACTTCGGCGTTACATGTTGTCCTTTCTTAAAATTTTAAATATAGAATATAAACATGCAGCGTAATGCAACAGTTCATCACTCTTCCAAACTTTCAATCACATTTTCATAACGTTGCTGATAAAAAAATCCTCTTAGAATCAGTTTAAAGGTGCCTTTCTCCTGGCATCATTTATATTTGCCCTAAGAACCTGAGATGAGTGGCATTTATCCATGCAAAAACTTCAGCTGTACTGATTGCTTTACGTGTACAGTATCGTGCTAATGTGGTGATAGGGCGATGAGTAAGGTCTTAAGTACTTCATACTAAAAAAAGGCAGCATGTCTGGGTTTTTTCATATTTAATCATCATATATTCCATTTTTAAAGACGACTCCATTGTTTTATTCATGGTACTACAAGACTGGCAGGGTCCAGGCTGCGTGACACAAATGCTTATAATTTATCATATAGCTAATATGTTACCCCATTTACTGGGCTTACTATGAGCCCCATTGTTTTTGGCGTTTCCCTGTTGTCAACAGGGAAGTCAACTACAGCAGTCAACTTTTTTAATTTTCATCTTTGCTCAGTTAAATATCCATGCAAAATATGCTTGTCATAGATTTGCAAGACTTCTGGTTTTGGGAAAGCAACTGCTAGGGTGGACCATATAACCCGTTATGGTTATATAATGTGTTTGAAAGTTTGTCAATAAAATGCCTAGAGAAGCGGCAAAACACGAAGAGGGTGTAAGTGAGTGATGCGTCCTTCTCCTTTATGTGTCAATCAAGCTTTATTGTTTGTTGCTTTTGTTGTTCTGGATTGAACCAAGACATTCTTCTTCTACGCTCTTTTTCGAACAATGTCAATGCGTGAATTTTATGCCACTTAACAAGTTGTCAAGCAGGGGATGCACTTAAATAAAACCCAGAGTTGCTACGTTACTTGTTGACTTTTGCTTAAGTGTATTTGATTTTAAAACGTGATAGCTTTGATTGTATTATTTTCGATGCACCAATTTTTTTTCTTGTTCCGAAAACGAGCAAAAGTGCGCTTTCGGTTCTGGCTAGAGTAGTACATAAAAGCCCGAATTATGGTTGGATGGATGGGGTGAAACGTACTCTAGATTTTGTGAGGTTGGTTAATTTATTGGAGGCAAGAGTGTGTGCTAGGTTTAGATGCGAACGGCGAAGGTTAGTTAGGAATGACTGATATCAACGCATATGATGCGGAGGGGGTAAACCAGTGTATGTTGTTGGGCCTCTCTGCTAATGCGTTGCAGGGAACAGCAACTCACCCCTTTTTGTGCTATGGACTTGATGTTCTGTGTGCGGTTGGAAAGAGCTAAAGAGAATGAATGGTTAATGAATGTGTTCTTCACTCTAGCCACGTCCCACGAGGGGGATATGGCTTTGGTATGTATCGTGTACATCAAACCAAAATTAGGCTTCAAAATGAATGGTGGTGTGATGATGTCGCGTGTAAGATGAGGCAAGGTCCCACAAAAATACTCCGCTTCATTTGAGTTATTTTCTTTTTTAAAGGAATTGTGTGAGCTTAAAAAAACACGCTGTAAGAAATGGTCCTCATATTCTTCATTTTTCGTAAAAGTGGCCATCAGAGTAAAGCCTTTGGAGACGCATTTTTGCAATCCTCAAAAATCATTGTTTTTCTCATCATTTTTACCAAGAATAGAAAAATTTAGCTTTACTTTAGCTGAACTTGATTTTTCAACTTGTTCAGCCTCATTAATGAGAGTTATGAGACCACAACTGTGCTAGTGAATGACACAATTTCTATATTGAAAACCTTCTAATCGGAATTGCCATTTTTTTATTTTTCAACGTCATTTTTAACAAATCGCTGTTTGGCATTGAAAATACTCTACCCAGCCATGATGTCCACCCGCTCCAAATGACTCTGCAAAACAGGCTTTTGATAGCGGAACCTGGTAGCATAGACCCCGCCGAGGCATTGACTGAGAAACTTTTTCACTCAGGCATGAAAATTTCTCACTTTTAAGAGAAATGCTCTGTTTTGAAGTAAAAAAGGATGACCTACGTGAATTGTATAGATCTGAGGAGAAAATATTTTGAGGGCATGGATTGCAAGTTTTCCCAGAGTAACTCGGGCGTTTGAAGTAAAATCATTGGAGTTTCTCGTGTGACGCGGATTAGATTCTATCTTATTTTAATCCTAAAATATATAAAGAAAAGCACAAAAGCATGATGAAGGAAACAACCCTTTGGTGTATCTGATGATGAATTGGACTTTGAAGGACATGAAGAAAATACATTGTATGTCAGGACCTGAACAGAAACAGGACCCACTTGCGTCACATTTCTCACATTTTTTGGGGAAGAAGGGAAAGGATTGCACACACGATCCGGTGACAGCTAGTCGCGGGGAGCAGGTCGCTCAGAATGCGGAAGTGGCACTTTCGTGGCAAGCAATGGCGGTGTCGGGAGCAAAAAACAGGTCAGTAGCCGCGACAGGAGAGCAAAAAATGTGGTCGAAATCAGCAACTAGTCAAGGAGGGGAGAGTAGACGTGGTCGAGATCAAAACAGTTCGTAATTCGGGACGGGAGAGCAGACATGGTCGAGATCAAAACAGATCGTAGCGGGAGCCAATCTGTCAACAAGCTGCAGCTGATGCCACATGGGCGGGGCCATTTGGGCGCCATGGCAACTGTGACATTGTAAATTGTATGTGAATGTTGTGTTCATAGTTGACAATAAATGATTTGAATGATGGCCGCATGTATTCAACAACGTTTGTCAAGTTCAAAGCTTAGTTTGAGCTGTGTGCGGCACAGTTCTGAGGTCATGAGATCGAACCTCCTGTGTGGAGTTTGCATGTTCTCCCCGTGCTCTGAGCACTCCGGTTTCCTCCCACATTCCAAAAACATGCATGTCAGGTTAATTGGCCGGTCCAAATTGTCCCTAGGTGTGAAGGAGCGAGTGAGTTGTCTGTGTCTCTGTGTACCCTGTGACTGGCTGTCCCCTGCCCACTGCCCGAAGATAGCTGGGATGGACCCCTGCGACCCGACTGAGGATAAGTGGTGCAGATAATGGATGGAAATTATTGTATCGGGTGGCAGTGCGTTAGAAGAGACTGGAACCTCTGTGAGGGACCCGTTCCGTTGGTGCACTGTATAAGGTGACACACTTCCGCAGAGCGTTCGTGTGCGCTTGCTACGCACAATGCAAACGCATCCCTCTGTTTTAGTGAAGGGAATTCTCTTCGAGAAGCGGCTCTTTCGACTCAACTCAATAAAAAGAGCTGAGCTTTCAGATCCCCAAATTGTTTTAGTTGCTCAATCCATTTATTACCAATTATTATTTAACATATGCACAAAATGAGTAATTGAGAGGGGAACAAAATCAACATATTTTTTTCAAAAAGCAAGATAAAGTGGAAGGCTAGAAACAAAATAAAAGGGGAAAAAATAAGTCAAAAGCTATGAAAATGAAACCAAAGATGAAAAAAGGGTACCTGTAAGAATAGTTGTGCCGCCCCGGACTGGTGTCTGGTGACGCCGCTAGTAGGAACCTTTTTTGGGTAGGATATTGTTTTTGGTTGGAATGTTTTTTTCGAGACACTTATCCGATTTCTCTTTCAATCCAGGTATGGCCAGTACTAATACACATAAAATCGGTCGTAATATTGTGAGTAATCAGTTTCATGTATTTGTTTTAGTTCCTTAATATGTTTATAGTTTGTTCTGTCAATCTTTTTGTCCTCTATTTTGTCTAACTCCCCACCACACTCTCTTTATAGATCACTTAATTTGACAAAAAATAAGGCGGCTTTGTCAATTTAATGTGTTCGAGCTGTATTTTATATTTAGCAATTATAAACTTACTCATAAATAGAAAATGCACAATTTGCCTTTCCAATTGTAATGTGGAAACTTAACACAATGCACACTTGTACTCTAGGACGCAAACACCGGCTTCCTCGTCAAAAAAGCCTATTGTATATTCGTTGATTCTTCTGAAATGTGTATATTTTATTTTCTGCCCCCATGGCGGGTATGTCACATGTCTATCCAACAATATGTCATACCTGTCAACCTCCACGGCTCCATGCCTTTACAAACTGTCGTATTTTCCCTTACAAAATACAAAATAATCTCACACCATATTTTTTTTCCAAACGTGTTTATTTATGAAGTTTAACATGTTATATTGTACATGTGTTTCGTTATATCATTCTGTACATATTCTTAATAATAAAATGAAAAAAATAGAACTAAATAAAATAAAAAAAAAAAATCAGAAACAATTGTTATCAGCATATCTACAATAACAGAAGCCAACTGCCTCGAGCGCTGGAAGGAGCACTTTAGCCTCCTCTTGCAGCACAGCACCATCCCGGCTGATCCCACCCTCCTACGGGCTGCGAGCACAGCACCTCCTAACGACACCTGCTGCACAGACCCCGTAACACCCGAGGAAGTGAGAGCTGCTCTGAAGAAGTTGAACACCAAGAAAGCCCCCGGCATCTGTGCCATTACCGGCGAGATGCTCAAGGCCGGCGGTGATGGCATGGTGGAGTGGCTAACCCGCCTATTCAACCAGGTGTGGGAATCGGAGCAGCTGCCCACCGACTGGACCAGAGGAGTCATCTTGCCCTTCTGGAAATGCAAGGGCGACAGGCTTGTCTGTGGAAACCACAGAGGCATAACCTTACTCTCCATCCCGGGCAAGGTCTTTACCAGGATCTTGCTCAGCCGTGCCCTTCCAGCAATCAGAAGCTGCCGCCGTCCCCAGCAGGCTGGCTTTATGCCCAACCGCTCCACAACGGACCACATCTCTGCCGTCCGTTTGCTGATAGAAAAGACCCGTGAATTCCGTAAAGATCGCCATCTATATATCGGATTCATTGATCTGAAGGCCGCCTTTGACACCGTCTGCCACTCTTCACTGTGGAACATCCTCCAAGCTCTCAGAGCACCACCCAAGATCATAGCCCTGTTCAAGCTGCTCTACAGCAACACAGAGAGCTGTGTCCGTATCAACGGCATTGACTCCGACTGGTTTGCTATCTCCAGCGGCGTTCGCCAAGGCTGTGTGGCTGCTCCCGACCTTTTTAATTGCATCATCGACCATCTGATGTTCAGGGTTAGTGAGCGCATCCCCGGAGTGTCTTTCGGCAACTACCACCTGACTGACCTGGAGTATGCTGACGACACCATCATTCTCAGCACTTCCTACAGCCAGCTGAGAGACGCTCTGGGCATTTACAGCGAAGAGGCAGCGCGGCTTGGCCTGCAAGTGAGTTGGACGAAAACCAAGTTCATGTATGTCGGTGATGGACCAGATCCACCTCCCATCCAAATTGGTAGCGACATCGTAGAGCCTGTCAAGAGCTTTGTATATCTGGGGTCCATGGTGACAGACAATGGGGACCTAAAACCAGAGATTCTCCGCAGAAGAGCCCTGGCAGCATCTGCTCTGCAGTCTCTCTGGAAACCACTCTGGCGGCACCAGACCATCGCACGCAAGACGAAGCTCCGCATTTACAACCTCGCCGTACTCCCTATCCTGCTTTATGGCTCAGAAACATGGCCCCTGAACGACACCCTGGCCACAAGAATCGATGGTTTTGATAGCAGGGCTCTCAGAACCATCGAGAACATCAGGTGGCCCCAGCGAGTCTCCAATAAAGAGCTCAGAGCCCGCACGTGCCAGCCCCAAGCATCTTCCTTGGTCGCACAACGCCGCACCCGCTGGTTTGGCCATGTCCTTCGTCTACCACCAGACCATCCGACACGAGCCATTCTCCAGTTTGACCCAAAGGCCGCAGGCTGGAGACGACCACGAGGGAAACCCCGCACTCGATGGCTCGACGTCGTTGCGGGCGACCTCCAACAACACGGAGTTGCCGTAGAGGATGCAGAACAGCTGGCACAAGACCGCCAGCATTGGAAAAACCTGGTTCATCTGGTCGGCTCAACGCACAGGGACGGGACCCCCCGACCTTCGCTGGAGCAATAAGTAAGTAAGTAAGTATATCTACAATATCCATTAATAACAATTTGAATTTGTAAATAAAAATATTTTTGGGAGGGAAAAAAATGAGTTGGCATTTCTATTTTGTAAACCAAACCACAATATCAACCATTGATGTTTGTATTTTAAAATGTCAAACAGACCATTTAACAGGGACAGAAAATACAAACCTTTGCAGCATTGTGACTGGGAAACATGTTTTTCATAAGCCTTGTGATTGGCAACTGTTGGAGGTATATTGTGCTTTGCGATGAAATGGCAAAACATCACTTCTGCAGCTGTTGAGGAGTAGCTTTATTGCATTAATAAGCTTATTATATAGAACAAGATCGCTATTGTCGGAAGCGCAGCAGAATGCGCGTTCACGCGAGGGGTTAGGATTTTGCAGAGGAGTCGAAATTGGGCACTACAGCGGCAGACGCACAGTAGCATCAAACGCTCGCTTCGTTTGCAACAGAAAAAAAACGATACCGGATAGAGGCTACCGCGGCAAACTCGTCTGACTTGATTGATTTGCCGATTCGTGATAGTCTGTGTATATCGGATGGTACCCATAATTGACAAATTAGCGTTTTTCCATACAGATTTTCTTGTACGTCGTACACGTCTTAAAATGCATAATAAACGTACTTTGTACGGCAAAAACGTACAGGTTGACAGGTATGATATATAATGTTATTCCAGGATTGTAATTATCACTTTTATAGTAGACGCCACAGTTGGATCCATTCATATAAACTGGATATGTAGTATACTGTATATTTGATTTGGCAGAAATCAAGCTGGGTCTTCCTACCTGAGCAAAATGTGCTCAACGACCACAGGCAAGTTTGAAGAGAAGCGTCAGAGAGCACCAGAGGAAACTAAGCCAGAACGTGGACGAGTGGACATGGTTGGCAAGCAGCTTCGAGTTGTTTTGAACAGAGCAGGTTGGTCACTATAGTTCCTGGGACATGACCTGCTGTTTGTTTTTGCCGTTTTTGGGTGATCCAGAAGTCCATTGTGTAAAAGATGAATGGAGTCCTCTTTAAACTCAATATGAACGTTGTTTATTTTCAGAACACGGTACAGCTTCTTTCACTCAGTTAGAAACACCTCCCAGACTCCTGCTCGGTGTGTGTACCATAATAACTCGTCTGCTGTGCAGGCACAATCAATTACTGGATATGACATCTCCCCCCCATTTTTTTGTTGAAAATAACAAATAGTAGCATCTCACAAGGCAGCCTAAAAACAATGATCGGTAGATCTGACATTATCTTACCATAGGAAAATTTTATCAATAAATCAAATAGTCAACTGTCATTTGCACATTATTAAATAAAATTGCCATTCAAGTCAATAACTGTTTTAGATTCAAAGCAGTAATTGCAACTACACTGTGCAAAGAACATGTCATAGTAACATTTGGTCACAACTCACATTTCTGGGACAATAGTTTTCTTTTTTATTCTTTTTCACAGCATCATCATGAGATCAAGAACGATTAGTCCCTTGTGTGTGTTGAGTCTTTTCCATCTCTCAACCCCACCAAAGGCCATAACGAGTTTCAACTCATTCACAGCTCAAGCCTGTTAACAGGTTTACACACCCTTCCACACCTGGTCACAATCTGGCTTGGTGGAAGTGTGTCAGATGGACCCTTAGCCTGGACTGCAGGGACAGTCTCTTCTCGAATAGTTGTAGACTGTAACTGCACTTTAGCACGTTCTGTAGACGATGGTTGAGCGCGGCGTGAAGCTGACAATGTCAGGAGGTGACGACAATTCTTCCGTAGTACAGCACCATCTTTGTGTAGCAGCCTGTCCCAAAACCACCGGTGGTCTAGACTATGGCTTCTCCTGGTTGTAGAGCAGGTCGGAGTCAGGCTCCGTGATGGCGATTGAAGTAGTGAGCTTGCACTGCTTTCTGATTGTTGTCTTTCACTTTCACCGTTTTTCTGCTGGGCCATCTGGGCAGGAGATTCCTCTCCAAGGTTGGGACTGTCGTCCCGATCTTCCTTCTCATTAGCAGTTTAGCTGGACTGTAGCCCGTGGTGGAACATAGAGTGGATCTATAGATCATCAGGGCTAGCGGTGGATCTTTCTGATTCTGGATTTTCTTCGCAACCTATACTACTCTTTTGGCATGTCCGTTGCCTTGAGGATAATGAGGACTGGATGTTATATGTTCAAAATCCAGCTGCTTTGCGAAATTCTGAAACTGCACTGGCAAATTGTGGACCTTTATCGCTAACGGTCTGGTCCACGACCCCAAATCTAGCAAACACGGTTTTCAGTTTCTGAATTATGTGTGAACCGGTGGTTGAGGACAGGTGCAGTATTTCCAGGAATCGGGAGTAGTAGTCTGATATTATCAGGTAGTTGTGTTCGCACAGTTCCAATGCAAATCTTTGGTCGATCAGGTAGTGGTGTGGAGATGAGAGGTTCTTTTTGTGGTTTCCTTCTCATTTCCAGACACACTCGGCATGACATCAATGTGTCTTTTAACTGCTTGGACAGCCCCGGCCACCACACCGATGTCTTGGCTCTCATTCTGATCAGACCTTGGTGCCCATGGTGTAGCTTCTCCAGAATTTCAGCTCTCACAGAATGTGGCACGACAATTCTGCACCCTCTTAAAACTAGGCTGGCTTCAACTGAGACCTCCGACTTCACTTTAGTGTACTCCCTCGGATCCAAAGGGACGCTACTTATGTGTTCAGGCCTCCCTGACCTGATAAGCTTACTGACAAGATGTAACTCTGTGTCAATTGCAGTGACATTTTTGATGTTTTCGAGTCTCTTTGGTGAAGCTGGTATTCCCCCCGACTACTGAGGCTACATAGCAGGCTACATCACTGTGTGAATCCACATCCCCCTTCACTACATGTCAGTGGGCTGCCACAAGGGTGTCCAACTATCCGGTCCCGGATGTTTTCCTCACGGCTCGTGCCGAAATCACAGTGCTCTGAGAGTTCATATGAAGCTCTTTGCCCTCTCCCCAGGCTTCTGAAGACGCTGATAAAAACAAGCACGTTAGTGGATGATATTCCTCCGCTGAACGAAGCAGTCATTCAACTTCTTTAGCGCGACGTCATAATTGTCCTCTTCACCGTCATTAGCAAAAACAAAAGACTTGCACACATTCACCGCCTCGCTTCCCATTGCGTATATCAAGCAGCTTACTTGAACGGGTCCATTGTCTTTGTCTAGCTTCGAAGCGATTCTGTAGCGCTCGAAACGCTGCCTCCAGTCATTCTGACGGTTTCTCGAAAGCAAAGTTCGTTGGAGGATTAAACTTGGCCATTCTCACATCGCACCATACATGTTCCATACATAATTCGTAATAAAAAAAAAATCAAACAAAATGATAATGGTCTTCAAATAACTTTGATCCTTAATGACATTTTTAAATAGTATAAAACTAAATATCAAGGAGCTTGCAATATAAATACAGATATCTATCTATCTATATATATATATATATATATATATATATTTAATATGAATTACAATTAGGGCAGCACGGCGAAGCAGTGGTTAGCGCGTGTGCAGCACAGTTCTGAGGTCATGAGATCGAACCTCCTGTGTGGAGTTTGCATGTTCTCCCCGTGCTTGTGTGGGTTTCCTCCGGGCACTCCGGTTTCCTCCCGCATTCCAAAAACATGCATGTTAGGTTTATTGGCCGGTCCAAATTGTCCCTGGGTGTGAATGAGCAAGCGAATTGTCTGTCCCTGTGTGCCCTGCAACTGGCTGGCAACCAGTTCAGGGTGTCCCCTGCCCACTGCCCGAAGATAGCTGGGATGGGCTCCAGCACCCCTGCAACCCTACTGGGGATAAGCGGTCCAGATAATGGATGAATGGATGGATGAATTACAATTGAAATTGGCAATATTGTCAGTGAGAGCCAGCCACATAGTGGGCATCATTTACAACTAGATTATGGTTGTATACAAAATAAAATCAAGGGATTAGCCTGGATATTTTGTTATTTTGTCTTAACATCAAGTCAGTTGCATGAAAGCAGATTCAATTGATCTCTGCTCAGGCGGTATGGTGAGAGTTTATTCTCGACAGCCAGCTTCCAGAGCGGGCTAAAAACCAAGATAAGATTATCCCGTGATTCATTTTCCACAATTTTCTAAACTATCTCATTACAGCGAGCTTTGTACACTCTGTCAAGTGAGGGAACGGGTCATTCCACAAATTTCTGAGCTGTGCTGATCCCCTTCTGGAGCGCATATCTCTGGACTGCAGGTGAACCACAGACAGAAACCAATCACCCAGTGACCAAAATAGGCAAGACGAGATTGGTTTTACGGTTTATTTTTTTTATACATTTCTTCCACATTTTTAATTATCAAAAAAACACAAAAACTAGGAAAAAGTATAAGTTGACATTAATGCAAAGTACATATGTCATTGTCCTTTTCTGTTGTCCGATTCTTTTGTTTGCCTCTGACTTCTTAGCTTCTGGTAGGATTTGGCCCTGTCTTCTGCTTGGCAAGAAGGATAAAGCTGCAGACCAGTTAGGGCGAGTTTCTAAAAGTGGTCCTGACAGTCACAAACCACGTTTCAGCTTAAAGAATGGCTGGGGTGCCTAGTGAGAGAGAGAGAGAAGAGTTACACTAACTACTGTACATATAAAAGTGGCGTTTTGAAGAAATATGTGGCACCAGTACCACGGTATTTGCAATCATTTCTATAATGAGACTGACTTCACTTTTCTATATATTTTAAAATATTGGATTTTTTAACAACACAAGTTTATGAGACTCTGGTGGCAGCCATTAAATCATGGCAGGCTGACTGAGAATTCTATGGTTTGGGAAACAGTGCGGGGGTCCAACTTGAACCCAAATCATTATTAAACACCCAGTTATTTATTGTTTCATTACGTAACGGTTATATAAGAATTTGATTAACACTAGGCGGTTTTATAACGATTTAATCGACACCGAACACCTATACCAAAAAGATCTCCAAGTTTGGCATAGACTGATCAGTTCAACTTCCAGTTATCCAAGCTTCCTCTGGCCACTTAAATAATACCAATGAGATGCTGTCCTTAAAGTTCATAGAAAGTTCTTGTTCTTCTGTATGTGTGATCCAAGTTATATATATATATATATATATCCACATTGAAAAATAGCTATATAGTGCATGTACAGAACCACTTTAAAATGTACATGTATGTCCGTTAACATATAAATATTTCCCCCTTCTGCTGTTCTGCTCTTTGGGGAAATCCCATTTGTTCCATTCCATTTTTTTAAAACGTTGATTTTATAAAAAACATGTGTCTTTTGTATCCCACAGAGGTCGGTGAAAAATATCTTCTTCCTTGGCGGCCGGAGTCGGAGTTGCGTGGCGTTAAAAAGGAGGAGGAGGAGTGGCAGCCTGTTGAGGTGAAAGAGGAAAAACATTTCACAGGTTTCCCTGTGACGTTGATAACCGGAGATGAAGAAGAGAAGCAATGGAAAGAGTTTGTGAGATGCAGCTCCAGTCAGCTGGTGCCCACTGAGGTTAATGACGTGTCACGCTCTGCTCACGCGGATGGCGACCAACAATCCAAAGGTGATGCCGCGAGTCATGCTGACAGCAAAAGTTGGATGTGCTCTCAGTGTGGCAAAACATTTTCAACTAAGTATTATTTGACATTGCACATGAGGAGCCACACTGGTGAAAAGCCTTTTACCTGCTCCGTTTGTGGTCAAAAGTTTGCTCAACGTGGGATCTTAAAAGATCATGTAAGAACCCACACTGGTGAAAAACCGTTTGCCTGCTCATTGTGTGGTAAGAAATTCACTCAGTGTGGGACCTTAACAATACACGCAAGAACTCACACTGGTGAGATGCCTTTTGCCTGCTCAATTTGTGGTCAGAAATTCAGGATGAAGGGCCACATGAAACGTCACATAAGAACCCACACTGGTGAGAGACCTTTTGCCTGCTCCGTTTGTGGTAAAAAATTCATTCAGAGTGAAGCCTTAAAAACACACGCACAGACCCACACAGGTGAGAAATCTTTTGTTTGTGCAGTTTGTGGTCACAAATTTGCTCAACGTGGGACTTTAGAAATGCACAAAAAGACCCACACGGATGAGAAACCTTTTCTCTGCTCAATATGTGGTCAAACATTTACTCACAATAGATCCTTAAAAAGACACACACGAACCCACACAGGTAAGAAGCCTTTTGCCTGCTCAATTTGTGATCAAAGATTCTCAAGTCAGGCCGAAGCTCAGAGACACAAGTGTCCTGGTGAGAATAGAGGTGATCACTTTGCTTGATATGTTGTCGTGTATTACATTTTGATACATTCACATTTAATTGTACTTGCCCAAGATACAACACAGGAAGTGGTTGCCCCCTACAACCCAGGTGGTTAAGGGATCCATGATATTTTATCATCACTGTGATCTGTTGTAAAATAAACTCGCATCTTTAAACTCTCAACTGTTTTCTTTCTTTATCACTTGGTTTTCTGAACTGATTTTTTAAGCACTCACATGTTTTGTTGTTGTTGCTGTCATTGTGAGAATTTTATAAATTAAATACCAGGAATCCACATCCAGTGAATTTCTGTCGGTTATTTGTTATTATATATTGTACTTATTTAAGCAAGTCAGTGCAAAATACCTGATGGAAATGTGGAAACATGTTAATTACAACTGAGGATCCGTTCCCAGACAGTCCAGCAGCCTGAGGCCAATGTTCAACTTTACAGAAAGCTCTTCGTAGGTATACTTGTATTGTATTTAAATTGTTGTCAAACCTCAATAGCTAGCATAAAGTAGCAACAAAAACAACATTTGAGTTAACTTGAGCATGCAAACCGTGATTAGAGTCTAAACTTCAGGCACAAACAATAATTACAGATATCGGAATGCAAAATAATATAAGACGGGTAAAACACGGATGATCGAGTTATCTATATCAGACTCCTCTTAATCCATCTGGTCAGGCATATTCTTGTTTTTTCTTGCCCATCACACATATACACTTATAGATTATCTTTTGACAGATGACAAGCTCTGTCACACTATAAAGCCTTTAAACTCAAAAAGTCTCAAAGGGCTGCACAGACAACCAATACGCCATCCACTGATCTGAACCCAAATGAGGGCTGTGGGAATATTGGTAGCAACCAATTAGTGGAAGTAATGTGCCTGTGCCAGGAGTTGACTAGGGACATTAAAGGTAACTCCTATTCCCAGAGACAGTGTGTTGTGAGATGCCAATGAGCTTGGTTGTATGATTGAAGTAGCATGAAAAGATGGTTTCCTTTCGTGAGTCTTAGTCATACAGAATATGTCTAGAACATTGTTACATGGTGTCAGAAGTGTCGAGACAATTTTTTGTGTAGGATATTGTTTTCGGTCGGAGCCTTTTTGAGACGGATATCCGGTTTTGCCCCCAATCTCGCATTACCAGCTAGGCAAAACTTGGTCGTAACATGCCCGTGAGTAACCGGTTTTATGTCTTTATCGCAATTCTTACTTATTTTTCTTAGTTTAAAAGTGATTTGTTCTATAGATATTTTTAGTCGCTATTTTGTCAAACTCACTTCCACACAGAAAGTTACATAAAATGCCAAAATGTTTGCAAATATTATTTGTTTGAATGGCCTTCTGGTCCTGGGAAAGCTTTATGAATATCATGTGGTTCGAACAAATTTATTGACACTAATAACAGAAAACAATCTTGACAATCTCAATAGCAATCAAGCACATTCACAATATTATATTTCAATATGACGTTTAACAGCAAACACAATGTGAGGTTTGAACAACCCTTCTCGAAAATCTTAATAGCAATCAAGCATATTCACAATTTCGTTATATAACAACTTTGTTAGTGTCAATAGATGCGTCCAGGCCAAAGTCGATTGTTTTTGGTCCGAACAAATCCACGGATGAATATCATGTATATCATCATATCATGAATATCATTTCACTTCACATTGGAAGGTAAAGAAGGAAATTTTCCACTAGTGAGTTTGCATTTGTGGATGTAGAATTTCGCTATGATGATGATAAGATTGACAATAAAGGTTTAACTTACATGACTCTGCGTCATAAATGCCAAGAATAATATATTTCCAAAACCTATGAAACCCATTGTGAATCTTATCAGCAGTAAAGTGACAGATTTCAGACCAGAATGTTTTACCTTAGGGCAGAGACAAGCTAAATGTGTTCCAGTATCTGGATCAGTGGAGCCAAATGTACAGCTCTATGTTATGGTTTACCTGCGAGAAGAGTCTCTGTCACGTGAGCAGCATTAATCGCGAAGCTCTTTGAAACGAGGGGCAGTAGATTGCATACGGGACGCGAGACAAGATAGAACAAAGAGAAAAACATATCAAGCTCAAGTTGTCGAATAACCACCAAAAAAGTGTCTCAGCGTGCAGTCATGGATAAAATCAGTCCACCTAACCTAGTTGCATGCCTTTGAGTGGAAATCTAGTTGATAACAGAGTTTTACGAGATTTAGCAGCAAGTGGAGCAGGAGGAAATGATGAAAAACTGAAGGCCCACATTCTTTTAGATGACATAGAAGAAGATGCTCTTGACCTACATAACAGTTTTCGACTGGATAAATCAGAATGAGTTCTGACACAGCTGATGACAAGGTTTGAGGAAAACTTTGTTCCCAAGCAAAATAGATAGATAGATGGATAGATAGATAGTTAGATACTTTATTCATCCTTGTAGGGAAATTCACTTCCAGCAATATCCTTGTGTTGAAAAATAAAATAATAAAGAAAGCAGGCAGTGTTGTATTTACAGTCACGTGAATGAAGTCCCCAGAGATTAACAGCATGGCCTCGGGGCGCTGTGTTTGTAGTTTACTAACAGTGGAGTGGATGACGTCACACGCTAGGCCAAAAGTTTGACGTCCCTGCAGCATATGGAAATCTTTGTGTTTACCCAGGGTTACACCACCTCGTGTTCACATAGATAGCGAGTCCGCTTCCTCTCCGCTTCCCGCAGGCTTTTGTGTCTGTCTGCCCTAACAGCGCTGAAGCCAGATTGCTCCACGTTAGCGTCCGGGATGCTAGACGTGAGCCACGTTTCCGTAAAACACAGCAAACTGCACTCCCTGTACGCGTTGATGTTTTTGACCAGCATAGCCAGTTTGTCCATCTTATTGGTAGAGAGTACACATTTACCATGATTCCGGACAGTACCGAAGGCTTATATCTCCGCTAGCCGCTTAGCCTTCACCTTAGCTCCGGCTATGCAGCCACGATAGGGCCCTCTCACCTTGTCCGGTAAAAAAAAACCATTTGAAAGTTTTTCACACTTGTTTGACCAGTACTTCCAGAATTGCACACACTAAGCACAGGATCGTTTGTGGTACAACTGATAATGCACTCAGAGAAAGGTTACTTATTGAATCGGAAGTAACGTTAGATAAATGTGTGCAAAGCAGAAGAAACCACAAAAGCACAAGCAAAACAATTGTCATGTGATCAAACTCAAGTGCATCATGTAAAGAAAGAAGAATATTAACAAACAAAAATATAAACAAGAAAAATCTACAGAGTTAAAATGCTGTAAATGTAGAAGAGGTCACAAACTAAAATCTTGTCCCGCATATGGAAAAACCTGTGATAACTGTGGGAAAATCAATCACTACTCAAAATTTTGGAGAATTGCAATGAGATGGAGAGTTCACACAGTTGAAGAAGAGGATGACAAAGAGTTTATTGTCAACGTGTTGCAAGCCTGCCCAATAAAAAGAGTAATGGCTTCAACAGATATCAGTAAAAACAATACCACAAGAAAATTCGAGTTGGATAAAGAGGAACCTTAACTCTCGGTAGGACTACATAAAAGGTGACAGTAAAGAGCAAAATTCTCCTTTTAAAACAAGTGAGCGTATCTACTGGAGAAAGACTTTCTGTTAAAGGTGACTGTATTGCGACCTTCAAGCAGAGTCCACCAGATAAACGCACTTATACTGGTTGTGAATATACGTGTACAACCAATCCTGAGACTTACTTTGGGTATGTCTTGGATTGGGGTTTGAAAGAAATTTTACAGGAACAGTAAGGGGTTAAAAAAAAATGTTGAATTTGTTTGGAGGTGTGCTGTTCTATACTTAGAAATTAAAAAAAAGTATAACATGTATGGATGGATACATGTCGTATAGTTTTGTTTATAGGGGTAAATATTATTTTACATGTGGTCAACTTTAGTTTTTATCTTATTTTTAAAATGTGTGATTTTATGTGTCTAATAACATAAGAACAAGATTACCCATGATGCCACATCGTTACTGAGCTTGCACGGTTTGTACCCTGATATTTGCAGTTGTTATGGTTTCCATCCGAGTGACATGAAAGAAAACACCCTTTCCACGCCAATACGCATAAGAAACAAAACAGAGACATAGCAGAATGTACACTTGCCATTTGTTGTTTCAGTCTTACAACAAACAAAAATGATTCCATCAATTAAAGAGAAATGGTTTTTCCTTGGGGCAGCACGGCAGCGCAGTGGTTAGCACATGTGCGGCATAGTTCTGAGGTCAAGGGATCAAACCTTCCTGTGTGGAGTTTGCATGATCTCCCCGTGCTTGCGTGGGTTTCCTCCGGGCACTCCTGTTTCCTCCCACAGTCCAAAAACATGCATATCAGGTTAATGGGCCGGTTGTCTGTCTCTGTGTGCCTTGGCAACCAGTTCAGGGTGTCCCATGACCACTACCCGAAGATAGCTGGGATGGGCTCCAGCACCCCCGCAACCCTACTGAGGATAAACGGTGCATATAATGATGGATGGGTTCTCCCTCAAATTTTTGCCCTTAATTGTGTCCATAACCACCTGTACAAAGTAAATATCCACAAAGTAGGAACCATTGTAGACCCTGTTTGGTTACATCACTGTATTATATCATATACAAGATAATAGTACCATGGTTAACAAATTAAATCAGTTTACTAATGCGCATTACTACACAAGCGTTGTTTCCTTCATCTGGGATAATTTCAATGCCGCAAAGCACTGTTAGAGTTGCAGTTTTCGAAACAAATGTAAACCCTAAAAAAGCCTCGTGTATTGGTTAATTTCTCCTGGAGGTTTCCATTTTATCTACTGCCCCCAAAGCGAGAGTGTTACAGTTGTATCCAATCGTATATAGTGTAAGTCCACAATCGTATGGATCCCTAAATGGTAGACGCCGCACCTCTATCCATTTATATACATATATTGAATGGCAAAGTTGTTCCAAATCGTATTAAATATGCATATATATTTGACTTGGCAGAAATCAAGCAGGATCTTTCTGCCTGAGGAAAATGTATAAGAAGACCACGGGCGGGTTCAAAGAGGAGCTTCAGAGACCAACAGAGGAAACTGAGGCAGAATATGGACAAGTGGATGCAGTATGCAAGCAGCTTCGAGCAGGTTGGGCACTGGAGTTCCTGGGAACTTTTTTTTTTTTAATATATTTTTTTTCCTGGTTCCGTTGCTCCAGAAGTTACCCGCTCCACCACTTGTTTAAATAACCTAATTCCACTAAAATAATTACATAAAAAAACAATAGTCATGAAATGACATGGATTCTTGTTGAACATTTTAAATAGTATCAAACTAAATATATAATCCCTAGTAATTTTGAAATAGAAATTTCAATTGAAACTGTCCATATTTTCATTGATGGCAACAAAACGAGCATTATTTACGACTAGATTTGACGTGGCATTCAGGAAGTTTTGCACTAAACGAAAATAATGGATTAGGCTGGAATATGTTGGTTATTTTGTGTGAATTTAACCTCAAGACAGCTGTATGAAAGCAGATTAAATGTGCTCAGTTGGTGTTAGGGTTAATATTTTCGTAATAGGTTAAACAGGAGTGATCAGTAAGAGAGGCAAATGTAGTTTTAGAATTTATTCACTGCAGTGGGCAGACGGATTCAAAAAGTCTCACCGTCTCACAAGTTTCCCGCGTTGCAACCGGGTTTTGTTCAAAAGCGTGCGCATGCGCAGAAAGTATCAGTGACGTCACACATACGTCTACGGTTCAAAGTTCGCACATGCGTAGTAATAACAAACGACGTCATATATATCTTTCGGTTCAAAAATAGTACAATAGTAGAAAACGAGTTGTAATATAAGTCAAGCTCATCAGGATTATTTGTAACATAGAAGACAGAGAAATACACAATTAACTAAATATGATTAGCTTTGACAGTTGGTATGGTGAGAGTTTATTCTCTTCAGTTAGGCTGCTCTATAGCAGCTTAGATAATGTTATCCCGAAAAACATATTTTTAATGTTTGCAAATGCTGCATGCCTTCCAAAAGGTTCAACTTTTGACTCGTCAGTCCACAGAATGTTTCCCCAAAAGTCTTGAGGAAAGACCAAGATGCTTTTTGGCAAATGTGAAACAACTCTTTGTGTTCTTTTGTGACAGTATTGGTTTGTGCCCGTGGACACCATGGATGCCATTTTCGGCTGCCAGTGTCTTTCTTGGACTGGAGTCATTAACATTGACCTTAACTGAGGTCAGCGACTGCCTTAGCAACAGCACAACGTGCTGTGGTTGACGAAATAATGAATTCTGGTGTTTAGTAGAAGATCCTGAAGGAGAACATCCATCCATCAATTTTTGCCCTCAAACTCAAGCACTCTTAGATCATGCCGTAAGACAACGATCCAAAACACTCCTGCAAGTACACCCCTGAATGGCAAAAAAAACCCAAAATAAATTTCCTGGCGTGTCCACGTCAAAGTCCAGAATTCAATTCAATTGAGATTCTGCTGTGGTGTGACGTTAAGTTGGCAGTTCATGCTAGAAAACCCTCCAATATAGCAGATTTGAAACAATTTTGCAAAGAAAAGTGGGCCAAAATTTCTCCTCAGCATTGTGAAAGAATCCGTACCAAATACTGTAAACAAGTGATTTTTGTTATCGTTGCCCAACCCACTATTAAGTTCAGGGAGCAATTACTTCATCACATAGGTTTTAATTTTTATGTACCTTAATAAATGGAATCAACATTTCAAAAGTGCATTTTGTATTTCCTTGTGTTGTCTTAGTGTGATATTAAAACTGGTTTGATGACCTGTCCAGGATAGTGGGTTGTTTGGACGCGTTCTAAGCAATGTTCCCTCTAATTTTCCACGGGTCTGAGCGTTCACACAAAGTCGGTGAGCAGCGCTTGAAACAACAGTGGACAACCATAATCCCAAGTGTGGCAAGATAATTAATTATCAAACAGGTCCAAAACTTGACATCAAGTTACATTTTGTTGAGTTTCCGGCAATGCAAAATTATTTTTCTCTCTTGAATGAATTGACTCATTCAACCTATTGCAAAGGTTGTACGGCCTACAAACGTTGTTTGTCTTACAATTCTTGCACACGATATCCATTTCTTTTTAATTCCTGATATATTTTGTCACATAATATTTACATTTTGGGGGGCTTGTTTAGTCGGTTGTAAGATACAGAACTGTACTTAATCACATTTTTAGTGGAAGTACAATGTTGGCAACAAGATTCACTTGATATAATTGGAAATTATTTGAATGCAACACAAACTTTTTCTTCTTTTTTCCGTGTTTTTTTTTCTATTTTTTTTTTAATTCCTTTAAAAAAGATCTCATTGTGTTTATTTTTTCCGAGCTTTTACTTTTTTCTTTTTGTTCTCTATTTACTTTTTTCCTACATTTCTTTCTTTTCTTTTTTTCTGGCTTTTAATTTTTTCCTTCTTTTTTCTCTTCCTTTTGTTTCTTTTTTTCTCAGCTTTTCACTACTTTTTCATTTTGCTATTTTTTCTTTTTTGTTCTATTCCCCCCTTCCTTTGAGTCATTTTGTGCATAATTTTACATAATATTTGGTCATGTTGGGATTAAAGAAGCAAAAACAACCCGAAGAGCCGTTTAGGACCCGAAAGAGCCGGTTCCTTTTAGTGAGCCAAGCCTAAGAAGCTGGTTCCCCGACAAACTCTACTAACTTTACTCAACTTCGCTCTCCTTCAACTCGACTTCAAAATACTGCATTTAGGACACAACGTCAGGGGAACCCGTGTATTTTTACCTTCATGCACTGTAACTTTGACTTGAGTCGCTTCTTAATTAGTAATTTTGAGCCCTCATTTTTGTGCGCTGGCTAGATCACTTGTGCGCTGAGCATGTGCGAGCAGTGCTTAATTGCGCACGCGCGCAGCTTAGAGGGAACACTGGTTCTAAGGGATGGGCAGGGCACCCGTATGTTACGGCAGGGGTAAACCAGCGAAAGCTGTCGGGCTCTGCTGTTGAACAAAAGAGTGTGTTGTGTCACCCTGACCCGAGTGACATGGCCGCTTTCTTGCGTCCCGTTTCATCTGGAGGGACGAAAGCATGACCAACTTAGGTGCCGAGTTGCCTAACTAATTTGGGTGTTTGGGCATTTGGGTTGGCCATGGTCCAAAAAATTTTGTGTGTGTTTTTTGCTATTTTTTCCCTCATTTGTTTTCTTTGTTATTGTATGTGTTTGTCTTGCTTTCGGTCACCCCTCTTGAGGGATATGACCGAGGTAGATAGATAGATAGATAGATAGATAGAATTGATGACCTGAAACCTTTGTGAGTCATGATAATGCAAAAGATACAGAAATCAGAAAGGGGGCAAATACTTTTTCGCGACACTGTATAGCACTATTAGGTATAGTACATTTTAAAAGAATCATCCTTCATTAAAATGGTATGCTTCTAGCTTTTATCATTGTTTAGTAAACAACAGTTAAACATTGCTAAGTTCTTTGAAAACACTTGTTTCCAAGAAAACTAATGCTAAGATAGCTTTTTGTGAGAGGATGCATTTCAAGTAGGACTTTCTCTTTGGTGCTTTATTTTTGCATTTGTGATACCTCCAAAATGTAAACAATGTTTTCAATAAACACAATGAATATCAAAATGGCGGCGCCCTGTATGGCTGCGGCTGCATCTGCTCCCGACAGTTTCTCACATTCTGGTCAAAAACCCCAATCTTCGACTCAGTTTATGAGGGCGAACAAAGACAACTCTAACTGCAGATTAATATACGATCGCAGTTTTTTGCTGGATATGCGAACATCCAGAAATCCAGCGAAAATTTCGACGATCACTCTGGAGTGTTTACTTAGCCTCGGAGTGCTACGTCAACAGAACACAGCGGCCTACAAAGCAGCGAGTAAAAGTGGCAAGCGGAAGCGCTGTGACCGGGGAAGGAAACGATGTTGTCGGGCCGGGCTAACGGCTCGGATGAAGGCCAAACCCTTCAAAACGCCTCTACCATCCATTTTCCTATCCAACGTCCGCTCCCTGGACAACAAACTGGACCATTTACAAGTGGAATTCACATCGAACCGCGAGTTGACGAACTGTTGTGCTTTAATTCTGACGGAGACATGGCTAAACTCATCTATCCCGAATGACGCTGTTAGCATTGTGGGGCTAACTGCTTTCCGCGCTGATAGAAGCGGCGAGCTCACCGGCAAAAGCAAGGGTGGCGGTCTATGCATTTATACAAACAACAACTGGTGTAGAAATGCGAAGATAATCTCGAATCACTGCTCACGAGACATTGAACTTTTGACGGTGATCTGCAGACCCTTCTACCTACCGAGGGAGTTTAGCGCGACCATTATTACTGCCGTGTACGTGCCCCCCAGCGCTAATACAAAGGAGGCAATGGACGTTCTCTACCGAACTGTGAGTGAACTGCAGCATGCTTACACCGAGTGCATTTTTATTGCGGCGGGGGACTTTAACCAGGCCAATATGAAAACAGTTCTCCCGCATTTCCATCAGCATGTAAATTTTGCTACAAGAGGTAGAAACACATTAGACCTGGCCTACACAAACATCAAAGGTGCATATAAAGCAGCCCCCCGCCCCCACCTTGGCTCATCAGATCACCTTTCTGTTATGCTAATTCCAGCATACAAGCCCCTGCTGACCAGAGAAAAACCTACAGTGAAGCAGGTGAGGGTGTGGTCTGAGGGGGCAATGGAGGCACTACAGGACTACTTTGATTGCACTGATTGGGACATGTTTAAATCGGCTGCCACTTACAACAACAAAATAAATATAGATGAGTACGCCATTTCTGTGTCAGCCTATATCAGTAAATGCGCAGAAGACGTCAGCAATACCAAAACTATATGCACCCGTGCCAATCAGAAGCCCTGGATGACTGCTGAGATACGCAAACAACTAAAAGTACGGAACCTTGTCTTTAAATCTGGTGACAAGGAGGCGCTGAGATCAGCGAGGGCTAACCTGAACCGTGCTATCAGACTAGCAAAGCGAACGTACAGTCAAAAAATCCAGGAACGTTTCCTCAATAAAACCAACACCAGGGATATGTGGAAAGGCATTCAGGCCATTACCAAATACAAGCCAACCACCGCCCCAGTGCAGGACACTAGCATGGACTTTCTGAATGACCTCAACAAATTCTTGGAAGGTTCGAGGCACAAAACGGCACCACTGCAGCGAAAGCGGTTCCAAATCAGGACGAAAGGGCACTCCACCTGGACTCAACCGACGTGAGAAAGACCCTGAGAGGGGTCAACACAAGGAAGGCTCCAGGCCCGGACAACATTCCGGGGCGGGTACTTAGGGAGTGCGCCGATCAGCTGGCTTGTGTACTAACAGACATTTTCAACACCTCGCTAGACCAAGCCAAAGTACCATCATGCTTCAAAATTGCCAACATCATCCCTGTGCCAAAGAAACCCCAGATCTTATCATTCAACGATTACCGGCCCGTTGCACTGACTCCTATCGTAATGAAGTGCTTTGAGAGACTGGTTAAAGAGCACATCACCTCCAGTCTCCCCTCCTCATTCGACCCCTTTCAGTTTGCCTACCGGACAAACCGCTCCACCAGGGATGCCATCTCCTCTGCGCTTCACCTGAGCCTGACACACCTAGAGGAGAAGAACACCCATGTGCGGATGCTGTTCCTGGACTTCAGTTCAGCATTCAACACCATCATCCCACAACATCTGGTAGACAAAATGAGACTCCTGGGTTTCAACACCCCCCTGCGGAACTGGCTGCTGGACTTCCTCAGTGACAGACCCCAATCAGTGCGGATAGGTCAGAACATCTCAGATGTCATCTACCTCAGCACGGGCTCCCCCCAAGGCTGTGTACTGAGCCCCTTGCTGTTCACCTTGATGACACACGACTGCGTCCCTAGGTCAGCCACAAACCACATCGTGAAGTATGCTGACGACACAACAGTGGTGGGCCTCATCAGGGACGACAACGACCTGGCCTACAGAGAGGAGGTGGAGCAGTTGGTGGCCTGGTGCAGGCACAACAGCCTGGTCCTGAATGTTGACAAAACTAAAGAGATCATTGTCGACTTTAGGAAAAACCAGCCCAACCATGCCCCACTTTGCATCAACAACAAGGCTGTGGAGGTTGTCAGCAGTATCAAGTTCCTAGGGGTGCACATTACAAACAAACTCACCTGGTCCGTGAACACTGCATCACTGGTTAAGAGGGCACAGCAGCGCCTGTACTTCCTGCGGAGGATGAGGAGAGCCCACCTGCCCCCACCCTCCCTCATCACATTCTACAGGGGCACCATAGAGAGTATCCTGACCAGCTGTATCTCTGTGTGGTGTGGAGGCTGCAGCGCTACCGACTGGGGTAGTGTGAGGAGGGTAACGAGGACAGCAGAGAAAATAATCGGGACATTGGCCAGAAGCGCTGCCTATCCCATGCTAAGAACATTATCGGGGACCCCTCTCACCCCCATCATGGACTGTTCACTCTGCTAGCCTCTGGGAAGAGGTACTGCAGTGCGCGGTGCAGGACCACCAGGTTCCGCAGTAGTCTAGTCCCCCTGGCCATTAGACTGTTAAATGGTCAATCTAACATATAGTTAACATATAGTTAACCTAAATCTTAACGGCTGCTAATCTGACTTTTTGCACTACTGGCAGTTCTTTATAGCTTGCCACTCCTTGCACATTTGCTCTCTGCACTATTGTACTTACAGCGTTATGTTACAGTGTTAATGTTACTGTTTACCTGACTTGTTAACCTGAATGCCCATTTTGCACATCTGGTTAGCTACTCCTCTTGCACTATCGGCACTATGGTATGGTAAAATACTATACGTAGCCATAATACAATACAACTTTTACTAATATCTGTACATTCGAGGAAACTGTGCGGGTCAGATGTATCGACATTTCGTTCTGTATACACGTGTACTAGAATGACAATAAAGTAGATTTGAATCTGAATCTGACACTTTTCTTGCAAAATAACATTTTTTGTAAGAACACTGAACTTATGCATAAACAATGCATAACCCTTGAAAGAACTCGTCAGCATCCAATTTTTACGGTAAAGTGATCACATGAATTCGGTAAACATGGCGATTGCGTTCCCTCGTCCGTGCATGAAACATTTTTCTACGGCCGGATGATGACAATGGGACTTTGCAATCTTTTTTTGGAAAGGAATAAGCTCTGTTCCTTCACTACCACATGCCTACGCGTCACATAGGACCGCCCACACACACTCTCATTTCCCAGAACAGAAAGCAACACTAGAAAGTGGGGGCTCTCTAGATGTGTGGCCAGAGATCTGATCAAAGACAATGCTGGCATCTAATGGCGATTATTCAGATTCA
This sequence comes from Urocampus carinirostris, assembly GCF_059441175.1. Classification (NCBI taxonomy): domain Eukaryota; kingdom Metazoa; phylum Chordata; class Actinopteri; order Syngnathiformes; family Syngnathidae; genus Urocampus; species Urocampus carinirostris. The sequence goes on along the minus strand of NC_142355.1, from coordinate 36,254,864 downwards.
AATCAATCCCAGAGCCTTGATACTTACTGATGATCTGCAACAAAACCTGTATTATAGTCTTTTGAAATTAAACCAAAAACATATTTTTACCTTTTTGGCACTCAGGGACAGTGCTTCTGAAAATTAATTTTAACGTTATAGCACTGATTAAGATAAAAAAAATGAAAGTTTAATTTTCATAAAACCATGTGTGTTTTTTGTCCCACAGAGGTCAGCAAAAAATACCTCCCACCCTGGAGGCAGGAATCTGAGTTTACTGCTGTTAAAAAAGAGGAGAAGGAGTGGGGGCCTGTTGAAGTGAAAGAGGAGAAATATTTCACAGAGTTACCTGTGACTGAGGCTTTTGTGAGCACCGGAGATGAAGAAGAGAAGAAATGGAAAGAGCTGGTGAGATGCAGCTCCAGTCAGCCCGTGACCCCTGAGGATGCCGACACATCATACTCTGCACACGCCGATGGCAACCAACAGTTGGAAGGTGATGCCGCGTGTCAGGCTGACGGAAAAAGCAGCACGTGCTCAGAGTGTGGCAAAACGTTTACTGAGAAGTCTTACTTGAAATCTCACATGATGATCCATACCAGTGAGAGACCTTTTGCCTGTTTCTTTTGTGGTCAAAGGTTTACTCAAAAGGGGGCTTAAAAAGACACACAATAACCCACACTCGTTAGGAACCTTTTGCTTGCTCTATTTGTGGTCAAAAATGTACTCAGTGTAGGGCAGGGGTCGGGAACCTATGGCTCGCGAGCCATATATGGCTCTTTCCATGAGTACCTGTGGCTCAGAGACAAATTTGATTGCATGCAAATTTTCTCCATCTCGTCCAAAACATAAGCTATTAATCCTGTTCAGATACACGCACAGCCAAACCAAAGCTAACAATGGAGCAGTACTTCGCAGTATATATAGGGCACGTTTTTCACTACAATTTACAGTCAAGGTGTCACCAAAAAAAAAAAAAAAAAACTCGTTCTGGCTGTACAACACTAAATAATCCGTTATATGAAACATCACTATATTATCTGTCTTCAGTGTTCAGATACCTTATGATGAATCCACAGAACAAACTGTAAATACGCCAAAACACCGGAAGAGAACTTAAAGTTTTTTGATTGGGTGAGTGGGAGGGATGGGTGGAGCGATGCAAAAAGTGCAAGCACTCCCTCCTATCTCTCGCCCTACGCTGTCTGTGCCATAGATAAGCACATCAGGCTCCCTGTTTGCAGAATGTTGTGACGTTTTTACAAAATAACTGCTTACATCTGGTTTTGAAACCAATATGTATGAAAAAAAGGGTCAAAAGGAGTTCAACCGATCTTAAGTAATTGCAAGAAAGAGACAAATTTAAAGTGGTATGATTGTTGATTTTGGGACACGGGCTCTGGCATTATTCTTGTTAGGGTTAATATTTTCGTAATAGGTTAAACTGGAGTGATCAGTAAGAGAGGCAAATGTAGTTTTAGAATTTATTCACGGCAGTGGGCAGACGGATTCAAAAAGTCTCACCGTCTCACAAGTTTCCCGCGTTGCAACCCGGTTTTGTTCAAAAAGCGTGCGCATGCGCAAAAAGTGTCAGTGACGTCACACATACGTCTACGGTTCAAAGTTCGCACATGCGTAGTAATAACAAACGATGTCATATATCTTTCGGTTCAAAAATGGTACAAAACAGCAGTCAAGCTCATCAGGATTATTTGTAACATAGAAGACAGAGAAATACACAATTAACTAAATATGATTAGCTTTGACAATTCTCTTTTCATAATTTTTATCAAATCATCAAAAATAAATGTGCTGAAGACTAAGCTTTTGTCTGGGGCGTGGGTTTAGCAATTTAGTAAATTTGTCTCATAATATATGGTGTGGCTCTTTCCCAAAATAAAATTGATATATTTTGCTTTTATGGCTCTTTGAGTCAAAAAGGTTCCCGGCCCCTGGTGTAGGGCCTTGAAAATACACACACGAACCCACTCTGGCGAGAAACCTTTTGCCTGCTCAATTTGTTACAGTCAAGGTGTCACACCAACAGATCCTTTTATTGCTCTACGTCATTAAGAAATCCTTTATATGGAAGCTCATTTAACAAGGTTCAGTGTTGAAACACTTAATGATGAAAATCCACAGAAAACCGTAATCAGCCAGAAACTCCAGCAAAGCACACAGAGCGATTTGATTGGGTGTGCGGTAAGGGTGGGCGGATCTTTGCACACAGCCCACTTCTGTCTGCCAACCGCCGTCTGCACCAAAATTATACACGTCAGTATCCTTGTTTGCAGTATTTTGTGACATTTTATTTGCCTGTTGATGGCGTTCCCTTGTGCATGCACGAAACACCCCTCTCTGACCAGACGATGACTATGGGACATTCCTATTTTTTTTTTAAAGGAGAAAGCTCTGTTCCCTCACCACCACACGCCTAATGGTCACTTGGGGCTGCTCACACACTCTCTCGTTACTCAAACAGGAAGCCACCCTAGAAAGTGGGGGATCCCTACATGTGTGGAAAAAGATCTGACAAAAGCCACTCCGACCATCTAATGGTAATTTGTCGTATCGGAAAAATTCCCAGAGGGTTGATACTTACCGATGATCCAAACCAAACCCTGTATAATCTTTTTCCAAATTAAAAAATTGATTTTTACCTGTTGGGTACTTTTGAAAATGTTATGGCACTGAATGAGTTGGAAAAAGACAGTTTTAATTTTATAAAACCGTGTGTGTTTTGTGTCCCACAGAGTTTACTGCCATTAAAAAAGAGGAGGAAGATTGGCGGCCTGTTGACGTGAAGGAGGAGACATTTTTCACAGAGCTGCCCGTGACTGAGGCTTTTGTGAGCACCGGAGATGAAGAAGAGAAGAAATGGAAAGAGCTGGTGAGATGCAGCTCCAGTCAGCCCGTGACCCCTGATGATGCCGACACATCATACTGTGCACACGCCGATGGCAACCAACAGTTGGAAGGTGATGACGCGAGTCAAACTGACGGAAAAAGCAGCACGTGCTCAGAGTGTGGCAAAACGTTTACTGATAAGTCTTACTTGAAATTTCACATGATGATCCATACCGGTGAGAGGCCATTTGTCTGTTCCTTTTGTGGTAAAAAATTTACTCAAAAGGGGGGCTTAAAAAGACACACAATAACCCACACTGGTGAGAGACCTTTTGCCTGCTCCTTTTGTGGTCAAAAATTCACTCAGAGTGGGGCCTTAAAAATACACACCCAAACCCACACTGGTGAGAAGCCTTTTGCCTGCTCTGTTTGTGGTCAAAAGTTCCCACAAAGGACTTTGTTAAATATACACATGAGAACCCACTCTGGCGAGAATCCTTTTGGCTGCTCGATTTGTGGCCACCGATTTATTGATCGTGGGAAATTAAAAACACACATAATAGGCCACACTGGTGATAAGCCTTTTAGCTGCTCAATTTGTAGTCAGAAATTTGCACGTAAGGGAGTCCTAAAAATACACATGCGAACCCACACTGGTGAGAAACCTTTTGCCTGCTCAATTTGTAGTAAAGGATTTGTTGATTGTGGGGGCTTAAAAACACACACAAGAACCCACACAGGTGTGAAATCTTTTGCTTGCTCGGTTTGTGGTCAAAAATTTGCTGAGCGTAGGTCTTTAAAGATGCACACACGAACTCACACAGGCGAGAAACCTTTTGCCTGCTTAATTTGTGGTAAAACATTTGCTCATAATTCGTCCTTGAAAAGACACACACTAACACACACGGGTGAGAAACCGTTTGTCTGCTTGGTGTGTGGTCATAAATTCTCTTGTAGTGGTTCCTTAAAAACACACACGAAAAAACACACTGGTGAGAAGCTTTTTGCCTGCTCCATTTGTGGACAAAAATTTACTCAAAGCGGTGGCTTAAAAAGACACACAAGAACCCACACTGGTGAGAAACCTTTTGCCTGCTCCGATTGTGGTCACAAATTCATCGATAAAATATCCTTAATTAGACACATAAAAACCCATAGTGATAAGAAGCATTTTAGCGGCTCCATTTGTGGTAAAAAATTCACAGGGATAGAGCACTTAAGAAACCACAAGAGAACCCACACTGGTGAGAAACCTTTGTCTGCTCCGTTTGTGGTCAAAAATTTACTCAAAGCGGTGGCTTAAAAAGACACACAAGAACCCACACTGGTGAGAAACCTTTTGCCTGCTCCGATTGTGGTCACAAATTCATCGATAAAATATCCTTAATTAGACACATAAAACCCCATAGTGATAAGAAGCATTTTAGCGGCTCCATTTGTGGTAAAAAATTCACAGGGATAGAGCACTTAAGAAACCACAAGAGAACCCACACTGGTGAGAAACTTTTGTCTGCTCTGTTTGTGGTCAAACATTCACTGATAGTGGGACCTTAAAAAGACACACACTGATGCACACAGTTGAGAAGCCTATTGCCAGAAATTCACAGATGAAGGTAAAGCTCAGAGGTACAAGTGTACTAGTGAAAATAGCCGTAATCACTCTGCTAGATATGTTTTAATTTATTGCATTTTGATCAAATAAATCATATTTATAACTGATTTATGTACGGATTTGTGTACTCTTGATGTTAATTTAACATGATTTGGGGTAACAGCTTGTCTGTTTTTATTGAAATATTGTTTTTTAAGATTGAAGTTTATCTTAGACATTGAGACGAGTGGCTTCCATGCCCAAAACTCCCAACTCTAAAATGTTTTTATATATTAACTCATCATATATTTACTGTGTAAAGAGGTCTCCATTATTTTTCGGATCTTCATGCTACCACGAGACACGCAAGCTGAGTGATGCATATAATTAAATGTTATCTCATTTACTACCATTACTATGAGGTTTTTGAGAAACCACTTATTAGAAGTTGACCAAATGATGTGTTAAAATTATATTTTTGTGTTTGAAACTGAATAAAATGTTTGCAAAAGTGACCAATATATAATATTGAGAGTACACGTACCCGATGCCGCTCTGTCCCGCTCGTATAAATCAAGCTTAAGTATCTGTTGTAAAATGAACTTGCTTGTGTTATATGCATTTTAGATCCCTCAAGTATTTAACTTTTTATTCATCACTTTGTTTCCCGACCGGATTCTTCATAAGCACTTACATGTTTTTGTTGTATGAGAATACAAAAAATAAAATACTAAGAAGTAACATCCAGTTATATTCTTGTCTGTTATTTGTCATTTCATATTGTACTTCTATTGGCAAGTGAGTGTAAAATAAAATGGAAATGCAAAAAGATGCGTTAATTATAAGCAAGGCTCTGTTTCCAGCCAGTGCTGCTGCTTGAGGCCTCTGTTCACAGAATATCAGGGCAAGTCATGTTTATTTGTTTGGCCCTTAATCACAAAGAGTCTCAAAGGGTTGCACAGACCACAGATTATTGCAAACCACAGACTATTATGACACCATCCCCTGTTCTAAAACCTACTTGAGGGCAAATAATACACAGATATTGTCAACATAAAATATAGGTTATTCATATGTAATAGAATAGAAGTGTGTTTTAAGCTTGGATTTAAACATTTCCACTGAGGTTGCAGATTGAACTTCTAATCGATCAGATCACCAATTTACATGTGTAACGACCCTCAATCATGTGCGGCACAAGGGTTCACAGTCACTCGGTTTATTGCCTGCATTCAGTAAACAAAACAATACAAAAGTCAGGGCATCTGTGCACGACTGCAGTCATCTTCAGCACGATTTTATTGAGCTAAAGCTATGGCCAGCAGACAACATGTGAGCACATTAATAGTGAAACTTGAATAATACAATGAACAGAGCTTTCCCGCGTACCTGCATTCAGTAAACAAAACAATACAAAAGACAGGGCATCTGTGTACGACTGCAATCATCTAAAACATTGATGGAAACAAAAATACAAAAATGGGACATCACTCAACATGCTGCACTTCGTGGCGTGGTTGCATTGAAACATTTTGCATCACATAATCATCGTTTCAAGCTGCATTACGTGCTCGTCTTGGGATCAAGAGATCGCAGGTTCGAGTCCCGGCTCCTCCGTGTTACATGTAAAAGTGTCCTTGGGTAAGACACTGAACCCCTAATGCCCCCAATAAGCAGGTTGGCGCCTTGCATGGCTGCACGGCTGCTATTGGTGTGTGACTGTGTGTGAATGGGTAAATGTGAAGCACATTGTAAAGTGCTTTGGGAAGTCTTCATTGACTTGAGAAGCGCTATATAAATGCAGATCATTTCATTTCATTGCTTCACTTTTGAATAGTGCTTTTTTATTCATCATTTAGCACAACTTATATACATTTATATACAAAAATAGTTAGTGAAAGCAGCTCCTATATTTAGCAAAATATGAACTTTTACCCGAACTGATATTGGGCACAGCTTACCTTAAGCACAAGGTGATTGAGCTGAAGGTACGGCAAGCGCAGAAGCCCAAAGTGCCGAACGAAAAAGACTGTCGCACACGACCATGGCTGAACAAATGAATGCGGTACCAGAATTTTAACAGTAATGCAACAAAAATACGGATTTTGTGAGTATTCAAAAAACTCAAAACAATCAAATTTCAACTCTGTTACATATGCTTGCCAACCTTAGTCATATGCCATGAGTAAAAGTGCAGTGTTGCTAGTTTTACTAGATCAGAAAGAAAAAACAATTTGCTGTAAGATTGCCTTCGGTAGGACGTCTCCACAAGATAGGACGTTTCGCCAGGACACCGTAACACCTACCAATATTTGTATTTTTTAATTTTTTTTAGGTCAGACCATTTTTGTATAGATATTGTTGTCGGTTGGAACTTTTTTGAGTCGCACATCCGGTTTCGCTCCCAATCTTTGCAGTAGCAGCACGGCAAAACTCGGACGTCACTTTGTCCGTGAGTAACCAGTTTCGTGGCTTTTTTGTAATTCTTATTATTCTTAGTTCAAAACAGACCAAAGGTTTCTTCTGTCGATCTTTTTAGTCGCTATTTTGTCAAACTCGCTGCCACACTCCCTCTGTAGATTGATTACGTCATAAGACAAAAAGAAGGCCGCTTTGTCGTTTTTAATGTGTTTGGACGGTATTGTTAGAGTTGGCATTTATAAACCTGTTCATGATTAGAAAATGCACATTTGACCGATTAAGCAAAATACATTTTGTTTTGATTGTTTATTGTAAATTCTAATATGGAGACATAACACAATACTATATACACTTGCCGTTTACTGTTTTAGTCTTACCACAATCCAAAAATGATTCCAACGAATACAGAGAAACGGTTTCCCCTTGATTTTTACCCTTAATCGTTTCCACAATCGCCTGTACAAAGTAAATATTAGCAAACTGTGAACCAGATAGGCCCTCTTTGGTGACATCACTGTATTATAAGATGTACAAGATAATAGTACCATGATTAACAAATTGAATCTGTTTACTCATGCGCATTAGAGAACACACGCGTAGTTTCTCTCAACAAGGATAATTTCTATGCCGCAAAGCACTGTTGGACTTGTAGTTCAGAGACAAATGTAAACACAAACTTCTTACTCCCCAAAAAGCTTCATGTGTATTGGTTGATTTATCTTGGAGGTTTTCATTTTATCCTCTGCCCCCACAGTAAGAATGCCTCAAGTGGATCCAATCATAAATAGTGTAAGTCCACAATTGTATGCATCCTTAAATGGTAGATGCCACACTTGTATCCATTCATATATATATATATACTTTAAATTGCAAAGTGTTTCAAATTCATATTTAGTATATATATATATATATATATATATATATATATATATATATTTATTTTTTATTATTATTTTTTTTAATTTATTTATGTATTTATTTATTTATTTATTTATTTTTTGACTTGGCAGAAATCAAGCAGGATCTTCCTACCTGAGCAAAATGTGCACAAAGACCACGGGCAAGTTCAAAGAGGAGCTTCAGAGACCAACAGAGGAGACTGAGCCAGAAGATGGACTAGTGGATGCTCATTGCAAGCAGCCTCCAGCAGGTTGGTCACTGTTGTTCCTGGGATATGTGTTTTTATTTTGTATTTTTAATTTTTTTAAATTGGATGTTTGGCCAACAGGATACAAACTTACCACTACTTCAGTTCGTACAATGATGTTACAGCATCCAAGGTAACACTATAACATAAAACAAATCAACTGAGTATATGCACAACAAGCAAAAAAAACAAAAGAATCAACAAAAAGTAACTTGGCACACTCAAGAAGAGTGAATAAAGTAAATCAGCCCGATGCAGTGGGTGGTTCCCGACTCGTGAGACATAAAACCGTTATTGTGATAGAAAGAAAGATAAACAAATCAAAATTCCCGAAGATCCTTAAAAAGTATTAAAAGGCTTTGAATTCATTATTCTACATATAAGGCCTTAATAGACGTTAAAATGTCTTAAATCCAACTTTCGGAAGTCTTAAATATGCGAACACATTAATAATATTTATATATGTTTGAACTAAAAAGATTAAGTAAACTTTATTAATTGTCTTTTTTAATAATTTACCAATTTACTTTCGTGGCAACATGGCGTGATCACAATAACGGAACTTTCCAAGCGGTGATGTGGTTTCAGACCGGCCTTCCGGAGCAGACGCATGGCTTGGGTCTACCCACAATTTACACAGCAACTTTGGACATAGATGTTTATTTTGAACCTTGCGAAAGGGTACATTCAATGAGAAGTGGCTGCCAAACAAATGTTTTTACCACGGCTAAAACCTTTGACATGTAATGTGTATGAGGCACGATGTCTTCTGTGCAAGAAATATTTTTTCTGTCAATTGTGTTTAATTTGTCAACTTGGTCTCAAATTGGATTTCAAAAGGCATTCAAAAGTCTTTAAAAGTCCTGATCCCAGTAAATAGATGAATAACCTTGTGCAGTAAATTCTACATGAGACAAAATCAAGAGTCTGATGGGGTGGATGGGACAGGCAACATGTAATAACATCAGGTATGTTAATCATTCTGGGATCTCAGAGAAGTTCATTTTCCTAACTTAGTTAAGGGAGACATACCATCTTGAGTAGAACATAATACCAGAGCCCTTAAGTGGGTCTTATTTTTTCTAAATGTGAGTACTGTAAGGTAGATTGGATCGACATAGTGTGAGTAGAAGGATTGACGATTTCTATTTAATTAGGATCAAGCTAGTAATGTGATGAAGGCGATGATGTCTGGCGTGGCTTTAGATAATTTAAATGTGATTGAAGAAGTTCCAAATAAACCTATCCGGTTTGATGAGAGTGGCATATTTTCTAGAAATATCCTTCCAGAAGTTTTACAGAGAAGAACATGACCAGAACACGTGGGTCTGTTTGGCTGGGGATTGATGACAGCGTGCACAGTTTGAATTAACATTCTCAAAGATTTCGGACATTCTTTGTTTGGTCCAATGAGCCCTATCACAAATTTTTGTCTGAATGAGGCTGTCACGCACATATTATAATTCATGCATTTGTTAGCTTTCGTCTCGATGACTGTAATGTACTACCCTCTGGTATCACGAAGTCCAGCATCGAGAGCCTGCAGCTGGTACAAAATGCTGCAGCGAAGCTTTTAACGAAGACAAGAAAGTTTGATCACATCACCCCGATTTTAGCTAACCTGCATCGGCATCTTAAAATTTTAAGGTTCTTTTGGTGTACCAAAACATGCATGGGCTTGCTCCCTCAATCTTTCAGATTTAATATCCCCTTATGTTCCAGTCCGGAGCCTTCGCTCTGAAAACGCTGGTCTACTAGTGATCCCAAGAGCCAAGAAGAGATCCGCAGGTTCGAGATCGTTCTTCATTAGAGGCCCGGTGCTATGGAATGCTCTTCCCACAGTGTTCTCGTTTGCCCGCGCACCTGCGTCTTAGACGCATCATTTTTGCTGGGGACGCATAGTGTCAAATCAACGTGCTACCCCCCGGTCCCACACTGGTGGCAACTTTTTTGACACAAAATGGACATTACTACCCGATGCTTTTTTTTAAACAAAGATTTACCGCAGGCAACTTTTCGTCAAGCAGATACGCCATTGTTGTTTTGGTCTCGCGGTTCGAGATTTCGTCTGCACGCCGATCTCGGCAAACGAGATCTCATTGCTTTGAGATTACGTCATTGCTGTGGTGGTTGTTGTCGAGTTAAAGAGAAGTATGCCTCTGAAATAACAGTTAGTATTAGGTGAAAATCAACACAAAGACTGAGATCTCTTGATCCTAAGACGAGCGCTCTACCTCCTGAGCCACTGCCGCCCCATATTATATTGGGCGCATAGCTGATGAAGAAATAGTATAATGAATGATTCAGTCCAATATATAAAGGGAATACTCCCCACTACCGTTTACAGTCAAGGTGTCACACCAACAGACCCCGTTATTGCTCTACGTCACGAAAAAATCCTTTATATGGAAGCTCATTTAACAAGGTTCAGTGTTGAAACACTTAATGATGAAAACCCACAGAAAACTGTAATCAGCCAGAAAATCCAGCAAAGCACACAGAGCGATTTGATTGGGTGTGCGGTAGGGTGGGCGGATCTTGGCACACAGCGCACTTTTGTCTGCACCAAAGATATACATGTCAGTATCCTTGTTTGCAGTATTTTGTGACATTTTATCTGCCTGGTGATGGCGTTTCCTTGTGCGTGCACGAAATATCCCTCTCTGACCAGACGATGACGATGGGACATCCCTATCTTTTATCTAAAGGAGAAAGCTCTGTTCCCTTACCACCACACGCCTAATCGTCACGTGGGGCTGCCAACACACTCTCATTACTCGGAACAGGAAGCCACCCTAGGAAGTGGGGGCTCCCTACATGTGTGGAAAAAGATCTGACAAAAGCCACTCCGACCATCTAATGGTAATTTGTCGTATCGGAAAAATTCCCAGAGGGTTGATACTTACCGATGATCTACACCAAACCCTGTATAATCTCATCTCATCTCATCTCATCTCATTAGCTGCACCGCTTATCCTCAGTAGGGTCACGGGGGTGTTGGAGCCCACCCCAACAATCATCGGGCAGTGGGCAGGGGACACCCTGAACTGGTTGCCAGCCAATCGCAGGGCACACAGGGACAGACAACTCGCTCGCTCATTCACACCTAGGGACAATTTGGACTAGTCAATCCACCTGAAATGCATGTCTTTGGAATGTGGGAGGAAACCGGAGTGCCCGGAGGAAACCCACGCAAGCACGGGGAGAACATACAAACTCCGCACAGTAAGTCCAGTAGCTGGATTTGAACCCACACAAGAGGTTCCCAAGACCTTAGAACTGTGCCGCACACGCGCTAACCGCCGTGCTGCCCACCCTGTATAATATTTTTTCAAATAAAAAAAAGGATTTTTACCTTTTGGGCACTTTTGAAAATGTTATGGCACTGAATGTGACAGTTTTAATTTTATAAAACCATGTGTGTTTCGTGTCCCACAGAGTTTACTGCCATTAAAAAAGAGGAGGGGGATTGGCAGCCTGTTGACGTGAAAGAGGAGAAATTTTTCACAGAGCTGCCCGTGACTGTGGCTTTTGTGAGCACCGGAGATGAAGAAGAGAAGAAATGGAAAGAGCTGGTGAGATGCAGCTCCAGTCAGCCCGTGACCCCTGAGGATGCCGACACATCATACTCTGCACACGCCGATGGCAACCAACAGTTGGAAGGTGATGCCGCGAGTCAAACTGAAGGAAAAAGCAGCACGTGCTCAGAGTGTGGCAAAACGTTTACTGATAAGTCTTACTTGAAATTTCACATGATGATCCATACCAGTGAGAGACCTTTTGCCTGTTCCTTTTGTGGTCAAAAGTTTACTCAAAAGGGGGGCTTAAAAAGACACACAATAACCCACACTGGTGAGAAGCCTTTTGCCTGCTCTATCTGTGGTCAAAAATTTACTCAGAGTGGGGCCTTAAAAATACACACACGAACCCACACTGGAGAGAAGCCTTTTTCCTGCTCTATTTGTGGTAAAAAGTTCCCTCATAAGGTTTCCTTAAAAATACACATGAGAACCCACTCTGGTGAGAAGCCTTTTGGCTGCTCAATTTGTGGTCAGAAATTTGCTCATCATGGATCCCTAAAAATACACACACGAACCCACACTGGTGAGAAGCCTTTTGCCTGCTCTGTTTGTGGTCAACGATTTGGTGATCATGTGACCTTAAAAACACACATAAGGTCCCACACTGGTGAGAAATCTTTTGTTTGTTCGGTTTGTGGTAAAAAATTGGCTCAGCGTAAGTCTTTGAAAATGCACATACGAAGCCACACGGGGGAGAAACCTTTTGCCTGCCTAATTTGTGGTAAAACATATGCTCAAAATATATCCTTCAAAAGACACACACAAACCCACACTGGTGAAAAACCGTTTGCCTGCTTGGTTTGTGGTCATAAATTCTCTAGTAGTGGGTCCTTAAAAATACACACACGAATACACACTGGTGAGAAACCTTTTAGCTGTTCAATTTGTGGTCAGAAATTTACTTGTAGTGCAAATTTAAAAACACACACTGGGATTCACACTTGTGAAAGGCCTTTTGCCTGCTCCATTTGTGGTCAAAAGTTCACTCAAAAGGGGGGCTTAAAAAGACACACAAGAACTCACACTGGTGAGAAACCTTTTGCATGCTCTGTTTGCGGTCAAAAATTCACTGATAAAAGAAACTTAAATAGTCATGCAAAAACCCATAGTGGAGAGAAGCCTTTTAGCTGCTCCGTTTGTGGTAAAAAATTTGCTGGGATAGGGCGCTTAAAAAAACACATGAGAACCCACACTGGTGAGAAACCTATGCCTGCTCCGATTTGTGGTAAAACAGTCATTAATAGAGGGACCACATTCTAAAACATACAGAATGTGAGAAAATAGTACATGTTTTTTGCATTATATCTATATTTTGTGATTGGAATGTTCCATATATTTTCAGAGATTATACATTTTGAAGACTCGTGTTTGACTTTCTGAGCTCGGACATATGAAGCACCCTAGCGAGCTAATCACATTTTATTTATCTATCTATCTACCTATATCTATCTACCTTGGTCATATCCCTCAATAGACCAGCTCGGTAGCCTAGATGGTAGGGCGCCCGCTCCGAGACTGGGAGGTCGCTGGTTCAAGCCTCGGCCGAGTCATACCTAAGACTTACAACATTGGTACCCATTGCCTCCCTGCTTGGCGCTCGGCATTAAGGGTTGGAATTGGAGGGTTTGCTCACCTAATGACTCCCAACACAGCAGTTGGGTCTAAAAAACCCGGCGCCAATCGAAGGCGATGAGTCACGTCGATAGCTTCGCGTGACAAAATGATTTCCGGTAGATATCATGTCGATGGTTGATACTGGCTGAATAATAATAAATTAAAAAATAGGGGTGACTGACAGCAAGACAAACACATACAATAACAAAGAAAATTAAAAAAGGAAAACAATAGCAAAAAACACACACAAACATTTTTGGACCATGGCCAACCCAAATGCCCAAACACCCAAAAAAGTTAGGCATCTTGGCATCTAAGTTGGTCATGCTTTCGTCCCTCCAGATGAAACGGGACACAAAAAAGCGGCCATGTCACTCAGGTCAGGGTGACGCAACACACTCTTCTGTTCAACAGCAGGGCCCGACAGCTTTCACTGGTTTACCCCTGGCGCATCATACAGGTGCCCATCCCTTAGAACGTGTCCAATCATCCCACTATCCCTTTACAACCCCTCTCCACTCATTTTTGTCACCAACAAGAGCTCTAGCTTCCATTATATTTAAACTTCTTTCCTGCAGTGCACTCATTACACCATCCATCCATGTCAATCGCGGCCTTCCTCTTGCGAGTACTCTCTTACCCACACGCTTGCTCAGTTCCACTACTACTCCAGTTCTGTCTCTCAAAATTTCATTTTTCAATCTATCCAATCTTGTAACTCCTAACATACTCCTCAAACACTGCATCCAGTCAAAAAGGTTTTGAATGTTTTAAGTTTTGGTAATTTTGTGGAGACTGGTTAGGATTTGTGTCGCAGATGGGTGCAGCCATTGTTCAACAAATGGCAAGCAGCCAAAATGGTGCAATCCAGCAAAAGTTACACAACCAGAGATAACATGGGCTAAAACCAGCCGGGACTCGGCAAGCTGGCCAGCTGCTATAGTAGACACACGGGGACCGATCGGTGGAAAAAAAGGGGAGCCTGGATGGCCGAAAACATCCAGTAAGCAGCCAGGATAACTGAGCCAACAACAAAACACTACCATGGCAACAAACACGAACCCAGCTGGGAGAAAATAACAATAAGCACGGCAGGCTGGCTAGCTAACCGAGTGCTAAAGAGGCTAACCCAGACTAAACAAAACTGGAAGCCTTCGGGAGCCCGCACACTAACGGGGAGCTGTCTGGACAATATTATATTAATTAAGAGACAAGCGGCCAATAACAAGGGGAAAAGTCACAATCACATACCTAAAATGAGGCAAAAACAAAACGCAAGCTGCACACGACAGCAGGCAATCTCACATTCATTCAATTTTGATCAAATAATTCATATTTATAACTGATTGAACAGATTTGTGTACTTTTGATGTTACATTGGCATGCTTTGGGGTCACAGCTTGTCTCTTATTGAAATGTTGTTTTTTAAGATTGAAGTTTAACTTAAAACGTGAAACGAGTGGTATTATTCCATGCCCAAAACTCCCAACTATAAAATGTTTTTATATATTTAATCATTATATATTTTCTGTGTAAAGAGGTCTCCATTATTTTCCGGATTTTCATGCTACCATGAGACACCCAGCTGTGTGACGCATATAATTAGATGCTAACTAATTCACTACCATTCCTATGAGCTCTTTGACTAAACCGCATATTAGCGGTTGACCATATGCTGGTTTTGATCATGTTAATGTTTATCTATGACACCCTTCATCACAAAGGGTCTCAAAGGGCTGCACAGACCACAGATTATTGCGAACCACAGACTATTTTGACACCATTCCCTGATCTAAAACCTACCTGAGGGCAAATAATACACAGATATGTTTGAAACTTTAAAAAATGTTTGCAGAAGTGATGAATCGTTCAGAGTAAACATGCCCGATGCCGCTCTCTCCTGCATGTATTAATCAAGCTTAAGTATCTGTTGTAAAATGAACTTGCTTATGTTATATGCATTTTACATCTCTCAACTGTTTTACCTTTTCTTCATCACTTTGTTTTCTGACCGGATTCTTCATAAGCACTTACATGTTTTTGTTGTTGTTGTATGAGAATACAATAAATAAAATACTAAGAAGTAACATCCAGTTATATTCTTGTCGGTTATTCGTCATTTTATATTGTACTTCTATTGACAAAACGAGTGCAAAATGAAATGGAAATGCGTAATTATGCATTGATTATGAGCAACACTCTGTTCCCAGCCAGTCCAGCAGCTAGAAGCCTCCGTTTACAGAATGCGAACTTTACAGAAAAGATCTTCCTAGGTCTAAGTTGTTATGGAGTTAAACTGTTGTCAAAACTCAATAGTGAGCATGAAACAGCAAAAAAAAACTTGAGTTATTGTTGGTATGTGTACCGTGAATGGCGTTTAAGCTTCAGGCGCAAATAACCACAGCGTTCAGATTGCAAAAAAAATCTAAGACAATAAAAACATGGATGACCCAATTAGCTCTATTACCCTCCAGTAGAGCAGTTCATCCATCTGCTCAAGCTTCCCCCCCCCCTGTCCGTCACAGATACACGTTTGGATTATTTTTTTGATAAGTGACAGGCTCATTAACACTCATGTCAAGTCATGTTTATTTGTATAGCCAGTAATCACAATCAGTCACAAAGCTATGCACAGACCACCATGACACCATCCCCTGATCTGAACCCTACATAAGGGAAAGGAAAAACTCAAAAACCTTAGCATGAGGAAAAGGACAAAAACCCTAAAAAGGGGCCACACGTGAACTAATCCCCTTTCTAGAATGACCAGGCTGCTGTGGAAGTTGGAAGGGCATAAGCACGCAATGTACAAACGTCATCAACATGGGATACATGTAATACCAGAATGCCCAGTTGACAGTTTCCTGTCCCAAAATCTTGACCAATGCATCAGGTTTTGGATAATGACGTGCATCAGGTCCAAGTGTCGGTGCGATGGCTCAAAATCAATGCACCGTCATCCTTTCTCCCTTAGGGACAAGAAGACAGGAGTCCAAGGTCAATATCACTCATAAGCTCTAGAATAGCACCGGCTGTGTCTGAGCCCCTTGCTGTTCACCCTGATGACACACGACTGCATCCCTAGGTCAGCCACAAACCACATTGTGAAGTTTGCGGACGACACAACAGTGGTGGGCCTCATCAGGGACGACAACGACCTGGCCTACAGAGAGGAGGTGGAGCAGTTGGTGGGCTGGTGCAGGGACAACAGCCTGGTCCTGAATGTTGACAAAACTAAAGAGATCATTATTGACTTCAGGAAAAACCAGCCCAACTTCTCATCAACAACAAAGCTGTGGAGGTTGTCAGCAGCATCAAGTTCCTAGGGGTGCACATCACAAACACACTCACCTGGTCCGTGAACACTGCATCACTGGTGAAGAGGGCACAGCAGCGCCTGTAATTCCTGCGGAGGATGAGGAGAGCCCACCTGCCCCCACCCTCCTTCATCACATTCTACAGGGGCACCATAGAGAGTATCCTGACCTGCTGTATCTCTGTGTGGTGTGGAGGCTGCAGCGCTTCCGAATGGGGTAGTGTGAGGAGTTTGACGAAGACAGCAGAGAAAATCATCGGGACTTCTCTCCCCTCCATTCAGGACATTGGCCAGAAGCGCTGCCTATCCCAAGCCAAGAACATTATCAGGGACCCCTCTCACCCCCATCATGGACTGTTCACTCTGCTAGCCTCTGGGAAGAGGTACTGCAGTGTGTGGTGCAGGACCACCAGGTTCCACAATAGTCTTGTCCCCCTGGCCATTAGACTGGTAAATAGTCAATCAAACACATAGTAAATCTAAACTGCTGCTAATCTGTTTATCTGTTGGTTTTGTTTGACTTTTTGCACTACTGGCAGTTCTCTATAGCTAGCCACTCCTTGCAAATCTGTTGTCCACTGCACTATTGTACTACAGTGTTATTGTTACTGTTTACCTGATTTGTTTACCTGACTTCCCATTTTGCACATCTGGTTAGCTGCTCCTCTTGCACTCTTTGCACTACTCTTTGCACTACTGTAAAATACTATACATAGCCATAATTATTTAGTATATTATTAGTACTTAATACTCCAACTCAATACAACATTTTATTTATATCTGTACATTCAAGGAAACTGTGCGGGTCAGATGTATCGACATTTCGTTCTGTATACACGTGTACTAGAGTGACAATAAAGTAGATCTGAATCTGAATAGAAGTTCCTTCTATTGAGGTTTCAGATCATATCTTGGAGGGTAAAGCATTCCTCAGAACCAGGGCCGGAATGGAGAACGCTCTCGAACCTAAAGATTACTTCTTGGCTCTTGGAATGAATAGTAGACCAGCATATTTTGTGCGAAGGCTCTGAGCAAGAAGATAGGGAGAAATTAAATCAGAAAGATATGTGGTGGTAAATCCATGCAAAATGGACTATAATACCAACAGAACCTTAAAACCACATCTGAAAGTGAGGTAAAATCTTGTCCTAGAAAATCCCCGCTGCAGAATTTTGTACCAGCTGCAAACTTTTTGTGCTACACATTGGGAGACCTGACACTAGTACATTACAGTAATTGAGACGGGAGGTAACAAATACACGAATTAAATCATCTTAATTTACAGTATTTTATCTATTCATATCAGGAGGGCAGCACGGCGGTGCAGTGGTTAGCGCTTGTGCGGCACAGTTCTGAGGTCATGAGATCGAACCTCCTGTGTGGAGTTTGCATGTTCTCCCCGTGTTGCGTGGGTTTCCTCCAGGCACTCTGGTTTCCTCCCACATTCCAAAAACATGCATGTCAGGTTAATTGGCCGGTTCAAATTGTCCCTAGGTATGAATGAGCGAGCGAATCGTCCGTCCCTGTGTGCCCTGTGACTGGCTGGCAACCGGTTCAGGGTGCCCACTGCCCGAAGGTAGCTGGGATGGGCTCCAGCATCCCCGCGTCCCTACTGAGGATAAGCAGATCAGATAATGGATGGATGGATATTTATATCATGATTTTCAGCCAAATGAGGAAACACTGAAATATCAAACTAGAAATAACAACTATAGAAAAAACATACAAGCATGAAATAAAAAAGTCAAGTATGATACAGTAAGGGCAGCACGGTGGCGCAGTGGTTAGCGCTTGTGCGGCACAGTTCATGTCATGGGAACCTGTAGTGGGTTCAAATCCAGCTCCAGACTTCCTGTGCGGAGTTTGTATGTTCTCCCCGTGCTAGCGTGGGTTTCCTCCGGGCACTCCGGTTTCCTCCCACATTCCAAAAACATGCATTTCAGGTGAATTGGCCGGTCCAAATTGTCCCTAGGTGTGAATGAGCGAATGAGTTGTCTGTCCCTGTGTGCCCTGCGATTGGCTGGCAACCAGTTCAGGGTGTCCCCTGCCCACTGCCCGGAGATGGCTGGGATGGGCTCCAGCCCCCCCGCGACCCTAATGAGGATAAGCGGTACGGCTGATGAGATGAGAGATGAGATGATACAGTAAAATATTAAACGTCAGAGTAAATGGTCTGTCTTTATATAGTGCTTTTCAAGTCACTGAAGATCTCCCAAAGCACTTTACAATGTGCTTCACACTTACCCATTCACACACACTCACACACCGATAGCAGCAACAACCTACTTAATCGGGGGTATTATGATCCCAAGACGAGCACTTTACCTCCTGAGCTACTGCCGCCCCAATAGTTGTGTGCATTATACACAAATAAATCCATATTTCCTCCACACCCTTCTGAGCCATTTTCATGCCTTGACTGGGATGCAACAAACCACAAATGATCTTAAAAAACAGACAAATCTTCTAACAAGTCCAAAAAAATAAGATAAGACTAATTAAGCTGAGCCTGCTAAAGCTGAGAGTTTATCCATTACCGCCCTCTAGTGGCTTGCATTTATGTAAAAAGTCATAACCTTTGATAGAAATGACCTTGACAACTGCTTCATTGTTGACATTTTCAGAGATATATGGTAGGCCAGATTGAATCGTCCATTGGCCAACGGGCTGTATGGTGTAGAGCCAAATAAAAAACAAAATAAAAAATGAGCAAATAAAAGCCATATTTAACAAAAGTAGGTCTTGAGCCTCCTCTTAAAAATATCAAGGGTCCCTGCAAATCTGATGTCCTCTGGCAGAATGTTCCATAGGTGAGGACCAAAGTGCCTGAATGCTCCTTCGCCATATGCGGAGAGGACCTAATAAGATAAGATAGGTTTGGCCAAGACCATTAAAACATTTAAAAAACTAGTAAATGCACCTTAACGCACAGGGAGCGCTTAGTGCACATATGTCAGAGTCAAGGCCCGCGGGCCACATTAGGCCCGCGAGAGGGTTTTACCTGGCCCGCGTGACGATATCAATATATTATTAGATCCGGTGTTGTGCCCTTTTCCGACTCCTATGCAAATTCCTCCCCCCCTGATCGTATTCTATATAAAACGCTTATTAAAACAATAAAGCGAGCTAATTATAATAATTGGGAGATCCTAGTCTATATAACACGTTTATTTAAACAATAAAGCGCGATCGTATTTTACAAAATGCGTTTGTTAAAGCGGATGGAAAAGTCACCAACGTCACTGTACGCTATGATTTCCGCAATCACAACTAATTGTACACAAATAATATTTATTTGATTTACTATAATATCCGTATGTAATGTCTTTTTTATTATGAATGAAACCCTGGTTGCATTGGATCCCGCGGTGTAAACAAATTGTTGTTTTTTTGCATTTAAAATCGGAGGGGGGGAGGAATTTGCATAGGAGTCGGAAAAGGGCACAACACCGGCCCGCAGGCCGCTGCAAGCCAGCGGCCCGCAGTACGCATGAATACTACATTTCCCACAATGCAACGGGGACGCGCCGAGCGGGAGCAAAGCGGGAGGCGGTTTGATATATTCAGCAGTCGATCAGCAGCAGTCATTAGCATAACAGCAAAAATTAGCCCACAGATACCCATCAACAATGGCTAAACGGAAGGTGGACACTGAAAACCGGGGCTTTCAAACAAGGTGGGAGTTGGAGTACATGTTCACGGAGGTAGCTGGAAAACCTGTGTGTCTGCTATGTGGAGAAAGTGTGGCGGTGATGAAAGAGTATGATATTAGACGGCATCATGAAACAAAACACACGCCTCAAACAAGTAATGTAGAGTTGTAGTAATACAGTACTGTATATAAATGTATGTAAATACAGTAATAATACAGTAATGTTTCCTGTGCAATTACACATTTGAAGTTTTTACTCCGTTCAAGTTTAAAAGTTAAATATGCACATAAAGAAGGTCTTGTTTTTTGTTGTTCCCCTCGGGAATTTTAAAGCTTTATTGTCTATGTTGACTATGTTGTTTTTGTTTGCCGACTCTGTCCTGGGAGTGTTTCTTGTTTTTCGGCTTTTCGTGGAAAATAGATCTTGATGTGGACAACAGTCTTTTGATAAAATTGTCTCCTATTTAGCAGAGAAAATGACTTTTGATTGTTATTATTTGTTAATCAGTAATTCCTTTTTTTCACACTAACCCAGAGAAAGCACAGAAAGGAAAGTCAATGTACATTTGAGCAGGACAGATGAGGTCCAGTGTGTTGATTGCTATTGGTTTTAAGTAACAAGAGATTTTTGCACTTTATTTTATTGTATTTCGAGGCAATATTTCTTTTTAATAATTTCAGATGATTGAATGATAGAAAATGGTTATGAGTTGTTGTTATGATATATGTTATGAGTTTTTTATATAAAGGACATTTGTATTTTGTGCCTGCTGAAATTAAAAATGACTGACAGAGTCATAAGAAAATATTGCTTTATTTATCCAATCATATTGTAATATATTTGTTGTGTTTTCAGTAGGTTAAATCTTGGTTTCAGTAAAGATTGGACAGTCCGGCCCTCGGCTTGTAGCCAAATGTTTTATTTGGCCCTCCGTCCATTTGACTTTGACACCCCTGGCTTAGTGGAACGAGGAGCAGCGTTCACGCCACGTCACTGCAAATCAAATGCTACCCCTGGCAGTATACTGGACTGTCTCAGAAAATTAGAATATTGTGATAAAGTTCTTTATTTTCTGTAATGCAATTAAAAAACAAAAATGTCATACATTCTGGATTCATTACACATCAACTGAACTATTTCAAGCCTTTTATTATTTGAATATTGCTGATTTTGGCTTACAGCTGAAAAAAACTCAAAAATCCTATCTCAAAATATTAGAATACTTCCTCAGACCAAGTAAAAAAATAATTTTATAACAGCAAAACTAAATCAAACATTTGAAAATGTCCATTGATGCACTCAGTACTTGGTTGGGAATCCTTTTGCACGGATTACTGCATCAATCCGGCGTGGGATGGAGGCAATCAGCCTGTGGCATTGCTGAGGTGTTATTGATGCCCAGGATGCTTCGATAGCGGCCTTCAGCTCATTTGCATTTGTAGGTCTGGTGTCTTTCATCTTCTTCTTAACTATACCCCACAAATTCTCAATGGGGTTCAGGTCAGGGGAATTAGCAGGCCTATCAAGGACAGTGATGCCATGGTCAGTGCACCAGTTACTGGTGGTTTTGGCACTGTGGGCAGGTGCCAGATCATGCTGGAAAATGAAATCCTCATCTCCATAGAGCTTTTCAGCAGATGGAAGCATGTAGTGCTCTAAAATCTCTTGGTACACAGTTGCATTTACTCTGGACTTGATGAAACACAGTGGACCAACACCAGCAGCTGACATGGCTCCCCAAACCATTGCTGACTGTGGGAACTTCACACTGGATTTCAAGCAACTTGGATTTTGCTCCTCTCCAGCCTTTCTCCAGACTCTGGCGCCTTGACTTCCAAATGAAATGCAAAACTTGCTTTTGTCTGAAAAGAGGACTTTGGACCACTCTGCAACTGTCCAGTGCTTCTTCTCCATAGCCCAAGTCAGACGCTTCTTCCGTTGTCTTGAGTTCAGAAGTGGCTTGACCATGGGAATACGGCTATTGTAGCCCATTTCCCTGACACGTCTGTGAACTGTGGCTTTTGATACCTGGACTCCAGCTTCAGCCCACTGTCTTTGAAGCTCCCCCAAATTCTGGAAGCTGCTCTTCTTCACAATTTTGTTAAGGCTGCGGTCATCTCTCTTGGTGGTGCAGCGTTTCCGGCCACATTTTTCCCTTCCAACAGACTTTTTGTGGATATGCTTTGAAACTGCACTCTGTGAACAGCCTGCTGTTTGAGAAATTTCCTTTTGTGTATTACCCTCCTGATGGAGGGTATCAATGATGGTCCTCTGGACAGCAGACAGATCAGCAGTCTTCCCCATACTTGTGATTTAGTTTACAGAACCAAGCTGAGTGTTTTTAAAGCTCAGGAAACCCTCGCAAGGTGTTTCGAGTTAATTAGATGATTCAGGTGATTAGTTGAATAGCCTACTTGTATACTTTTTCATGATATTCTAATATTTTGAGATAGGATTTTTGAGTTTTCTTAAGCTGTAAGCCAAATTCAGCAATATTCAAATAATAAAAGCCTTGAAATAGTTCAGTTGATGTGTAATGAATCCAGAATGTATGACATTTTTGTTTTTTTAATTGCATTACAGAAAATAAAGAACTTTATCACAATATTCTAATTTTCTGAGACAGTCAGTATATGGTACAAGGCTGACGTCCAGCATGCAGCCTGAACGGGTTAACGCAATCTCATTTTAACAAACCATTTTTATGTTACATTGAAATCCTAGAGAGCCTAGACTACATTTTCACCTATTAGGTTGTGTGGTAACTGATTTAGTCAGGGACCGGTAACGCCTACAACGTTTTTTTTTTTTTTTTTTTTTAGGTCAGACCATTTTTTCTATAGGGTAATAGGATACTGTTTTAAGTCGGAACTGTTTTCAAGACGGATATCCGGTTACGCTCCCAATCTTCGCAGTGCCAGTAAGGCAAAACTTTAGTGAGTAACCAGTTATATGTCTTTATTTTAGTTCCTAATTATTATTTTTAACTTTTAAAATGAACAAAGGCTTGTTCTGTTTATCTCTTTCGTAGCTATTTTACCAAACTCCTTGTCACACTCGCTTTGTAGATTGGTAACGTAGTCAGACATAAAGAAGCTTAGTCATTTTAATGTCTTCAAGTTTTGTTATAATATTTTGCTTTTATAAACTTTGTAATATGAAAATGCATAATTTGCCCTTTAGGAATTTCTCTTGTTTATTTATTGGAAATTGTAATGCGGAGAAAAAAAACACAATGTACACTTAGCGTTTATTGTTTCAGTTTTACAACGTATGATCCCATTAAACAAAGAAAAACGGTAATAACTTATTTTTTGCGACTAGTTGTTTCCAGAACCACCCGTACGAAGTAAATAACGCAAAGAAGGAATCATATGGGCCCTATATGGTTATACAGTATGGCTATATTCTGAGGGTTTACAAGTTAACAGTACCATGGTGAACCCAATGGCTCAGTTTACTCGTACGCATTACTGCACATGAGCCTTTTCCCCCATCAGTTCTACGCTGCAAATAACTGATATGTAGTTTAGAGACGAATTATGCCACAAACTCTGGCTTACTTGTCAAAGAAGCCTCTTGTGTATTGGTTGAATTCTTTTGGCCTTTTCCATTTTATCTTCCGTTTCCACATCGAGAATGCCACCGCTGTATCTAATCATATACAGTATAGTGTAAATCCACAATTGTATGCATCCTTAAATGGTAAACGCCACAATTGTATCCATTCATTCACATATGTTGGCCTGGAGAGGCATGGGCCACCAGGCTGTACTTGCCCGAGACACACCATAGGAAATGGTGCCCCTACGATCCCAGTAGTTAAGGGATTCAACCAACCAACCACATTATACATATATATATATATATATATATATATATATATATATATATATATTATATCATACTGGATTGAGCAAGTGTGTTGTCTGTCTCTATGTGCCCTGCGACCGGCTGGAAACCACTTCAGAGTGTCCCCTGCCCACTGGCTGGGATGGCCTCCAGCACCCTAGTGCGGATAAGTTGTGCAGGAAATGGAATATATTGGATGGCAAAGTTGTTCCAATCCATATTTAGTATTCATATGTATCTGACTTTGCAGAATTCAAGTCGGATCTTCCTACCCGAGGAAAATGTGCACGAAGATCACAGGCAAGTTTAAAGAGGAGCATCAGAGAGCACCAGCGGAAACTGAGCCAGAGCATCGACAAGTGGACATTGTTTGCAAGCAGCTTAGAATTGTGTTGAACAGAGCAGGTTGGTCACTGTATATCCTGGGACATGTTTGAATTGCTGTTTGTTTGTTTTCTTTGGTGTTATTTTAGCTCCATAAGTCAATCAAACTATTTATGTTCCATACCTACAGTGGGGCAAATAAGTATTTAGTCAACCACCAACTTTGCAAGTTCTCCTATTCGGAAAGATTAAAGATTCCTGTAATTGTCAACATGGGTTCACCTCAACAATGATAGAAAGAATGTGTGGAAAAAAACTGAAAATCACAGTTTGTATTTTTAAGAATTCATTTTCAAATTAGATTGGAAGATAAGTATCCGGTCACTTACAGAGAAGCAACATTTCTGGCTGTCAAAGAGGTCTAACGTTTTCTAACAAGGTCCAATGAGGTCTAACCAGGCTCCACTTGTTACCTGTACTAATGGGACCTGATTTAACTCCTTATCGGTATGAAAGACACCTGTCCACAAGCTCAGTCAGTCAGACTCCAAATTCCACGATGGCCAAAACCAAAGAGCCATCAAAGGACACCAAAGACAAAGTTGCAGACCTGCACCAAGCGGGGAAGACTGAAGCTGCAATAGGTGAACGCTTGGTGTAAAGAAATCAACTGTGGGTGCAATTGTTAGAAAAATAAGACATAAACGACCACTGATCATCTCCTTTAATTTGGGGCTTCATGCAAGTCCTCACCCCGTGGCGTCAAAATGATAACAAGCACGCAAAAATCCCAGAAACACATGGGAGAACCTAGTGAATGACCTAGAGAGATCTGGGACCACAGTAACAAAGGCCGCTATCAGTAGCACAATGGACTGCCAGGGACTCAAATCCCCCCCACTGAAGCCTGTGCAAGTTCAGGCCTGCCTGTGGTTTGTTAGAGAGCATTTGGATGATTCAGAACTAGGATGATAGAACTTTTTGGTTGTAATACTTGTATTTGGAGGAGAAAAAATACCCAATTGTATCAGAAGAACACCATCGCCACTGTGAAGCACAGGGGTGGAACATACAGCTGTTTATCTGCAAAGGGACCAGAATGACTGTTATGTGTGAAGGAATGAATGAATGAAGCCATGTATCGTGAGTGAAAATTCTCCCTCCATCAGCAAGGGCATTGAAAATGAGACTTGGCTTGGCCTTTAATATGACAATGATCCCAAACACTCAGTCATGGCAGTCGCGGAGCGTCTTATTAACAAGTATTTTAAGGTCCTGGAGTGACCAAGCCAGTATCCAGATCTCAGCCCCATAGAAAATCTATGGAGTGAAGTTGAAGGTCCTGATGCCCAACGACAGCTCTAAAACATCACTGCTCTAGAGAAGTTCTGCATTGAGGAATGGGCCAAAATACTGGCAACATTGTGTGAAAAGCTTTTGATGAGTGACAGAAAATATTTGGCCTCCTTGATTGCCAACAAAGGATACATAACAAATTATTGATAATCTTTTCGTATGGTCCAAATACTTACTTTCCATCATGATTTGCAGATAAATTATTTCAAAATCAAACAATGTAATCTTTAGGCTTTTTTCTCCATAAACTGTCTCTCATGGTTGAGGTTTATCAACGTTGACAATTAGAGTCCTTTTTAATATTGTCAAGGGGTAGAAATTGCACAATTAGTGGTTGACTTAATTACTTATTTGCCCCAATGTATGTTCCTGAAAACATTCTTTTTCTATATTCCCCACTTCTGGTATTGAAGAAAACCTTATTTGTTCAATTGCACCATTAACTCACTTAATGCCGGACATTTCTCGCAAATGGGAAGTACGATTCACTTTTGAAGGCCAACACAAAATGTAGTCTTGTAGCATCGGACATATCAAAAGAAACATCCCTTTCTCACTAGATGATGATGTTGATGGGACTTCACCATCTTTTTTGAAAGGAATAAGCTTTGTTCTCTCACCACACTGCTTCAGTACCGCTACTCGCCTCATCGCCCACCCACACACTCGCATTTGCCGAATCAGGAATTCAACACGAGAAAGTGGGGGCTCCCGACATGTGGTGACAAAGATCTGATCAAAGCAATTCCTGCCATTTTCTATACTGAAATCATTCCAAAGAGGCTTGATACTTACTGATGAACTGCGCCAAACTCTTTAAAATACATTTTAAAATAAAACCAAAAAAAAGGATTTTCATGTTTTGGCACTCAGGGACAATGCTTCTGAAAACGTTTTATGTGTTAGATAGATGGATAGATAGATACTTTATTCATCCCTGTAAGGAAATTCACATTTCCAGCAGTATCCTTGTGTTGAAAAATAAGATAAAAGATAAAAGATATAGAATACAAAAATACCCAATATAATGTTTTGCTATAGAGTATTTAAATAGTGCTACGGAAAATACACACTAATAAAAATAGGGTAATATGCAAATGTGGGTTTGGGGTTTAATGTGGGCTTTTACTCCCCCGGGTGGAGTTAAAAAGCTTCATGGCATGAGGAAGGAATGATTTCCTCAGTCTGTTCGTGGAACAAGGCACTGAATGAGTTGACACAAATATTTTTATAGGATGAGTTAAAACGTTTTGGGTTTTATTAAACTTTTGTATCCCGCAGAGGTCGGGAAAAAATATCTTCTTCCTTGGCGGCCGGAGTCGGAGTTGCCTGGCGTTAAAAAGGAAAAGGAGGAGTGGCAGCCTGTTGAGGTGAAAGAGGAGAAACATTTCACCGAGTTGCCTGTGACTGGGGCTCCTATGAGCAGTGAAGATGAAGAAAAGGACAAATGGAAAGAGCCAGTGAGATGGAGCATTAATCAGCCCGTGACCACCGATGATGACGACACATCACGTTCTGCACACGCCGATTGCTACCAACAATCGGAAGGTGATGCCGTGAGTCACGTTGATGGTAAAAACAGCACGTGCTCACAGTGTGGCAAAACGTTTACAACTAAAAAATATTTGAAATTGCACATGATGATCCATACCGGTGAGAAGCCATTTGCCTGCTCCATTTGTGGTGAAAAGTTCACTCATAGAAGGGCTTTAAAAATACACACAAGAACCCACACTGGTGAGAAACCTTATGCCTGCTCCGTTTGTGGTCAAAAGTTCACTCATAGTGGGACCTTAAAAATACACACAATGACTCACACTGGTGAAAAGCCTTTTGCCTGCTCGATTTGTGGTCAAAAATTCTCTCGGAGAGTGTATTTAATTGGACACATAAGAACCCACACTGGTGAGAAACCTTTTGTCTGCTCAGTTTGTGGTCAAAAGTTTTCTCGGAAGGGGTACTTAACTGGACACATCAGGACGCACACTGATGATAAACCATTTGTCTGCTCAGTTTGTGGTCAAAAATTCTCTCGCAGTGGGAACTTAATTGGACACACAAGAACGCACACCGGTGAGAAACCTTTTGTTTGCTCCGTTTGTGGTCAAAAATTCTCTCAGAGTTCGGCCTTAAAATTGCACACACAAACCCACACGGGTGAGAAATCTTTTGCCTGCTCGATTTGTGGTCAGAAATTTGCTCGACGTGGGAATTTAAAGATGCACACACGGACCCACACGGGTGAGAAACCTTTTTCCTGCTCAATTTGCGGTCAAAAGTTTGCACATAACGTATCCTTGAAAAGACACACGCAAACCCACACAGGTGAGAAACCTTTTGCCTGCTCTATTTGTGGTCAGAAATTCGCTACTAGTTCAAACTTAAAAACACATACTAGGATCCACACTGGTGAAAAGCCTTTTAACTGCTCAATTTGTGGTCAGAATTTTACTCATCTTCTGACCTTAAAAAACCACACAAGAACACACCGCGGTGAAAAACCTTTGCCTGCTCAATTTGTGGTCAAACCTTTGCTCAACATGGGACCTTAATAGAACACACAAGCACCCACACTGGTGAGAAACCTTTTCCTGGCTCCGTTTTTGGATCAACATTTACTGAAAGTGGGACACGCGCTGAGAAGTCTTTAACCTGCTCTATTTGCGGTCAAAGATTCTCAAATGAGGATAAAGCTTGGAGGCACAAGTGTGTGAGTGTAAAAAGCCGTGATCACTCTGCTTAATATGTTCTCATTCATTACATTTTTATCCATTAATTTGCATTCTTAAATGATTTACCGGATTTGTGTACTCTTAGAGTTACATTGGTCAAGTCAGGTTTATTTGTAGAGCCCTTAATAACAAGCAGTCTCAAAGGGCTGCACGGACCACAGACGAACGGAACACCATCCCCTGATCTAAGACCTACATGAGGGCAAGGAAAAACTCAAAAGCCCCAACATGAGGAGACAAAGCCAAGAAGGTTACTTTAAAAATGTAATCGGATATAGTTACTACAGTTACCTGTTGAAAAATGGAATCAGTACGTTATCCGAATACTATGATATTGCGGTAATGTAACTGGATTACTTTCTATTACTTTTGGATTACTCCAATTGTCATAAAAGACAAAATAAACTTAATATAAATAAAATGACTCAATTTTGTTTAAGATAATCGATCAATGTAACCTTGAAAAAGAATTGAAAGAAACCAAGGTCAGGTAGTTGCTTGTAGTCCTACAAAAAAGTGCTCTCTTTTTAATATTAAAGGGACAGTGTGTAATATGTAGTATCTCAGAAAAAAACAATACAAATCCCCACTTAGGTCGCCGCCATGTTTATTTGGTATCCTGCCGCCACGCTGTGGTCTGGCACTGGCTCATGCTCGCACCAGACAACACAGTGCTATCTAGTGGTCAAATATTACACACACATAAAACTCTCACATGGCAGACAAGATGTGCTCTGTTTTAGTTCACATTAAGAGCTCATTAACAACCAAATGTTGTTTCAAACACACCAAGAGTTATCTAAATTTCAAACAAATTCTGGGATATCTTCTCTCCAAGTCCAAGTTTTTTTTGAAGTAGGGATTGGTGTGCTTTGGGTTGCAGGTTGTCCCTTTTATCAGAAGATTGAATTTTAACTTAGAAACTTTGATAAGTGGTATTATTCCATGCCCAAAACTCTTAACTCTGCAAGGTTTTATATATTTATTCATCAAATATGTATTGTGTAAAAAGCTTTCCATTGGTCGACATTACTGAGAGAGTGTAAGTGCGCGATGCTGCTTTCTCCCTCATGTCAAGAACCGGAACAGATATTGAAACAGGATATCGAAATTAAACAGGACAAACTAGACGGGAACGAAAACTGGGGAGAATAATAAACAGGACAAAAAAAGACGGGAACGAAACTGGAAACCGACAATAAGCAGGACAAAATAAATGGGAACAATACCAGACAGGAAATACCAACAGGAAACCGGACCGAGTCAGAACCCACGTCTTGCGGGACAGAGGTTCATTGACGGACCGACAAAGGAAGCGTGAGAGCACTAAGCTTAAATAGACGAAAAGCCAATCTGTCAACGAGCAGCAGATGGTGCCTCATGGGCGGGGCCAATTGGGCGCCTTGGTAACCGTGACACCTCATGCATAACTCCATCTTAACTTCCTGTTGTAAAATGAACTTGCTTGTGTTATTTGCATTTGATATCCCTGAACTGTATTGCTTCTTTCTGTATAACATTGTTGTCTGACTGGAATTGTTATAAGCGCATATTTTAGTTTTGTTGTCGACGTATGAGAATGTAATAAATGAAACACTTAGAATTGACATCCAGTGATGTGCCTGTGGGTTATTTGTCATTTTATTTTTTGTCGCAAGTCAAGTCAAGTCATTTTTATTTGTATAGCCCTAAATCACGAAGAGTCTCAAAGGGCTTCACAGATTGTTACACTATATTACACAAACTATTTTCAACCGACAAGAGGAGTAGGTTATTCGTATGCAATGGAGTAGAAGTGAGTTTTAAGTTTAGATTTAAACATTTCCACTGAGGTTGCAGATCGAATCTCAGGGGGAAGAGCATTCCACAGCACCGGTGCCCGGATGGAGAACGCTCTCGAACCAGCAGAAGACTTCTTTGCTCTCGGGATCATCAGAAGACCAGCACTCTCAGATCGTAGGCTTCGGACCGGGACATAGTGGCAGATCAGATCTGAAAGATAAGAGGGAGCAAGTCCATGTATGATTTTGTACAATACTAAGAGAACTTTGAAGTCACATCTTTGGCTAACTGGGAGCCAATGCAGGTTAGCCATAATCGGTGTTATGTGATCGTACTTTTTTGTCCTAGTTAAAAGCCTCGCTGCGGCATTTTGTACTAGCTGAAGAGACTTGATTCTGGACTTCGGGAGACCGGAGAGTAGTGCATTGCAGTAATCGAGACGGGAGGTAACAAATGCATGAATTATTGTTTCCGCATCAGACTGAGACAGTATTGAACGGATTTTAGCAATGTTGCGAAGATGGAAGAAGGCAGTTCTAGTAATTTGCTTTACATGCATCTCAAAGGATAGATCAGGGTCAAATATGACACCTAAATTTTTAACTGAGTCACTCTGTGTGATGTGACATTTGTCAATGTTCACAGCAGTTTTTGCGAATAAGTCCCGGCATTTAGAAGGACCAATGACTAACATTTCGGTCTTTTCAGAGTTAAGACGCAAGAAATTGAGTGACATCCACTCTTTTATCTCAGTGAGACAGGCCTCCAAATTTCCACAGTTTAGTGTGGAAGATTCCTCCAACGGAAGATATAGTTGAGTGTCGTCTGCGTAGCAGTGGAAGCTGATATTGTACTTGCGAATAATATCACCTAATGGAAGCATGTAAATGTTGAAAAGTAGGGGGCCGAGCACTGAACCCTGCGGAACACCGCAGGTAACATTAAAGGGCTCAGATGTCGTTTCACCATATTTAACACAGTGCGTCCTATCTGAGAGGTAAGATTTGAACCACGAGAGGACGGCTCCTGAGAGACCAATCCATTTTTCCAACCGTTCTAGTAGGATATTGTGGCGCACTGTGTCAAAAGCAGCACTAAGATCCAGCAGCAGCAAAAGTGATGAAGCGCCAGAATCCATTGACATTAGGAGATCATTTGTTACCTTGATCAGAGCTGTCTCAGTAGAGTGGTTAGCCCTGAATCCTGATTGCATGGATTCAAAAAGGTTATTCTCCGATATGAAAGCATTCAGCTGCTGTGCCACTACTCTTTCGAGTACTTTAGAGAGGAAAGGTAGGTTTGACACAGGTCTGTAATTACTTAATATTTCTGGATCAAGGTTGGGTCGTTTCAGTGTGGGTTTAATAACGGCGGACTTAAAAGCTGCTGGAACTACACCTGAGGAGAGTGATGTATTTATAATATTTAGAACTGAAGGCCCAAGGACGCTAAAAAGACTTTTAATAAGTGAACCTGGGAGAGGGTCGAACTGGCAAGTTGTCGGTTTGGCCGCATTCACCACTTGTTTGAGATCATCAAGTGACAGTTCACTAAAACCGGCCATTTTCCCAGGGCAGCCACCCTGTCGTGCATCTGTAAATTTCAGTCCTTTAATACTTGTGGTACTAACAATATCTTTTGCAATTTCTTCCTGTATGCATTGAATCTTCTTAGTGAAGGAGACCATTAAGTCCTGAGCAGAGTGTGTCGAACTGTCTGCGATAGCCTGTTGCCTTGTAAGTCAGTGCAAAATACCTGTCAGAAATGGGAAGACATGTGTTACTTATGAATGAGGCTCCCTTCTCAGCCAGCTGAGCTTCTTGAGGCCTCTGTTCACAGAATATGAACTTTTCAGAAAATATCTTCCTAGGTTTACTATGTAATCTACTTAAATGGTTGTCAAACCTCAATAATTAACATAAAAAAAACAAAAACATTTGCGTTAGCTTTAGCTGGCGAGCTGCAATTAGAGTCTAAACTAAAGGCACAAATAATTAATATATTCATCAAAATGCTAAATAAGTATTTTTGGTGATATATTTTTGCAATTTCTGTTTTTTTTTTAATATTAGTAGCCTACAATATTTTTTTATGCTAAAAAGCGGGTTAGTAGTACTTATGTATTCTTTACTTCAGACTTCTACAGCAATCCGAATGTAAGAAAAATAAAAAATATATTTATATATATATATATATATATATATATATATATATATGTAACGGCGGTGTATCTGTCCCACCAAAGATCCACATTCACGTTGGACTGGATGATGAGGCTTTTATTACAGTTGCTGCAAATGAATGAATCACAACACAACACGTGGTAAACTTCTTTGATTGCTTTGATCTCGTTGACAGCTCGTTGTAGACTGCCAAAAAAATATCAAAGAGCTTTCTTTTCAGTTTACTTAAAATACATTTTAGAATATCAACCATCTCAATACATTTTTTACATCCATTTTAACAAGATATTTTAACAAGAGATCGTATAGTGGTTTTTTAATGTTTAGTATGAATTCAACATATTTTTCTTTAGTCTGAATTTTAACCAACATCATCCTTTTATATATAAATGAGAAAATAGATAT
Organism: Urocampus carinirostris; assembly: GCF_059441175.1. NCBI lineage: Eukaryota > Metazoa > Chordata > Actinopteri > Syngnathiformes > Syngnathidae > Urocampus > Urocampus carinirostris. Next base: position 36,222,081 of record NC_142355.1, on the reverse strand, counting down.
AACAATAATAAGTATAAAAACGGGTACAATTTACCTGCAAATTATGGAGTCACAACACGTGGTAAACTTCTTTGATGGCTTTGATCTCTATAAGGGGAATTAGCATTTTAGCACAACATGCAACGTCCGGCAAAACTGACATAAAAGGTTACAGAAACAAAACGAAAATAAATCCAAACAGCTTGACAACATCAATCACATTACTGTGCATGTTGAGAGATTTGTCAGCTGCGGTTTTAATGTTTAAAATTAACTTTTTGCGGAGCACCAAAAGATCGTGTCTTACAGTTGACAGCTCGTTGTAGACTGCAAAAAAACCCCACCTTCTAGTCGCAAAGTCTATAGCCAAACCAAACCTTACCACATACCAGCAGGTGGCACTGTTGGACTCATCATTGCAGGACACTTATACAGAAACTATACAACATATTTCAGCAGGAATTTCAATAAAACAAAAGTTATTATTACACCCATTACATATATATTTGCTGATTATTTGTCTTACTTTTTGGTGTTGTTTTTCTCATTAGGGGCCTCCAGTTTGTGATTATGCTAAATATTAGAGACTTAACTTTTTCTATCTATGTGCAATTGCTACAACAATCTAAATAAAAAGTGTTTTTGGTGATTCATGTTTTTGCATTTTGGGATATTTTTACCATAATGGACCTCCAATTGGTCAAGTCATGTTTATTTGTATAGCCCTTAATCACAAAGAGTCTTAAAGGGCTGCACAGACCACAGATTATTGCAAACCATAGACTGTTATGACACCATCTCCTGATCTAAAACCTACACGAGGGCAAGGAAAAACTCAAAACCTCAGCATGAGAAAAATGAAGAAACCTTGAGAAGGGAACGCTCATGAGGTAATCCCCCTTCCAGGATGACCAGGCTGCATTGGATGTCGCAATAACAATTAATACACAGATGTTGTCATCATAAAATATAGGTTATTCATATGTTATAGAATAGTAGTGTGTTTTAAGCTTAGATGTAAACATTTCCCCTGAGGTTGCGGATGTCCAAATTGAATATAATCCGTGAATAAGGTGGTAGGAAAAGAGTAATTTACATATTTACAGGTGTAGAGCATATATTTCGATGCATTTTTTAAATTATCAAGTAAATTGAAAAACGTTTTTTTTATTATTTTTTATGTCATAGAATATTTTTTCTATATGTCAAAAACTTCAATATTCGAATAAATATGGGGGAAATTAAAAATCAGATTCATTGATTTATCGAAAAAACAATTGACCGATTAATCAATAATGAAATGAATTGTTGTTGCAGCCCTTGTCCACAGAGTCAAAGGCAGCACTGAGATCCGGCAGCAGCAACAGGGATGACACGCCAGAGTCCATTGCCAGGAGATCATTGGTCACTTTAACCAGGGCTGTCTCTGTAGAGTGATTAGGCCTGAATCCTGACTGCATAAATTCAAAAAGATTATTCACAGATATAAAATAATTTAGCTGCCTTGTCGAAACTTTTTCAAGTAGAAAGAAACGGAAGGGTTGACACAATTACATGGGCTTTCCGGTTCAAGGTTGGGTCTTTTATGTGTAGGTTTAGCAAGCAGCGGACAAAGCTGCTGGAACAACACCTGAGGCCAGGGAAATGTTGATCTTTCAAACTGAAGGTCCAAGGACCCCGAAAATATCTTTAATCAGCTAAAACGGACGTGTGTCATGAACCAGAGCTGGATCAGGACCCAAACGCGTGATGTTCTCACACAAGCCTTTCATTTTACGGGAAATGGGGTGTCATGCACGTTAGGCAGCGGTCTGGCGTTGAAAGACAGGACCTTAAATAACCTTAATGTCAAACTGAATAAAACGACAGTAACCAAACCAGAGCCAGAGACCGACGAGATCGATACTAACTGCCCGAGTAGATATCAGACAGATGGGGTCGATACCGGACAGGATGGACAGACAGGATTGACAATGAAACAGGATATCAAAAATAAACAGGACAAACAAGACAGGAACGAAAACTGGAGAGAATAATAAACGGGAAAAAAATAGACGGGAACCAAACTGGCAATCGATAATAAATAGGACAACAACAAACGGGAACAATACCGGACAGGAAATACCAACAGGAAACCGGACTGAGTCAGAACCCACGTCTTGCGGGACAGAGGTTTGTTGGAGGACTGACAAAGGAAGAGTGAGAGCACTGAGCTTTAACAGACGGAAAGCCAATCTGTTAATGACCCGCAGCTGGCGCCACATGGGTGGGGCCAATTGCGTGCCATGGCAACCGTGACAAAGTGGGTCGAACAGGCTAGTCATCGGTTTGGCCGGAATCCCCTGCTGTGTACGATTGTCAGGTGACAAATCACTGAAATGCGAAAAAAATAATAATCGTTGAGCCACCATTTTCTAGAGCTTATATATGTGACATCCTTACATAGTCTTGTATCTTCTTATTAAAGAAGACCATAAAGCCGTGAGCAGAATGGGTAGAATTGTCTGAAATAATCTGCTGCCGTTAGCGATGGTGTCGATAAAGATTTTTGACTTATTTTTTTGGAGGAGTTACATATTTGCAAATATTGTTTGTTTTATTTAAGTATAAAAAAAGGTTAAAATTGTTATTTTTACATAGTATTGTTTTCTTTGTAGATTTATATATATTTTAATTCATGTTTTCTATGTTTTTCAGTGTCAAGAATTAAGTATTGATTTTGTTTTATTTTCCCCGTTTTTAACTCATTCATAATTAATACATAATAAATGGTAACATATGGATTAAACAGCAAAACAACATTAAAAGCCATTTGGGAACCGAAAGAGACGACTCTTTTTAGTGAGCCAAGCCGAAAAAGCCGGTTCTCTAAAAAGAGTCGGAATTTCCATCTGTACAACGGACCGTTAGAGTTACATTTGATTGATTAACTCACTTTAAATAGTTTACTTATGATATTTATTTTATTATATTGATTACTTTTTTTGTCCTTCAAGTATCGGATAAATATCTTGCTGGTGAGGTGCAATAAATATGAAAAGGTTCCATAACACAACTACCTGTTTGTTCTCTGTTCAACTGACTCGAATACTGCCCATAAAATTTCAAACGCTTCGACACACAACTTCTTTTTAAAGTAACGGAAATAGTTACTTTTTCTGGTAACTAGTTACTTTTACTATAGAGTAACTCAGTTACTTTTTGAAAGAAGTAATGAGGAACTACTACTAATTACCTTTTTAAATTAACGTGCCCAAAATTGGCTAACAGTAGCAAAAACAGTGAGCCTTAGCCTGTAGCAAGTGACTAACATTACTGCAGCTAACAAAAACAGTAGAGGCGAGGCATACCAAGTGGCTAAGCTGAGTGGCTAGAGAATGAAACAGTAGAGGGAGTAAGTGTCAGGTTGTTCGCTTGCATGACCAGCTGTGGAAGGACAAAAAGAGCAATATTCACACAGAGCAGCTAAAGATTGCAGCAAGCCATAGCCTGGTGATAAGTGACTAACATGAGTGGTTAGAGAATGAAACAATGGAAAATATGGCACCTCATGCCGAGATCACCGAAACAGATGTCTCCTTGTGTGACAAGATGTGAAATGACGAAGAAAGCATTGCTTACACAGAGCAGCTAAGAATTGTGGCTAGCGGCAAGCCATAGCCTGATGACAAGTGACTAACATGAGTGGTTAGAGAATGAAACAGTGGAAAATACAGCACTTCATCCCACGATCACAGAAATAGACATTTATTTGTGTGACAAGATGTGGAAGGATGAAGAAAGTATTACTTGCACACAGCAGCAAAGAATTGTGGCTAGCGGTGAGCCCTAGCCAGATGACAAGTGACCAACATGAGTGGTTAGAGAAGGAAACAGAGGAAAATATGGCACCACTTGTTGCGATCACCGAAATAGACGTTTCCTTGTGTGACAGGATGTGGAAGGACGAAGCAAGCTTTATATACACAGAGAAGCTCACAATAGCTTATAGTGGCAACCTGTACCCTGCAGCTAAATGGCTAACATGAGCGACTAGAGAAGGAAACAGTGGGGAAAATGGCAGCTATCAGCTAGTTTACAGCACGTGCCCGTTCAGTTTTTTTGGTTTGAACAAATTTATTGACACTAATAACAGAAAACAATCATGACAATCTCAACAGCAATTAAGCACATTCACAATATTATATTCCAATATGACGTTTTTAACAGCAAACACAATGTGAGGTTTGAACAACCCTTCTCAAAAATCTTATTAGCACTAAAATCACCACTGGGACGAGCTAGCTTTGCAAAAATTTTGTTCATGCTTCCATAGGAATTAAATGGCAGCTAAATACGTCGGAGACTTCAAGTTGTGTCATATATTTACATTTTCTTGTACTATGAGTCATGTTTATGAGATAGCACGTGTACTTTTGCTTATTATTTGAATCGATCGTCTTTTTAAAACAAGGATAATTAATTATTTTTGCACCGCTAGGGGTCACTACTTAACACACACTGGAGCTCTCAGAACCTCTGAAAACAATACCTCAAACCAACGTCGAACAAAGTGCATACAAATGTATTTTAAACATTTCCCATTGTGTTTGGAGTAATTCATACTCAACACAAATGCCAAATACATTGATTCAACACATTTAATTAATTGATCTGGTCCGATTATTTGAAAAGTTATCGCCCCAACTGTTTTTTTATGGAAAGTATTTCCCAGTGGCCACGCCCAGGCCCATGGCGTCACCCAACCAGGAAGTAAAGTCGCACGCGTCAGAAAGCTACACGAGGGCACCGTTCCACTTGGGTGTGATTTAACATTTTTTTTCCTTATAAATGTCGGTGAGTCTATATATCATCACATGCATTACTTTCTCTACGTGTGGGTGTGTCTCTTATCTATTTTATTTTTGCTAGCATTCCTGTACGACGAGCTAAAACAAACTCAAGTGCCTCAACTTAAGACTTATTGGACGCAGTAGTGTCTTTTTTTTCTCTTATTTTGTTTTCATTTCTTAACGTTATCGTATGCAGATCCAAACTTTTAATGTTGCCTTCGTAATTACATCCCTGCCTATAAAAATTTTATTTTCCCTATTCAGTACTCAAAAGTTGCGGTGCGTTCATGGACCATCAGGACATGGTTTGGAGCAAAGTAAACTTAGTCGGACATTCCATGTTCAATATTTACGTTCAATGTCTACAAAATGCTCTCCTAAATTGGTGCTATTGTCGTTTTTTGACTGTTAATGGCAGCTACAGTTGATCCCCATGATATTACATTAATCCGGGATATTAAATACTAGATAGTATTGCGGACTCGTAAATCACACGTAATTCTGAAATTGATGTAAAAAGATAATGGCATTTGGGGTGCAAGTTCAGCCAGTGCAATTAGGCATCTCCATGATGCAGTGATGCAAACCAATTGTAGACCAGCATCTTATATGATGTCAACCAATAGCAGGCAGGCAGATAAATCTTAGAGACGTAAGTCGTCATATGCACCAACACCACAAAGTTTAAAGTTTTTTGGGGCATGCAAAATAATTTGTTGTTCACGTTGAAAATGCCATCAAGAGGAGCTGGAAAAACGGTTTGTTCCAGAGTGTAAAGTGAAAATGGAGTAAGGCGGGACATCCACATCCTTGTAATAGGGTTTTGATGTACCGCTGCGTTCAGGGACCCATGCGGGCATGGCGGGCAGGCTGAGCTTCGCTAACATCACCGCATTGGCCCCCATGGTGCGGGTGGGCACGCTACCCATGAGGTTACTGGCCTTGGACTACGGGGCTGACGTGGTCTACTGTGAGGTGAGACGCGGGGTCAGAAGAAGTATTTAACTTGGTGTTGGGCTTCATCGTCAATTCTTGTTCTGGTCCTGCAGGAGCTGATTGACATCAAGATGGCGCAGTGTCACCGGGTGGAGAACGGTTAGTACACCAATACCAGCGACTGTCAGTGATTTTCCACGAGCACCGCATGTTTTAAAGCTTCTTCAGACTATGGATTTGGTGGCCCAATGTCAGAAATAATTAATAGTCGGGATTTCTATCCGCTAAAGAGAAAAAAGCCAATTCATCTTTGCATTGATTTCATCTCTTTGCTAAGCCTCTTGTTTTGAAATATGTTAAAAAGGAGTGGGTTATTGCTAAAAAATATATCTATTTGGTCAGACTTGATGTTAAGTGGCCAACATTTTAATCTCTCAGGAGAATCTATTCAGAAGGCCCGTAAAAATTGCAAGAAGAGGCTTTATTTTCACAGAGCAGCTCACAATAACAATACCGGCGAGACCTAGCCTGCAGCCAAGTGTCAAACATGAGTGGCTAGAGAGGGAAACAGTGCTGTAATCTCAGGACTCTGAGGCATTTGCATGACCTTTTGAAACGAGTTTTATTTACATGGAGCAGCTAACAACAACATAGCCCACGGCCAAGTGGCTAGAGAAGGATACAGTGCTGGAATCTCGGGACTCTGAGGCATTTGCATGAGCATTTGCAACAAACTTCATTTACATGGAGCAGCTAACAACCACATAGCCCACAGCCAAGTGGCTTGAGAAGAAACCTGTGAAAAAGTGGTAGTTGCATGAATCACTGGATTCCCCAACATTTTCATCCATAAGCAGCTATAAAAGGCAAGTGACACTGAGATACGAAGCAAAAGCAGCTACGAATAGAGGCGAGCTGTAGACTGGAGCTAAGTGGCTTACATAAGTGGCTAGAGAAGGAAATGGGGGGGAGGTTGTACCAAGCGTTGGAACTTAAGGATCTTGCGATGTTTGCTTGCGTGACCCGCCAACGAAAGTTAAAGTAAGCTTTATTTACACAGAGCAGCTGACAATAACAATGGCATTGAGGCCATAGCCTGCAGCTAAGTGGTTAGAGAAAGAAACAGTCGAAATAAACCACCAATTACCAAAATCTCGGGACTCTGCGTCATTCCCTTTGCGTAACCAGCTGTTGAAGGATGAAGCAAGCTTTACTTACATGGAACAACAACAAAAAATGCGACCAGTCAAGTGGTAAAAGCTAAGCTAAGAGAAGCTACATTCACAAAAACCTCCTTCGAGCTTCCGTTGTAGCAAGATGGCCACCAAACGTGTCAATTTGGTCTCCAATATAATTACAGAGCTTCTTCAGACGGTGGATTTTGTGGCCCCGGACGACCGCGTCATGTTCAGGACCTGCGAGAAGGAAAAGCAGAAAGTCGTCTTCCAGATGGTGCGTTCACAAGCATGTGCACGAGAGCGCTCATTGGATAATTATTCATTTTTTCTTACGTTTTGCATGAAGTCGATTTAATGACGTGGCAAATGATAAGGAAACGTACACAGTGAAAACATTACTGTTGATTTGTACATTTCAATAAAAATGCCCTCTTAAGAAGCACTTGGGCACACTGCTCGATCAGTAAAGACATAAAACCATCTATAAACATCGGTTCATTGTTAGGGACAGGCAAATAAATAATAAATAATTATCAAGTAAACATTTTTATCCCTGTAAACCAAAAAGCAGCTCATTAGCAGTAGAACTTAAATGAATACTATGAATAGAAATATGATGTACAGTTTGTGAATTACATTCAGTATTCAACTGTAAAGTATGTAACATAAGTACCATATTTTCCGGATTGAGGGAGAGCGAGATTGTGAGAGAGTGCTTATATTTTAAGACAAATTTCAACTCTACCCCTTAAAATCACTCTCCCTCCCGCTGTTACTTAGGAGTGTTGAAGTCAAGTTGGACCGTCATTTATGTCCTAAAGAATGGTTTCAAAATGAGGTGCGAGCAAAGTTCTTTAGTGAAAATGTCACAAAATACTGCAAACAAGAAGATTGCCTTGGGCGCAGGCAGTGCGAGGAGAGAAGAGAGTGCGGTCTGCTTGTAGGTCCGCCCATCCTTACCGCTCACCCAAATTGGTCTGGGTTCTTTACTGGCATTTTTGGGTGTTTTACAGGTTCTTGTGTGGGTTTTCATCATAAAGTGTCTCAATGGTGAACATAGGAAAAAGGATTCTGTAGCGACATACAGCCAAAACTGTGTCTGTTGGCTTTTTGACTGTAAACTGTAAATCAATTGAAATTTGCGTGGTTGTGTGGCAGGGAACGTCCGACCCGGAGCGGGCGCTCAGTGTGGCACGACTGGTGTGAGTTTTCGCCCTTTGTCTTGGTAAAAGCATCCAAATTTAAGCTAACTGGTGCACTCCTTTAGGGAAAAGGACGTGGCGGCCATTGACGTCAACATGGGCTGCCCCAAAGAATATTCCACAAAGGTAGGACTATTGGTTCAAAAAATAAGGAATAAAACACATGCACTATCTTATAAACATGATTTAAGGTTTCAAAATGACACAAGCAGACCTTTTTTGCTACTGTCTCTTAGCTAATGTCGTTTGGCACAGTGGTGCTTTTAGTACCTAATGGTCACTTACTGCACACAGCTAATTCCAACTCCCATTATTCGTGCATTTTCCACTTGTTTCCCCACTGTTTCCTTCTCCAGCCACCCATGTGAGCCACTTGACCACAGATTGTTACTCAATGATACTCGCTATTGTTAATGTAATGTTAGCTTTTCTGGCTTCTTCATTCAGTATCATTCGCTTTCCACAGATGCTCGTTCAAGTGAACATTGTTGAGTTCTGTCATTCAAGTCATTTTCAAGTCATTTTTATTTGTATAGCCCTTAATCACAATTAGTCTCTAAGGGCTTCACAAGTTATTACATATAAGAGGTTTAGGTTATTCGTATGCTATAGAGTAAAAGTGAGTTTTAAGCTTAGATTTAAACATTTCCACTGAGGTCGCAGATCGGATCTCAGGGGGAAGAGCATTCCACAACACCGGTGCCCGGATGGAGAACGCTCTCGAACCAGCGGAACACTTCTTGGCTCTTGGGATCACCAGAAGACCGGCGCTCTCGGAACGAAGGCTTCGGGCCGGGACATAGGGGGAGATCAGATTTGAAAGATATGAGGGGGAAAGTCCATGTATGATTTTGTATAGTAGTAGGAGAACCTTAAAATCGCATCTTAGGCTAACAGGGAGCCAATGCAGGTTAGCCAAAATTGGAGTGATGTGATCGTACTTTTTTGTCCTTGTTAGGCATCTGTTGCTCCCCCCCAATGTTTCGTTCTCTAGCCACTCAACGTTGGCCACTTGGCTGCAGGCTGTGACCCGCCACTAACTGTTTTTGTAAACTGTTCTGTGTCAATAAAATTTGCTTCATTAGGTGCCACGCGCCTTCCACGGCATAGCCCTGTTTGTGATGTGCACAGAGTGCCGTCATTCCAGCATAGTCTGCTTTTTTTTAACCACAGTTTCTTTCTCTGGCCATTCATGATAGCCTCTTGGCTGCAGGCTATGGATTGCCACAATTGTGTTTTTTAGCTGCTCCCGTTTCATCAGTCGGTGTCATTCGCCTTACACAGCTGTTCATGCAAGCAAACGTAGCTGGGGTCCGTCATTCAGGCATCTGTCGCTTTTTATCCACTGTTTCCTTCTCCCGCCATTCATGTTAGACACTTGGTTGCAGGTTATGGCTCTCTAATAACTTAATATTAGCTGATCTGTGTAAATAAAGCTTGCTTCGTCATAAAGTGTCACTTGCCTTCCACAGCTGAGCCCTGCATGTGATGTTTAGAGTTCTGCACTCCAGCATCTTCCGTTTTTTCAGTTTCCTTTTCTAGCCACTCACGTTAGCTACTCTGCTGTGGGCTGTGGTGCACTGCTATTGTAGTTAGCTGTACCCGCTTCAACTTTTAGTGTTACTCACCGTCCCTGCCTACTTAAGCGGCGAACATCATTGACTTCCGTGATCCAACCTTTTTACGGTTTCCTTTTTTAGCTATTCTCATCACTGAGTTCCATGATACACAATCCCGCTGCTTCATAAATACTTTCTTTTACTGGCCTTTTTATAAGCTTCTTCTGCTGAAGTTAGCTGCTTAAAAAGCTCTGACCAACTCGAGCTATTGGCTCTTTTCAGTTGCTCTGGGTTGGCTCAAACTTTTGTCGTAGCTTTCATGTTCTTTCACTGGCTAGATTTAAAAAAATATGAGACTTAGCTTGCAATTTTTGCTAAGTGGTCTTATACGGGCTTCCATACTGTCTACAACAACCTCTAGTGGTGAGTCATTACTCACCAAAAAATATTTCTGATATAAAAAATTTTTTAATTACTAAACGTGAGCCAAATTATATTCAGTTCTGATGAGATGATGATTAAAGTCAGGCCCTTTGCTCTTTAGGGCGGGATGGGCGCGGCTCTCCTCTCCAACCCCGACAAGATCGAAGCTGTGAGTTTCGCAGATGATCTGGTGCTGCCCGTCTTGACTGAGACTTTTTTTATAGCCGTGTGTTTGCCCCCAGATCCTCAGGACTTTGGTAGCCGGCGTGTCCCTTCCCGTCACCTGCAAGATTCGGATCCTGCCCTCGGTGAGCCGTATTAGATTTTGAATTTGTCTATATTGTCAGTTATATCAACGTTGTTAAAACATTGTATGCAACAAGATTAGATGTACACTCCAGGGTAATCAAGTCATGTTTATTTGTATAGACCTTAATCACAAAGAGTCTCAAAGGGCTGCACAGACCACAAATTATTGCATACTACAGACTAGTATTACCATCCCCTATCTGAAACCTACATGAAGGCGAGGGAAAACTAAAAAAGCTGAATATGACGTAAATGAAGAAATCTTGAGAAGGGACTGCACATGAGGTCATCCTCCTCCAGGATGACCGGGCCAAAATGGATGTTGTCATAACAATTAATACACAGATATTTTCAACATAAAATTTGCAACATATAACAAAGACTTTGAAAAGAAAAAGATCAAATAATAAAAGGACAAAAAAACAACAACCTAGTGCTTAGAAAAACTGGCCTACTTTATAATAATAATAATAGTGCAATGAAGAAGTATCATGTTTGTAACAATAGTTTATTTTTTTTTTTACCTTTTTTGCCATAGTATATATTTTTTCACTGATTAATTTGGCAACAATAAAGAGCGCCTTAAACCCAAAGTTGTTCACAGTTTAGTGTGTTCATTTAGGGTCTGTTTCTGAGCATGTTTATCCTAGTTTTGAGGCACCTTAGGCCTCAACCAACAAGTTAAAGAGGTGGTGGTCGGGGAGAGAACTGTCTTTTATGTTAATGTTCCTGCTACAGTATCGAGAGCTGGCAATGTCTTCAAGACGAGGCAGAGAGCTGATGTTCTTTTGGGCTGTGTTGATTACTCTCTGTATCTTTTTCCTGTCTGCTGCTCTGTTCCCAGCACACCACACGGTCATGCCATATGCCAGAATGCTTTCCACTGTGGCTTTGTAGAAGTACACCAAAGTGTTTAGTTCCAGGTTATTCCTCCTGAGGAGTCTCTGCTCTGCCTTCCCCACCACAGCCCTTGTGTTGGCACAGCAGGATAGGTCGTTGGAGATGTTCACGCCCAGCAGTTTGAAGTTGTGGACTCTCTCCACACATTTTCCGTTAATGATGAGTGGGGCTGGGTTTTTGAGTGCCCTCCTGAAGTCAAGCATAACTTCCTTTGATTTTGTGGTGTAAAGTATCTCCACCTTAGCGTTTCCACCTCCTTCCTGTATGCCTTCTTATCCCTGTCAGAGACGAGGTGGTGTCGTCAGCGAACTTTACAATCGTGTTTGTGGGGTGGGTTGGTGAACAGTCCGAGGTATACAGAGTGAATAGGAGAGGGTTCCGCACACATCCCTGGGGGGACCTGGTGCTCAGCGCCAGGGTGCGAGAAACGTGGCAGCCCAGTTGCACAGCCTGCTGGCGGTATGAGAGGAATTCCACTATCCAGCTGCAGATCGAGGAGTAGATTACCAGGTTTTAATTATTATACAATTTAGAGTTAATTACCAAGTCGCGTAATCACAGAGATACGTTTTTATAAGTCAGTTGCTTTGAGCGAAGGTTGAATTTTTTTGTTGCGGTTATGTTATGAAATATCTTTAGAAAAGAAACTCAATTTGTGGCTTAACAGGTTGAAACGTTATATCTAATGAGATTAAACATGCAACTACACCTGTAGACTATGAAGAGAAAAATAAAACATTGTCAGGATAAATGGGCAAAAATATTTACAAAGTAGTGCTTAGAGAGACTGGCCGAAGTTAGAATAGTGCATCGTAACAGTAGTGCAATAATATTTAGCAATCACAAAAATTCCCGAATATGTTTTCACGGTTTTTGGGCGCTTGTTTAAGCGGGTGATGGCCCTGGGGAAGAATATTGATCATGTATATGTGAGCCATGTATATTTGGGATGTTTGGTTGCGTTCTAAGGGATGGGCAGTGCACCTGTATGATGCGGCAGGGGTAAACCAGTGAAAGCTGTCGGGCCCTGCTGTTGAACAGAAGAGTGTGTTGTGTCACCCTGACCCGAGTGACATGGCTCCATTCTTGTGTGCTGTTTCATCTGGAGGGACGAAAGCATGACCAACTTGGATGCCGAGGTGCTTCACTTGTTTGGGCATTTGGGTTGGCCATGGTCCAAAAATGTTTGTGTGTTTTTTTGCTATTTTTTTCCCTTTTTTATTTTCTTTGTTATTGTATTTGTTTGTCTTTCTGTCGGTCACCCCTCTTGAGGGATATGACCAAGGTAGATAGATAGAGAAATAAATATGTGAGCTATTTTTAGATCTAGTCCGCTAGCTTCTCAGGTGGTACTTATGGGCTACCTCGGGTCCACGTGGCAAATGTCAGGGACCCTTGCGCTAGGATTTGAGTTTTTCCTTCCGTCCTTGAAAAACCACAAATTTGTGTTTGCGACGGGTGACTGCTATGTTAGAATTAGCATCTCATTTCCAGCGTCTCCTTTTTCCTAGCTAGAGGACACGCTGACTCTGGCACGTAGGATCGAGAAGACGGGTGTGGCTGCCATCGCCGTGCATGGCAGGTTCAAGGACGAGCGTCCTCGCCATCCGGTGCACGTGGACTACATCAGAGCAGTTTCTCAGGCTGTGTCCGTCCCAGTCATTGCCAAGTAAGAACAAAGATACAGTGAAAAGAAAAAACATGTTTGCAACCTATGTGTGACATTTGTAGGGTTAGCCAACAATTCCAATGCCCCAAATAGATATTATTTTAATCAGAATAAGATTAATTCAGCTATCAAATTTCTGTCAACTGATATATATATATATATATATATATATTTTTTTTTTTTTTTATCAAATACTTTTTACTGTTTTTCGTGATTTTCAGAATATTTCTTATTGTCGTTATTCTGAAAAGCTGAAAAAAAATCCGAGATAAAACTAAGAAAAGAGGACAAATGTTTTATTGGTATTATTGAATAACCTATTTCCACTTTTTTAACTACCGTATTTTCTGCACTATAAGGTGCACCGGATAATATAAGGCCCACACCCTTAAAATAGTCTTTTGTCATATATTTCCCTTACAAAAGGCGCACCAAACTATAAGGCACTACAATAGGATTGTTGTCAAAACAGTTAGAAAGGTCGGTCAAACTTAATTAAACCCTCTGCTTTCCGATGGCCCTGACTGTTGAGCACGTACAGACATAATGTCTGTATCATGTCACCAGTCACTAAAATACGTCATGCCACATATAATTGGAAAGCTTAAAATCTTGGGATTCAACACATGCCCATTTCAAATTGTATTCATAAAAGAAACAAAATTTTTATTTGCCACAGAAATTGTTGACGTGAACATTCTTTCAAAATTATTTTTAAAAAGGTGCTTATAATTTATATATGTTAATCACTCATTGCTTCTATCCAAGGCAGATGTTTCAGTAGTTGGCTGATCCCTTTTGAACCTTTCTAATAAGTACAACCTAGTAATAAAATGTTCTTCTCTTCGAAATGCATGGTACTTGACATATTGGTAAAAAAAAAAAAAAAGTATCTCTCAGCTTCAAAAAGCTCAACGACCCCTAGGCTTAACACCGGTTTTCTTTCAGCGGGGGCTCCCTGGACCTAGTGAAAACCCACGCCGACATCCAGGCCTTCAAGGAGGCCACGGGCGCCTCCTCCGTCATGTTGGCTCGAGCTGCCATGTGGAACCCGTCTGTTTTTCGCCGCGCCGGCGAGCTTCCCCTCCGTGACGTCATGATCCAGTACCTCAAATACGTGAGCGCTCGAGTATTAGGGGCCAATGGTGCGTTCGGAGGCATCACGTGAGCTTTGCACGTGCAGGCGCTGCGCTACGACAACCACGCCTTCAACAGCAAGTACTGCCTTTGCCAGATGCTGCGCGACAAAGTGGAATCGCCGATGGGGAAGAAACTGCAGGCCGCGCAGAGCAACCAGGAAATCAGGTAAACGCAAACCGGCATGCGGTGAGCAGGTAGAAACGACATAATACCTGGAGGAGGAGATTGGTTACATTTCATTACTCCATATAGAAAATAATCCTGTTTTCTTGGCACGTTATTATTTTTAAGTCATCATGTTTATTTGAGACACCCTTAATCACAAGTACTCTCAAAGGGCTGCACAGATTATTGCCAACTACAGACTATTATGACACCATCCCCTGATCTAAAACCTACATGAGGGCAAGGAAAAACTCAAAAACCTCAACATGAGGTAAATAAAGAAACCTTAAGAAGGGACTGCACATGAGGTAATCCCCCTTCCAGTATGACCAGGCTGCAACGGATGTTGCAATAAATGTTAATGGTCTGCATTTATATCGCACAATTTAAGTCAAGGAAGACCTCTCAAAGCGCTTTACAATGTGCTTCACACTTACCCATTCACACAACAATATCAGCGTCAGCCCTGCAAGGCAACTACCTGCTTATCCGGTGCATTCGGGATTCAATGTCTTGCCCAAAGACACTTCGAGGAGGAGCTGGGAATCGAAACTGCGACCTCTTGCTCCCAGGATGAGCGCTTTACCTCCTGAGCTACTGCCGACCAAAGGTCTTCTCTGGACTTCCCAGCACCAAAGCGAAGGCAATCATGATTAATAGTTAGCAGCCCCCAAGAGGATACAATTGTTGCAAGATAACAAATACTACACAGATATTGTCAACATAATATATAGGTTATTCATAAACCATAGAATAGAAGTGTAGAAATTCAAACTTTGCGGTGTTCGTGCATATGTCAAGTTATAAATTACATTATTTTGCGTGCCCAAAAACTAACATGGGCATGCCAACATGGGTTGGTCGATGTCATACAAGATGCTGCTTTGCTATTGGTTCGTGTCACGGCTTCATGGAAATGCCTTTATGCTATTGATTGAACCCTCTCCAATAATGCTTCATTTTCTCTACCAAATTCAAGTCAGAATCTTGTCTTATGTTTGAAAATTAGTTTATCTGTTGGTCACAAAACTTTCAGTGATGCTTTGTAGGTTTACGGGATTTTACACACATTATCAATCAGGCGTCTTAAAACATTTTTAAGCTAAGAGCTACTTTTTCACCAAGAGCACTTGTCTTGGGATCAAGAGGTCGCAGGTTTGATTCACGGCTCCTCCTTGTTATACGTCAGTGTCTTTGGGCAAGACACTGAATCCCTAATGCCCCCAATAAGCAGGTAGGCGCTTTGCATGGCTGACTCCCTATTGGTGTGAGTGTGTGTTTGAATGGGTACGTGAGAAGCACATTGTAAAAGCGCTTTGAGAGGTCTTCATTGATTTGAAAAGCGCTATAGAAATGCAGACCATTTACCATTGAATTGGTTCACAGGGCATCCAGTCTTATATGCATATCTGAAATAACACCTTATCATGTTATCAATATGTTGTTATCGGGTAAACTATTTGAAGTAAGGTTAAATAGACACAGTGAACCACACAATTTTTTATTTATTTTTTCAATAGAAAATCACAATTACCCAGCACTGGCTTGCTGTTTTCAGAATAGGTCTGTGGGCACCTCAACTATTATATAAGGGCATGATCGGGCAAAATGTTTTAGGCTATCCAGAATTCCAGATGCCAATTAGTGTCCTGCTAACATTTGTGCTCGCTTTCTGATGTCTACAGAAGAAAATATTTTCTTTATTTTGGGACTCATTTAAAACTTAAAACAGCAAATGGTGTTTTCTGCGAACAAAAACATCAAAAAAGGATGGTTGTTTGTGCGTTTTTCAGCGAGGCTTACGATCTGGAGGACTTGTGGAAGGAAACGCAGACCGAGCTGGAGGCTCGCCGCCGCGCCCTGCAGAGCTCCGATTGCCACGGTGACGACTTCATCACCATGGACGGGGACGTCACCACCATGGCACTCAAGTTTCAACGGTACCGTTGCACGAAATATCAAAAAATAATGGATAAATGAGAAGGTCACTGGACTTGTGGGACAGACGTGAATACCCGCCCCAGCTGACGCCAAAGATGTTCCTTCTGGAGTGGAGCAGACGGCAAAAGATGCAGCAGCCCACCTATCAAACGGTAAGACCCCCTCGCCCCCAAGCCGCCTTTTTTTGAATCCTCCAGGTCATTTTACCAGCACCTCTGTGTTCAGGTGCAGCGAGCGCAGGACCGAGCTTTCCAGTCCACAGTCACAGTGCAAGACAAGAAGTTCAGATCCTCGCTCTGGTCAGGGCCAAAACGCACATCCCATATGTTGCACAATTTCAGCTCAGAGAACCGTATTCTTTTGTAACACACACTTTTTTGTACCCCAAAAAAGAATTCAAAGTTTGGATGCGTGTTACACCCAAGGTTTTATGATAATACAGTACCGTAATAGGAAATGATTCATCAGCCGAGAAATATCGCTGACTGCATGTGCACATTTAATGCAACTGGATACTAACTGTCCCTGTGGTGAGGGGGCCTCTCCTTGTGAGAGGTAAGAGAATACTCCCACCATGGTCCACTGTGTGTCGTAAGAGGCGACTAAAGTGGAGGGAGCGAGGGGATTGGGGATCCTCTCCTCTCTATCTCTACTCCCTAAGGGCCCGGTCACACAGCCGTTTGCGTCTGAATCATGGCCAGAAATTTCTGCTTGTGAAGCAGACGCTGTTGGACGCTTTGAGATCGCCATACAGACGAGATACAGCAGTGCTTTACACGCGGTCGGAAATTCACACGCGGTTGGCAGTGCGAAAAAGTTTTGCGCTGCTCAAAACTTAAGGGCCCGGTCACCTAGCCTTTCACGGGGGTATCGAGGCTGAATCACGGCCAGAAAGTTTTGACCGTGAAGCAGACTATGTTGAACGCTTTGAGACTGCCATATAGACGAGATACAGCAGTGCTTTACACGCGGTCAGAAATTCACACGCGGTTGGCCGCGCGAAAAAGTTTTGCGCTGCTCAAAACTTTGAGCACGTGTTAACCGCGGGCGGCACTCGAGGTAATGACGCGGAAATGACGCGGAACGACGTGCTCTGGCCGCGGCCAGGGCGTGGTTACACATTTGTAGGACGGGAAATTTCACCGGGTAATCGTGGGTGGAGCACGGTCATAGCATGTTCTGCGCCTGTATCGCGGTGTTATTACGTGAAATTAGCGTGTTACGCGTGTGACGGTCAAACGCCTTTCTCCGCGTATATACAGCACCATTTGCCGAGCACACGTCAGTTGTGCTCGAGACGTCAAGGGGTGGACATGGATCCCCGTCACCGTAGTGACCTCGTCTTAATCCATTTTTATTTCTTGACATTTTTCATTTCATAACAAGATAATAAAATAAAAATGAAAAACGATTACAATAATAACATATTGGCTTCTTCGGTGCCAAAGCTTGAAATCTTGATCTTCACGGGACTGTGTCTTGAGCGGTTATGATTTCTACAGCCCGGTGTTATGCCGAGAAACTACAACCACTTTTACCTCGTTTTATCTTACTTTTAGGGAATGTAATGGCGAACATATAACCAAATCCACTTCGTCTTGCATTTGTTGGGAATGTAATACAACATAAACCATTCCGTTTTTGTTGTGAACGTAATCGAACGGTAATGGCACACCGTATATAAATCACTTTTGAGAACTGTTATGCACTCTACCGTAAAGCTTATTATGCAGAAATAAGCTTTATGGTAGAGTGTATAACAGTTTCAATATGAGCGATTTGAATAGAAAAAGGCAAAATAAACATGTTACCTGCTCAAAAGTGATTTGTATACGGCGTGCATTACCGTTCGATTACATTCACAACAAATACAAAGACGGAATGGTTTGAGTTGTATTACATTCCCAACAAATGCAAGACGAAGTGGTTTTGGTTATATGTTTGCCATTAAATTCCCTAAAAGTGATATAAAAGTTAGATAAAACGAGGTAAAGGTGGTTGTAGTAGCGAGGGGATGCAAATCTCGGCAAGGATGCATTTCTCGGCATAATGCCAGCTCGGCAGCTTTTATACCCGTGGTACACACGAGGAAATGACGCGATGAGGAAGCGGAACAGTCGCCGGCGTCTGTTTTGCGGGCATACCACCGATGAACAGCAGGTTGGCCAATTTTGCGCATTTTCCATCGCGGGCAACCACGGGCAAAAAAAAACCGCAAAATTTTACCCGCGATACAGTCGCAAACGGCTGTGTGACCGGGCCCTTAGAGACAGCAAGGCAAAAAAAAGGGGGTCGGGAGACCGAAAGGTCTCGCAAACCCTAGTAATAGGGTCACTAAATGTGAGAGGATGTGGAAGTAAAGCGACTGAGTGGAAGAAAGAGGAGATCGGAAGGATGATAACTAAAAGGATGGTTGACGTGTTAGCCTTGAGTGAAACAAAGATGAAAGGAAAGAGTTAATTACAGCTTTGAGGTATGTATGAATGAATGAATGAATGAATGAATGGTAGAAGGTCTGGAGTTACGGGTGGACACGCTAGAGAAGGAGTGGCTGTGCTTGTGAGTGAGAAAGCAAAGGAAAAACTGGTTTAGTGGAAAGGGATATCTTCCAGATTGATGTGGGTGAGGTTGAAGTGGGGTGTAGAAGTATGGATGTTTATAAGTGCATATGGACCTGGTTCAGGAAGAAGCGCTGAGGAGAGAGGAGTTCTGGAAGGACTTGTCTGAATGTGTGGCAAGTGCGAAAGAAGGATGGAAAGTGGTAACACTAGGTGACCTGAATGCTAGAGTGGGTGATGAAACGGTTGAGAATGTGATTGGTAGATATGGAGTACCAGGAAGAAATGAGAGTGGGAAGAAATTGATTGAGTTATGTGTGGAAAATGAGTTGGTGATTGTAAATACATTGTTTAAAAAGAGGGACGTAAATAAGTATACCTTTGTCAGAGTGGATAGTGGCAAGATGGTGGACAGAGCACTGATGGATTATGTAGTGGTTAAGAAAGGGATGTTAAGTAGATTGTTGGATGTGCATGTTTAGAGAGGTGAAATTAGTGGAATGTCTGATAATTTTTATGTGGAAGGAAAACTGAGAATAGATGGATCGTGGAGGGCTGGTTATAAGAAGAGTTTGAGGGAAGAGGTGAAAATGTCAGAGTTGAATAAGGCAGAAAAGGAAAGAGAGTTTAAAGAGAGGATAAGGGAAGAGTATGAACGGATTAGTAGAAGAGAAATGGAGGGTGTGGAAATTGAATGGAAGTGGTTTAAAGAGGCAGAGTTGAGGAGTGCAAAAGAAGTGTGTGGAATGAGAAAAGTTGGTCGAAGTATTAGGAAAGGAAGTGAATGGTGGCATGATGAGGTATCAGAGGCTGTGACAGAAAAGAGAAGTGCCTTTGAGGAGTGGCTGAACGATAAGTGTGGCGATGCGTATGAAAGATATAAAGTGAAGAAAAGGTTGGTAAAAGCGGCAGTGGAAGCAGCGAAAAGGGAAGCAAATGATGAATGGTGTCAAAAGATAGGAATGAACTTTGAGGAAAGGAGAAAAAGTGTTCTGGGTAGAAGTGATAAGAGTAAGAAACAGTGAGTCTGAAAAGGAAGAGAAAGTGAAAGATAAGGATGGTAGATTGCTTGTTTGCGGTAGTGCAGTCAGGACAAGATGGGAAGAGTATTTTGAGGAGTTGCTAATGGAGAGAAGTGAGAGTCTAGGCGATCGATGGTATGGAGAGAATGCCCGTGTTGGGTGATTTAAATGTGAAGCCTGTGGAAACATGGGAGGTGCAAGAGGCAGTGAAATAAATGAAAGGGGGGAAGGCACCTGTTGGATGGTTGTACTGCTGAATGCCTGAAAAAAGGTGGCACAGCTATGATTGACTGGTTAGCACGCTTTTTGAATGTATGCTTTTTAAGTGGTGTGGTTCCTGTTGATTGGTGTAGTGCATGTGTGGTGCCATTGTATAAGGGTAAAGGTGATAAGTATGAATGTAGCAATTCGAGAGGCATCAGTTTGTTGTCCGGGTAAGCTGTATGGAAGAGTCTTGATTAAGAGAGTGAGAGAAAGAACGAATGAAGTGGTGATGGAGGAGCAGAGTGGTTTCAGGAAAGGAAGAGGATGTGTGGATCAGGTGTTTGCAGTACGACAGGTGTGTGAGAAATATTTTGCAAAAGGTAAGGTTGTTTATTTGGTTTTCATGGACTTGGATAAGGCGTATGACAGAGTTGATAGCGAGGCGTTGTGGCAAGTGATGGTGATGTATGGAGTGGGTGGAAAGTTGTTGGAAGCATTGAAGAGTTTTTATATGAACAGCAGAGCATGTGTAAGAGTAGGGAGTGAGACAAGTGAGTGGTTCCCTGTGTTGACTGGTGTGAGACAGGGGTCTGTGATGTCACCATGGCTGTTTAATGTCTACATGGATGGGGTGGTGATAGATGTGAATGCAAGAGTATTTGGCAGAGGTGTAGAGATGATGGACAACAGTGGAACAGTGTGGCAGGTAAGTCAGTTGTTGTTTGCAGATGACACAGCGCTTGTGGCTGATTCTGAGGAAACATTGAGAAGGTTGGTAACGGAGTTTGGAAGAGTATGTGATAGGCGTAAGTTATGTGATAATGTTGGGAAGATTAAGGTGATGAAGTGTTCACGTGGTGGAGTGGGCGTGACGTTAGAAATCAGGTTGCATGGACGGGTGCTGGAAGAAGTTGAAAGCTTTAGGTACTTGGGTTGTGATGTGGCTGCAGTCGGTGGAATGGAGTGCGAGGTATTGCACAGAGTGAATCAAGGAAGCAAGGTTTTGGGTGCTCTGAGGAGAGTGGTGAACAACAAGAGTACTAGTATGGATATTAAAAGGGGACTGTATGAGAGTGATTGTGCTGACTGTGTTGTATGGTGCAGAGACTTGGAGCCTGAACGCAGACTTAAGAAGGAAATTGTATGTTTTTGAGATGAAGTGTTTGAGGACTATGTTAGGAGTGACAAGATTGGATATATTAAGAAATGAAATTGTGAGAGACAGAACTGGAGCAGTCGTGGAACTGAGGAAGCGTGTTGATAAGAGTACTCTGTTGGTTTGGACACATGGAGAGGATGGATGAGGAGCGAATGTTGAAGAGGATCTACAGAGCAGAAGTCAATGGAAGGAGACCAAGAGGAAGGCCGCGATTGACGTGGATGGATGGTTTTATGAGTGAACTGCAGGAAAGCTATCTAAATATAGTGGAAGCTAGAGCTCTTGCTGTTGATAGGAATGAGAGTAGAGGTGTTGTAAAATGATAGTGGGATGTTTAGACGCGTTTTAAGGGCACCCGTATGATGCGGCAGGGGTAAACCAGTGAAAGCTGTCGGGCCCTGCTGTTGAACAAAAGAGTGTGTTGTGTCACCCTGACCCGAGTGACATGGCCGCTTTCTGGTGTCCTGTTTCATTTGGAGGGACGAAAGCATGACCGACTTAGGTGCCGAGGTGCCTAACTTGTTTGAGTGTTTGGGCAATTGGGTTGGCCATGATAGGATACTAACTGGGATTCTTAATAGACCTCTAGGGTTAGAGATTACATAGGAAAAGGTTTTAGCCTTGATTTCATCACACTATTTACTCACGATACCACATTGTTTAATATGTGTGGCCAATATTAAAATTATTAATAGACAACAAAAACAACGGACACAATGACAAAATAAAATGCTCATGGTAATTGTTTAATTTATTTATACTGTAAGTCCATTTCAGTGTCAGTAAATGATTGTAATCACCCCTCTTGAGGGATATGACCCAGGTAGATAGATAGATTAGTGGGGAAAATGCAGAAAAAGCTGTTTTCAGGGTCACATAGTGCGGAAAATGCCGTAATGAATGGCAGAAAAAAATCTGATGTTGCTGTCATATTTTGGGGAAAATCCCATTGAGGACTAAAAAATGTATTATTGATGTGCTTTAGTGGGGAAAACATCTTAAAGAGGGATCTGTTTGCATAAAGTGGGGAAAATGTCGTAAAGCGAATCCCCAAAAATCTGTTGATGTCATCCAGTGGGGAAAAATGCTGATACGAGAGACTAAAAAACAATTGTTTTGTGGTTAAGTGGCAGAAATGGCCCCCTAACATCTGTTGTCATCGAGTTGAGAAAATGCTGTAGAGACTCAGTTAGTGTTATTTGGTCATCAAAATGCCCCAAAGAGGAGCCGAAAATAATCTATTCATCTATTTATCTACCTTGGTCGTATCCCTCAAGAGGGGTGACCGTCAGAAAGACAAACACATACAAAAACAAATAAAGTAAAAAAGGGAAAAAGTAGCAAAAAACACACACAAAAATGTTTGGACCACTTCCAACCCAAATGCCCAAATGCCCAAACAAGTTATGCATCTCGGCATCCAAGTCGGTCATGCTTTCGTCCCTCCAGATGAAACGGGACACAAGAAAGCGGCCATGTCACTCGGGTCACGGTAACACAACACACTCTTCTGTTCAACAGCAGGGCCCGGCAGCTTTCACTGGTTTACCCCTGCCGCATCATAGAGGTGCCCTGCCCATCCCTTAGAACGCGTCTAAACATCCCAATATCCTTTCACAATCATTCCTATCACCAACAAGAACTCTAGCTTCAGCTATATTTAGACCTCTTTCCTGCAGTGCACTGATAACACCATCCATCCATTTCAATAGCGGCCTTCCTCTTGGTCTCCTTCCATTGACTTCTGCTCTGTAGATCCTCTTCAACATTCCCTCCTCATCCATCCTCTCCATGTGTCCAAACCAACCGAGTACCCTCTTATCCACACGCTTGCTCAGTTCCACTACTACTCCAGTTCTGTCTCTCGCAATTTTATTTCTCAGTCTATCCAATCTTGTCACTCCTAACATACTCCTCAAACACTTCATCTCAAAAACATTTAATTTCCTTCTCATCTGGATGTGGTTGAGTGGGGAAAACACCTTAAAGGGACTGATAAACCATCTTATTCAACACATAATAAGGTGGGGCTGCCAAATTCCGGGCTTCTATTGTTAATAGGACACGTTGACAGAAAAGTCAAATTCGATGACAAAAAGATATTTCGTTGTTACCATTTCTTCAAGGGCATCATTCTAAAAGTGTCACCTCCTTCCCGCCTCAGGGAGAAGTCCAAGAAGTTTGCAGAGCAAGCATCGGCCGTGGTTTGTCTTCGCGTTCTGGGAATCGTGGACGAGCGCCTGGGCCAGGAGAACCAGAGCCGAGAGAACCAAAATGGTACGCCAAAAAGAAAGACTGAAGACGAGGGAGAAGGGCGTGTGGAGAAACGCAGCAAGCAATCTGTGGATGGCAACTTGGAGGTCTCTTGATCGTGACTTATGATTATCTTCTAATGAAAACCAAGAGAAACGTATTCTGTTTTGATCTTGTGAAGGATCGTGTGAGCTCATACGATGCTCTTTGATTTTATTGCAACTTTGAGTTGAGCGTTGGCTTTTGTTTGTGTAACTGGCATGGCAAATTGATTATATGATATCAATATTTTTATTTCAACGTCAAAATGTCTCTGTGTCTTTTGTTTCCTTGAAATATTGGATCCTCTTATGGTTCAGATCCTACCTCTCGGGACGCACTGTGTTAAATATGGTGAAATCATCTGAGACATTTAGTGTTACATGTGGTGTTCTGCAGGGTTCAGTACTTGGCCCCCTTCTTTTCAGCATTTTCATGCTTCCAGTAGGTGATATTATTCGCAAGTATAATATCAGTTTCCATTGCTATGCAGATGGCACTCAACTATATCTTCCGGTGGAGGAATCTGCCACACTAAACTGGAAATTTGGAGGCCTTCCTCACTGAGATAAAAGAATGAATGTCACTCAACTTCTTGCGCCTTAACTCTGAAAAGACCGAAATGCTAGTTATTGGTCCACCTAAATTCCGTGACTTCTTCTCAAAAACGGCTCTGAACATTGACAAATGTAATATCACCCAGAGTGACTCAGTCAAAAATGTAGATGTCATATTTCAAACACCCGTGAAGAATATTACTAGAACAGCTTTTTTCCATCTTCGCAACATTGCTAAAATTCACCCTATGCTGTCTCAGATGCGGAAATTATAATTCATGCGTTTGTTACTTCCCGTCTCGATTACTGTAATGTACTACTCATCGGTCTTCCCAAGTCCAAAATCAAGAGCCTTCAGCTGGTACAAATAAACATGACTTGATCGTTGTCTTGCAAATATTCTCATGAAGTGTTGTATTCAATCAAGTCCTCCCTTACATTTAGTCTTGCTCATGAAAAGGGATTCACTCCACAAATTTTGACTTGGGACTCGCACAGCTCAGCCACTTGACAATACATTTTCATGAAACCAACAGACTAGTGCTGCACCGAATTATCAGCGCTTAAAATGCATTATCGGTTTTGACTCTTAAGAAAAGATGCAAAGAATAAAAGTATCCCAAAAGAAAGTTGTCATGACATTAAGCAGTGTCTGAAACTCAGCAGTGTTCTCGTTTGCCTGCGTCCAGGACGCATCATTTTTGCTGGGGACGCATAGTGTCAAATCAACGTGCATCCCCGGGACGCAACTTTTTTGACACAAAATTACCAGATTATTTTTTTTTTAAGAAAGATTTACCGCACTCAACTTTTCGTCAGGCAGACATTGTTGTTTTGGTCTCGTGGTTGGAGTTTTCCTCTGCACGCCGATCTCGGCAAACGAGATCTCGTTGCTTGGAGATTACGTCATTGTTGTGGTGGTTGTCGTTGAATGAAAGATAAGTATGCCTGCAAAAAAACAGTATAAGGTGCAAATCAACACAAAATTGGTAATTTTTTCAGTGTCAGTAATAAGTCTAAACACAATGCAGAAAGTGATAACAACGGCAATAATTCTGGCACGAAAAAACGGAGAAATTCTTCAGAAGATCGCGAATGCAAGGAAAACGTGCGTTGAAGCGAACGATTCGAAGAAAGAAAAGAATACTCCGAGCAAGAAAAGGACTTTTCTGCCAAAATGGA
Source organism: Urocampus carinirostris (assembly GCF_059441175.1). Taxonomy (NCBI): domain Eukaryota; kingdom Metazoa; phylum Chordata; class Actinopteri; order Syngnathiformes; family Syngnathidae; genus Urocampus; species Urocampus carinirostris. Next base: position 36,196,874 of record NC_142355.1, on the reverse strand, counting down.
CTAAATTGTATTCCTGGTTACGCTATGAGGAGGATGATAATGGAGGTTACATGTTCGGTGATGCGTGTACCCTGCGTGACTAAAGACTGGATTGCAAGGATCATTTCACAATACGAAATTTCAGAAAAGCACATTGGATCGGCACAACGACAATGAAAACCACAAATTAGCGATGGAAATTCCGTTGCTGCAGGAAGAGAGAGGCAAGTATGAACGGATACGACATCAAAAAGATTTGACCATGCTTTCACTGCTGAAAATAATTAAGTGGATGGCAGTATTTTGTATAATGTACAATATTGTGAACTGAAAAATCTGAAGTGATAACTGCTTTGTATTACCAATTAACTGTGATGATTAAAACGGAATGATAATATAGATTTACATATTTCAGCAATATTATTTTGTATAATTTACAATATTGTGAACTAAAAATCTTGAAGTGATAACTGATATGTATTACCAATAAACTGATGATTAAAACTAAATAAATATATAGATTTATATATTTGTCGCCGATTTACAATTTCAACCTCGATAACACTAAATTTTGGGGACCCATAGGTCTCTGTTGGGACCCATAGATTTTTAAGCATGCGAGTCCCCGGGACCAATCACTTTTCAGAGGTAAAATGAACACTAAAACTCATGACAAAAGGTTACCAGACACCAGGGCAGACAACTCTGAAAAGTTGCCTGCCCCATTTTTTCTCAACTTGGAACACAATAAGACAATGAATCGCAAAAAAAGCCATCATTGCTAAGTATTAAGGATGATAATCAAAATGTATAACAGAACAATTTAAAATTAAGTTCATTATAAATCTACTTATAACATTCATTGCATGTATATGACATCACTCTTTTCCATCTGCCATCATGTTTACTCATCTTCATTCATGCAATGTTTGCTACAAGCCACGTGAACTCCTCTTTCCACGATGCTTTTAATTTACGTTTACGTTTTGTGGCGTCATAAATTTTGTTAGCTTCTTTTGAATCTTCTGATGCTGAGGTTTTGGCTTGATTCCTAACCACTTCTTTATTCTTCTTGTGTTCTCTGTGCATCTACTTTGGAAAATGATATGCAAATGCACGACCTTATAACGCTCGGGAAAGTCGGGAAGCACCAAGTTATTCAATGCAGGCTTCTGATCAGCTGCCGTGTATGCAAATTGTCAAACCGAACCGAAATTCCTACATTTCCAAAACGAACAAAAATTTTGAAATCGGAATAAAGCAAACGTTTGATTTGGAAAAAAATAACTTTCCATTTTTTTTACCCTTGAAAAAGTAGTCGACCACCCGGGCGGATACGTTGTCAGTTGTGCGCCTGATGTAAAAGATGCACATCCCGGGCGGCCGGGCAGACATTATTTCAGACACTGCATTAAGTCAGAAAATGAAGAGACCTTTAAGCTGGCCGTAAATGGAGGCAGTCAATCACCCCACCCCATGTTTAATTTTGAGAATTTTTCCCCTTTTTTGAAATAAAAGCAAAAATAAAATCAGAAAATTGGGAGGGAAAATTCTTAAAAAAAAAAAGTGATTCAACCAAACAAAATGGAAAACAAAAATATTTGTTTATAAAAGTGGATATGAATGTGGCCATTGGCGAAATATGAAAATTGTATTTTTTATGTTATTAAAAATTGGGGGAAAATTCTAGAAAACAATTTTAAAATTTGTTTTGAGAAATGGGAAAAGAATGGCATAACATTTTTTTTTTAAAACAAAATGGACCATTTAACAGAAAATGTTGAATTGCGGTGATCTTAACCATTTTAATTCAGGTTTCCAATATAAAGAGGTAGAAACAAATTCTGAAATGCAATTTATAAACACCAAATACTGAATTGTGGAAGTCCATTATTTTTTCTGTTTTTCAAAGTTAAAAATAGGGAAAAAAGGGCAGCACAGCGGCGCGCGCGTGTGCGGCAGTTCTAAGGTCATGATCGAACTTCCTGTGTAGAGTTTGCATGTTCTCCCGGTGCTTGCACGGGTTTCTTCCAGGCATTCCGGTTTCCTCCCAAGTTCCAAATACATGCATGTCAGGTTAATTGGCCGGTTCAAATTGCCCCTGGGTGCGAATGAGCGAGGGAATGGTTGTCTGTCCCTGCGTGCCCTGCGACTGGCTGGCAACCGTTTCAGGGTGTCCCCTGCCCACGGCCCGAAGATAGCTGGGATGTACTCCAGCACCCCGTGACCCGTGAGTATGTAGAGAAATGGGAAATTGCATTAAAAACAAGGGATTACAGTATTTTATTTTTTCGACCCCAAATTTTATTTCAGTGCATCCCTCAAACAACTAGAAACCTCACAAGTCCTGAGCGAAAGCAGAGTCTTATTTCCAAGGGTCTCCCCTTCACTTGAAGAGACCGTGGTCCGGGTCCATCTGGACGAAGCAGAACTCTGGAACCGGCCTCTTTTCCGAAGCAGTCCAGCAGCTCCCAACGCAGGTGTAGACCAGAACAGTCCCGAAATCCGGCAGCGAGTGCTCACCGTCGTCTTTCCAGCTCAACAGAGTGAGCAAGGCCGGCATGAGCTGAAACTCGAAAGACCTCGGACCCCCGCAGGAGCCGCACTCCCCCGCCGGCTGTCGAGTATCGCACGCCGGTTCCGAGATGAAGAGCGGCCGCCCGCCGCGACAGTAGCGCAGGATCTGCCCCGGACACGCAGCGATCCCCTTCCGGAACCTGAAGAAGGATCGGTCGCCGTGGCGCGCTCGACTCTCCTCGTACTCCTCTGCGTCATGGTTTTGGTGGTCCGTATGTCCGGCGACCGCTCCTTCTCTCTGCTCGTAGTCCTTCAGCAGCTGCTCGGCGTGGGACCGGTCTTCCTGGTCTTCGCAGCTCCATGCGTCTTGCTCGGACAGCACGCTTATGAAGAACGGACGCAGGACGGGGACGTCCGACGGGGGCTCCATCAGGTGGAGGGCGTCCAATTGGTTGCTGACCACATCCTCTGGGACTGGGAGGACATTATTTGATTTAGCGGGGAATACAACAGTACATCCTAAGGTAATGGTGTCACTAGCTTTCAAAATTTCCACTATCCAAAAAACCAATCTGTTTCTTTCTCCCCTTGTTATGACATTTTCCCCACCATAAGATAAAGTATTTCACATACCCAAAAACTTAGCAATCTTTCTACATATACGGGCGAGATACACCATAAAAGATGCTGGTCTTCGTCATGAAAATGATATGCTTTTGGCTGAACTACTACTCACAATGCTTTTCTCTTCAGTTCAGAATCTTGTGTTCTGTTATAACACACCAAGTGGCTCGATACTATACGGTTTTTTTTGCGGGAATTTTAACTGTAGGTCCACGGCTTGCAGATATGCTAAAGGGAGAAGCAAAAATCAAACCATGGAAACGAAGCCGGCGATTATCAAGAAATACGAAGAAGGCACTTGTATTGCTACCCCCTCTCGCAAAGTCTTTTGGTTCAGTCCAGAATTTTGTGTGCTTTGTAAAAAAAATTAGGTATCTTCTGTACTTCGATCAAATTCTTTTTTTGGTACTGTATTAGCTATGGGTCCAAGGCAGTGATGCTAAAAGAAGCAAAAACACAATTATCAAAACGTAGTCTGCAATTGGCAAAAAAGACAAAGTGCGCGCATCACTACCCTCACCAACAATTCCCTTTCTCTTGGTTTGGTTCAGAATTTATTTAGCTATGCATTCCAAGATTTGAAGTGATACTAAAGGGAGAAGCATAAACAACCATGGAAAGGAGGCTTACAATTATCAAACTACTAAGAAGGCATACACATAGTTAACTTCAATAAGTTACATGGCCGTAACCAATTGATGAGCAGGAGTATTACAAAAAAATGTGATGAAAGCACGGAAATAATCTAAGGGCATGACAATATTATAGAATGAAAGTAATAAAATCGGTTTTATCTTTCATATGCTGTCTACTCTGCCGTGTGCATCCACCAGCTACCCTACTTGCCCAGTTCAGGTCATGCCACTCGAAAAGTAAATAAGTATTCGATTTTCCTTTACATGTGTTCCAAAAACATGCATTTCAGGTGAATTGGCTGGTCCAAATTGACCCTAGGTGTGACTGAGCGAATGAGTTGTCTGTCCCTGTGTGCCCTGCGATTGGCTGGCAACCAGTTCCGGGTGTCCCCTGCCCACTGCCCGGAGATGGCTGGGATGGGCTCCAGCCCCCCTGCGACCCTAATGAGGATAAGCGGTACGGCTAATGAGATGAGATGACTTTAGGTGTCTATCCCCGGCTGTACGACTAATTCACCTCGAGACCACCACCCCAGAACCGATTTAAGACGTGTCCCGGGGGTATACGGTAGGTTGTAGTCTGGTTACCGTTGAGTTGGACAGGAATTGGCTCGGCAACGATCTCCTTCGCCTGCACGTTTTCCTCGTCTAGTCCCCAATCGTCGGCCGAGTCACACCAGTCAGTTGCCGACAAAGACTCATCCTTTGCCGGCTTGGCCTTGCCGCCGAGCTCCGGGCCCTGCAGGCCCTGCGAGCGCAGCACCGCCCAGCTCTCCGGCTGCCCCGCGCACCCCGCAGCGGGGCAAGCGAACACCTGAAGGCAGCGGTGGAAGTGCGCTGCCTCTAGGGGGCAGTATATCTGCACCACGTGCGCCAGCGAGGCCGAGCAGTGGCCACAGCTGGGCCACGTTAGCCGCACGCCCGGTACCGTGTCAGGAAGGCCGCCTACTTTGTTGGTGGTGAAGGAGGTTCGGTACCGGCGCTCATCCAGCTCCCCGTCGCTGACGCCCAGTAGGGTCGACATTTTATGGCCGCTCGCATTATACTCGTCAACAGCCTTTTGCGCAGGCGCACACTTACACTTCTTCTTCGTGTAAGGCTTAGCCTTGCTAAATGTTAACTGACGCCCTCTACCGTTCACTTTCGTCATTGCTTACGTGTTTGTGGCGTGCCGGGCCCGGAAACCCTTACTAATAGAAAATATGTATAAAAACAGTTCAATTAAGATTCCCAGTTCCCTCACTCAACCCAACTGAGGTGTTAGGAGTCATTAGGTGACCAAACCCCCCCAATTCCAACCCATAATGCTGAACGCCGAGCAGGGAGGCAACGGGTACCAATGTTTTAAGTCTTCGGTACGACTCGGCCAAGGCTTGAACCACAACCTCCCATATTTAAGAATAAATGATGCAATAATATTACATCCATATAAAATACCATTATAAATACACATGTGGAAAAAAAAAATTACCTTTGGTTCTACGTGACTTAAGATGGTTCATTGGAGTAGCTGGTGGATGCAGAGTGAGGAAGAGACAATGGCTTGAAAACAAAACGGATTAAAAGTTTCCACTAGTGAAAATTGTCATACCCTTAAAATATTTCCTAGCTTTAATTGCGACGTCATTTTTAATACGATTGGCGAGTGGTTATGGCCATATTCCTTTGCGAGGATAATGGCGCGTATGTCTACTTCGTTTTTGGTACTCGCAAGCTTCGTTTTCCTGGTCACAGAGTAAGTGAGCTAAGCGGCTGCTTAGGGCCTCGCAACCATTAGAGGGCCCCCGAGAGTGGTTAACTTTTTGGTGCCATCATTGTCCCCATTGGCACTGAGTGGCCACTCAAAAATACTACACAATAACTACAAAACTAAATATCAAATATAGTGCTTAAAAACAGGGACCACATATATTATTTTGCTTTCATCCTGAAAATAAAAAATAGCATAGAATTATTATGAAAATACTACTACAGTAAATCTGTATTACAAAATACTACTACAGAATGATTAACTCCAAAAATACTACAAAAATAATACTACAGTAATATAAAAAATACTAAAGCAATATGACAAAAATACTACTTTGGAAATATTAAAAAAATTCTCCAAAATACAATTAAAATACTGCTTTGAAATACTGAAAAACTAAAAAACTAAAACTACAACAGAAATGTTATCACAAAAATACCAAAACAAGAGGTTTACAAAAGTAATACTGCAAATTACACCTATAGCGATACTACAAAAATTCTATGGAAATATCACAAAAAAACTACAAAAATACCAGAAATTATAGATATACAATAAAAAATCTCATGTGGAAATTCTCAAAAATACAACAAAGTCCAAAAATACTAAAAAGAAAAACTACAGTAATACTACAATCAAAACTACTGTAAAACAAAAATACTACCAAAATACGACAGATATACAAAAAAAACTTTCAAATTACATTAAAAGTACTACATAAATACAAAAAAATACTACTATGGAAATACTGCATACAAATTACTGCAGAATAGTACAAAAATAAAACTACAGTAACACTACAGAAAACTGCAGAACTGCAATAAAAATATGAATGAAATAAATTAAATAATATGAATAAAATATAATAATTATATTAATTGAAATGATTTAAAAAACATACAGTAAAACTTCAAAACTAAATGACAAATGAAGTGTTTAAAACCCAAAATACTATTTTGCTCTAATTGTCGTTTCCAAACTAACTTGATAAAACTAATCTATTTCAAAACAAGTATAACATATCACATGCCTCCCCCGATTCCAAATAGTTGCCCATCACTGGAGTAGAAAATGGAATGAGTTCTAGTAGGTATGCAAATTTGTAAGTAATGGGGGGCGCCAAATATAATTTTGTTTAGGGCCCCATTAAGGCTTGGGCTGGTCCTGCCTGGTTTCCATGTTTTTGCTTCTCCGTTTAGCATCACCGCAAGCCTTGGACCCATAGCAAATACAGATGAAAACAATTCAGTAATTCTTAAAAAGCAAATAAATTCTCAAATGAAGAGATAAAGGAATTGTGGAAAGTATTTCAGTATTTAACAATGATGTGATGGAAAACAATAGCAGATAAGCATTTTAAAAGGCATCGAGAAATTCCAAACAGGCATGAAATGATTTGCATTTATACAGCGCTTTTTAAGTCAATGACTTCCCAAAGCGCTTTACAATGTGCTTCATATTTCCCAATAGCGGCCGTGCAGCCATGCAAGGCACTAACCTGCTTATTGGGGGCATTAGGGGTTCAGTGTCTTACCCAAGGAAACTTCGACATGTAACACGGAGGATTCGAACCTGCAATCTCTTGATCCACAGACGAGCGCTCTACCTCCTGAGCTAATGCCGCCCCCATACGTGCAAACACCCCAAAGTTAGAATTGTATATGTTCTTGGTCACACAAAAAAATCTTGTCATTGTTGTGTAGTAGGGGAGTTGTTGTAAGGAGGTGTCTTTTAAATCTTAGGTCTTCACTTTAAAGTTAAAATGCCATAAGGTGAGGTTGTTGTAAAATTTTAGCCATACAAAATACTTTGTTGAGGATATGGCATACTGTAGTGGGGAAAATTCTGGAAAGAGGGGCCGAATAAACATCTCATGCAATAAGGCGGGGGTGCTATATCGCGGGGTCTTCTCAAGATAATAGTTCACAGTAAATTAACACATCAAAGATTGTATTCATTATGTTGTGATAACTCCACTCTCTCCCAAAATATATATTACTTTCGAAAATATTTTCGTGAAAAATTCGGGCACAATTTGACATTTTCATTCAACTTCATTCATTATCGACAAGTGAAGTTAGGTGCTTTAAAAACAGATCAAATGCGTTTCATACATATGAGTAGAAACAGATGACAGCGATAGATGCAACATTTTCATCTTATAGATGTTTGTGATTTGTGCACCTGTCCACACAACCGCGGTATGTCATTTTTGTAAATTGTGACTCTTAAAAACGCAACTCAACATCCATGTCTACCCTCACTCTATTCAAACTCATGCTCCTACTTTTGCTGTTTTGGGTCAGCAATACGCACCCATCCTGTTAGCAGTTTCATGACGTGGTGATGCAAACAAATGCATCAATTTAAAATAAAGACTTGATTTGAATCGCCTGATGATCCTCCTGCCAGCAGGAGGCGCTCAACGTACACGATGCATTCACCGGTCCTCATCATCATCGCCGCTTGTGAAGAGCGGCGCTCGGTTTTCCGGTAGACGGGCTCGGATGCGCTGCCAGCGTTTTGGCGGCCAGATGATGTGCGAGGCTCGGCCGTGCAGGAGAGATATCGACACCTTCGAGATTTTACATAAAGAACTTTATTCCTGCTTTGGTGCAGTACCATGCCCCGCCACAGTAGGAACGGTGGCAGCACTGAGCTCTTACCGGGCCAAAGGTGTTGCTGTCCAGACTGTGGCCGTGGTGGTCCCCCTCGATCCACAAGTGACCGTCTGGAACGCGCACGTGTCGTTTCTTGTAGCTTAGCGTCCTGCATTGCGAAAAAATTTGTCAACTAATAAAAAATTTTTCATTGGGGTGTTGATTGTAGATGGAGTTTCATCGATTTTCCCATCTACCTGATGAAGTCTCCCTCCAGTCCGATGACACGTTTGATGATCTTCTGCTCGGGATTTCGCGGAGACCTGAGTGTTTTGGATTAATTTCAGCATTTGTGTTGAAAAAGAAAACAAGAGCATACTTTATACAACTACTGTATAGTAGACATCAGAGTACACAACTTTAATCCGTTCAGAGATGGGGATCATATGGTGAAATTGTTCTATGGCTGCTGATAACATTCTACGGTAAATAGCTAAAGCGTATATACAGTAATTAAAATAGTAACAATAGTCTACAGTAAATACTGCTAGAAAATGTAATATAAGCGTATATGTACTATATATACATGTAATGAAAAACCTCATTTTATTGACCTTTGGTGTGACTTGACTTAAGATGGTACATTGAAATAGCAAATGGATGCAGAGGGGGAGGAGATAGCAGGTTAAAACTAACAGATTTTAAAATTTCGATTTACAAAGATTGACTTTCCCTCAGAAATATTTATTGGCTTTAATCCTCCCTTTATTTTGGTAATCGTACTGATCGTCAATTGGTTACCGAACATTCCTTAGTGAGAGTAACGATGCAAGTGTTTTCTTTGTATTTCTTGAAAAACACTAGCTTCATTTCTATAGTTATGATTTTGCTTTTCCCTATAGCATCACTGCATGCATGGGACCGATATCAAATGGATACAATACAAAAAATACAGTATTACATCACCAATGTAAAAAGTCATAATAAAGAACACAAGATTCTGAACTGAAGAGAAAAGCATTGTGGGTTGGGAGTTCAGCTAATGACATATTGACATATTAGCATTTTCATGATGTGGGAATGCAAACAAATAGCAGACATGTTTTCTAGAGACCACTCTCGGCATGGGTTTGAATTTGAAGTTTTAGGCCATGCGAAATAACGTGCTGCCAATGTTGTATTGTGGGGCAAATGCCAAAAAGGGGTTGAAAAAGAACATCGTATTCTACATTAAGTGGAAACGCCGTAAGGCGGGTTTACTGTATACATTAATATAATATTTTGGCTACACTTTCTCAGGCCATCAGTCGCACTCAAACGTGTATCAAATGGTATGTGTGGCCTGAGTGTCACTACATTGCTTAGCTTTTATTTTGACGTTTTACCCTTTGGACAGGAATTTATGGCGATGTTGCCTTCTTATGTATGCTGTTATGTATTCTACAAGATAGCATATAACCTTTTTACAGTCTTGTTCCACGGACAGACTGAGGAGATCATTTCTTCCTCATGCCATGAAGATCTTTAACTCCACCCACACTAAACCCCACCCCTGCATTTGCATATTACCCTATTTTTATTACAGTGTGTATTTTCCGTAGCACTATTTAAATACTCTACAGCAAAACGTTGTATTGGGTATTTTTGTATTCTATATCTTATTTTATTATTTACTGGAAGTGTGAATTTCCCTACGGGGGATGAATAAAGTATCGATCTATCAATCTATCTAATAGCCTCACATGATGGAAACAATGTCGCCTCTCTCCACTTGGTAGTTCCTGACACTCCAGCGGTTCAGCAGAACCACATCAGAATTTCCTTCCGGGTTCAGGAACGGCTGTATCAAAACAAAAAACAAATGCACATTCATTTCCCCCGGGTGTGTCGTTTTGGCATTTTCCTCCCTGGTTACCTGCATGGACGCGCCCTCCACCCTGGCCACGTACGCCAAGCGGTCCAGGACGGTGACCGTGACGGGCACGGCCACAAAGAAGCCACTGACGAAAGCCCGCAAGCAACGCCCTCCTCGCGTGGCACCTTGTGCCATGCCCACCTTACAGATGGCAGCAGGCAGACAGGTAGCTAAGGGGGAATAAGCACAGATAATGACCTCACTGTTGGCAGGTTTGTAATGATTTGGCCTGTCCGGTATTAAAAAACCCTGTTCTTGCTTTGGCATTTCCAAATTTCCTAGCTAAAAGCACTCGTGCACACCTTAGCCAGTTTGAATCAGTTAGGATCATTGGACCTCACATTGGCACAAAGGTGAGGTTGAGTCGCACCCACACGTTGGTGGGCGGTTAAGACTATCTCTTCTCTGCTTCCCCTCATTTCTGCCGTTATCCATTCTTCACTTTTCGCCGGTACTGTCCACTGTCATGCCCGTTCTGAAAAAGCCCAGTTCAGACCCTGACAACTTCAATAACCTCTGCTCTATCTCCTTCATACCATTGTTATCCAAAATCCTTGAAAAGGTAGACTCCTTCTAACCATATGCTCATCTCATTACCCCATATTTATTCAAACCCTTTCAGTCCTGTTTCCGTCCGTGCCACAGCACTGAAACTGCACTTATCAAGATCACCAACGACCTCCTCATTGCAGTAGATTCTGCTTTACTTTCCATTCTCATCCTCCTCGACCCACGTGCCACCTTTGACTGGGAGGTCGCTGGTTCGCGCCTCGACCGAGACATACCTAATTGGTGTAATGGCGGCGCCCTCTGGCTGCGGCTGCACCGACTCGCTACAACGGGTCAGGTGTATCGACATTTCGTTCTATGTACATTGTTACAAAGAATGACAATACAAAGGAAATTATTATTATTATTATTATTATTATTGACGTTTCCCATTCCTCTAAGCATACTGTATAATGCTGCAGCGGGGCTTTAAACTAAGACAAGAAAGTTTGATCACATGACCCCGATTTTAGCTAACCTGCATTGGCTCCCTGTTAGCATAAGATGTGATTCAAGGTTCTTCTGGCAGTATACAAAATCATGCATGGACTTGCTCCCTCATATCTTTCAGATTTACTTTCCCCCTATGTTCTGGTCCGGAGCCTTCGCTCTGAAAATACTGGTCTACTAGTGATCCCAAGGGCCAAGAAGAGATCCGCAGGTTCGTGAGCGTTCTCCATTCGGGCCCGGTGCTGTGGAATGCTCTTCCCAATGAGATTCGATCTGCAACCTCAGTGGAAATGTTTAAATCTAAGCTTAAAACACTCTTTTGTCCTATAGCATATGAATAACCTATATTTTATGTTGATAATATCTGTGTATTATTTGCCCTCATGTAGGTTTTAGATCAAAGGATGGTGTCATAATAGTCTGTGCAGCCCTTTGAGACGCTTTGTGATTAATGGCTAGACCAATAAATATGACTTTACTTTGCCTAACCTGATAAGCGATGTTAGAAATGAACATCAAACTGGTGAGGTGATCAGACCTAAAAAAGTAGCTCTCCGCTTCAAAGAAACGAGGAACCCTTGGTCCAAAATAATGATAGAAGGCGGCAGAAAATAACAATTGTAATCATAAAAGATTATTTTTGTCCTATAATGTCAAAGTCAAGCAGCACTATACTTACGCAAGGCACGAGCCAATCCTAAAAAAAGACAACAAGCCACGTGGCTAACAAGAGACAAATGCAATGAAATAAACAGATCGAATAATCGAAAACAGATAGTTCGCTGTACGTTGATCGAGTTTGCCAGAGGAAAAAAAATCTGGGGGCGTAAAAGTTATTTTGAGTAGAACTAAATTGATGTTAATGCTAATATGAAATGATCTGCATTTATACTCACCAGCATAAACTCGATTTCTGATGCCGCAGGGAAATTTTACTCTCGTTGCTAAAACGGAACTGTTTTTATATTTTAATTAAAAAAGAAAGTCGTACAAGCGTTAAAAGAAACCAATTTTTATCACTCGTGACATTTCGTCCATCAAACCTTCGTTCATGACGTCACAAATGCTTCGCGGGATTTCTGTCCTCTGATTGGTCAAGCTGCTGCATGTCGTGCCCCCCAATTGGTTAATTCACCTAGACTTTTGAACCATGTGATATGACAAGATGGCTACCAGCGACAGTGGCGACCAAGGTGTGTTTTGTTTCTACTTTTTCGAATTATTTTAAATGTTTTCGTGTGTTTTGTATCATGTCGGCTTTAATAGGAATTAAGCCAATTTTTGAGGGAGTTGACAATTCAAAATATCGAATCATTTCTAAATGCCTTTTTTTGACGTATCGGTTGCTATGAATTAACGTCAGTATTTGTGCAGCCTAAGTATTGCATCCATCCATCCAATCCATTATCTGCACCACTTATCCTGAGTAGGGTCGTGGGGGTGCTGGAGCCCATCCCAGCTATCTTCAGGTAGTGGGCAGGGACAGCCAGTCACAGGGCACACAGAGACAGACAACTCACTCGCTTATTCACACCTGGGGACAATTTTGACCAGCCAATTAACCCGAAACTTATGCAAGCACGGGGAGAACATGCAAACTACGCACAGGGAAGTTCGATCTCATGACCCCAGAACTGTGCCGCACACGCGCTAACCACTGCTCCGCCGTGCTGCCCAAGTATTCATTTATTTTAAATGGTACCCGACCTCTCTCTTAAAAACAGCAATATCTTCTGAAATTGTTATCACACAGACCTGAAACCTGAAGAGTTAAATCAAGTTGAATAACATTTTTTTTTTTAAATAAATTAAAAGTATTATTGGACGGTCTGCAGAGCCTGCAAGTATCGGTTCTTTTACATCAATTTTACATAATATTTCGAGGTTAAAAAATTTGGTGGTCTAGTGAATTTAATTTAAAAACTGTTGTCATGGATTACAATTGAGTGTATTGGGTTCACAATGAACGTGGGAAAAAAAAACAATACGATAGAAAATAAATATTTAAAAAGTAGAGGTTATTGTGGCCTGGGCAAAGTTGTAAATGCATCATAAATAGCAGCAACATTTTGCAAAATAAAAGAATAAAAAAACTGGGAATATACATTTTTTTAACACATAGGTAAGTCTTGTGTGCTTTTTAAAAAAAAAACATTTTGATGGCCTGGTTTATGTTGGTATTGCTTTTCACTGAAAAACAACGGCGACCATATGAAGAGGGTGCTGTATCCAAGTCCGATCATGAGACTTCTCTAGCTACAGGCAACCATTGAAACAAGTACTATCTGTTCCACGTGGGGAAGAAACCCTAAAACCCCTACCCCCCAAAATCAGCCTGGAGAGGGATGGGTGCCTCCAGGCAGTATTTGCCCAAAACACACCACAGGAAGTGGTGACTCCACAACCTTAGTATTCACGGGATCCGTGAACTGTGAAGCATCAGCCAGAAGGCAGCACGTCAAAGAACATTTTCTTACATCAATATTTTGCATATTTTCCATGTTGTGCAGATTTTTCCACTTCCAAATTATTGAATCCATACCCCATTCCTTTCTTCAGTGACTGATACCAATGCCTCTCCATCCATATTTTTCATTTGATCCAGTCCAATATATAATGAATCATTATATTAATGTCTTCCACACTTCAATTCTTTTTCATCCTTGATCTCCTTACCACATTGTTGATGCCTTACCCTAGTGCGTCTCAATTATTTTCTGTCACGCACCCACTCGGAAAAGGAAAACGTCTCGCGTCCCCCCAAAAACGCAAGAATCTTATCAGTGTGATTTCTTATAATGTTGTTAATTGACAGCTTACTTTTTTGGCTTAATGCTGTGCACTGCCAACATTTTTAAACATAGCAAACACAACGGTATTTTTTCGTCTCACATGGCTGTCGTAGATGGCTACATATGCTTCGTTAAATGTCCTTGTCTTACCTTTTAGAAAACTCATTCTCTCCGCCTATCTTCTCATTCGTGTTAAATATTATTTAATGTATTGACTGGAGGGTTTGCAACACTTTGTGCCTACACATCATACTCATTCTCTCGGCTTTGTATGTACAAAGCGCGGCTGCTTTACCACCGAGCGCACGCTCGATGAGAGCGCCACTGCCCCCTAATGTAGTGGAAGTGCAATGCACCTTATTCTAGGACAGTAAAAAATAAAAAGGTTCCCGATATCAAAGGCAAAGCTTCACCCCACTTTTTGAGAACAACTTCTGTACCCTAATTCATTATTGATTCTTCTAAATTCATTTTTTTCAATAGCTTTACTATTTTAAATGTATTCAAATGTCACAAAGTTTGTTCTTTAACAAAAACATGAACGCCTTTAGTGTTGCAATATTGTATGATGTGATTAAGGATCAGTGAACCATTTCTTAAGGTTTTCATTCCAGTAAAAGTCCATCCATCCATCCATCATCTGCACCGCTTATCCTCAGTAGGGTCGCGTGGGTGCTGGAGCCCATCCCAGCCATCTTCGGGCAGTGGGCAGGGGACACCCTGAACTGGTTGCCAGCCAGTCGCAGGGCACACAGGGACAGACAATTCGCTCGCTCATTCACACCTAGGGACAATTTGGACCGGCTAATTAACCTGACATGCATGTTTTTAGAATGTGGGAGGAAACCAGAGTGCCCGGAGGAAACGAGGAGAACATGCAAACTCCACACAGTTAAAGTTGTTGTATATCAATCAATTTTTTTATTCATTTTTTCCGCATCCCATTTCAATTTTGACGCCTTACCCCAATCTATTATTGATTCGGTTGAATACACTCTTCAAAAACTTAAATAGTTTTTGATGGATTTGAACCATTCCTTCACGTTTTCATCCTAAATCAATCTTATTCACATAACCCCAATTCATTTTAACACTCCGTTTCATTCTTGATGCCTTACCCCATTCTTTTTTCCACTCTCTCTTATTTAATATTCAATAACGTTCCCATCGTTGGATGGATTCAAATTATTCCTCCAACAATTTCATCTATTTTTTTGTATTTACCAAAACATTGGGTACAGTGGGTATTAGCACGTCACACTGGGTATTTGTATATTGTATTCCTTTTGCCTTATTATTGTATTGTTCTCAGCGAAGGGATGCTGCTGGAAATGTGAATTTCCCTGCGGGGATGAATAAAGTATATCTATCTATCTATCATTTTCAGGCTTGGAGCGCATCCTGGAGCCGCTGTGCTTCCCAGAGCAGCCTCCAGTTCCTCATCTTGACAAGCCTGATCCGCATCCTCCTGGTCTGATCGATGCGACGCTGCCTTGTCTCTTTTGCTCTGAGGGGCATCCCCTCGCGCAGCAGGACCTTCTCCTCAAACATCTCCTGATCAAGCACAAGTTGGTCATCGCTGATGTCAAACTCATCGCGGACCTTCCAAAGTAAGTCTCATCATTGAAAGGGCTATTTGTCATTTATTTAAATCCCAAGTGTGTAATATTCAGTGTTGGGAATAACACCGTCATTGACGAGGCTATTACGTAATGGCGCTATTTTTTAGTAACTGGGTAATCCAACTTTTTTCCGCATTTACAGCGTAGTTTACCGTTACTGACGGCTAAAAGCGGTGCATCACTTTGGCTGTAGAACACAAACCTGACTGTGTTCAGCGGCGCAGTTTTCCACTCTCCTCCCAGATGTTCACGCCACGTCTTTTAGGATTAAGTCATCATTTAAAATAGCGACGACCATATAGTTTGATTGCGATTACAAATATATTATTTACGAATGTGCTGAAAGAAAAGGCCAAATGGTGACTGCGGCGGCAACCGACTCGTGTCGTTCCTGAATGAAACATCTCTGTAAGCTTTCTCATGGAAGTAAACGAAGGGAGACGGACGACTCCCCACAAATAGACAGCTGGTCCCTCCGAGAGGTCTTTTTTCTTTTGAGGATGGTCAATGTGCATTTTTGGGGGATTCTGTATCGTTGACTTTATATTTGTTTAGCATAAAAAGTTTAAATTTCTTTTGTGTTTTATTTTTTTTTTGTAGATTTTTAAATATTTTGATTTTATTTCCTGTGTTTTCCAGTGTTAAAGTGCTAATATAAAATGTAAAGTTTGTCATGCCTATCTTTTTTGAATTGTGAGAGACAGAACTGGAGTAGTAGTGGAACTGAGCAAGCGTGTGGATAAGAGAGTACTCTGTTGGTTTGGACACATGGAGAGGATGGATGAGGAGTGAATGTTGAAGAGGATCTACAGAGCAGAAGTAAATGGAAGGAGACCAACAGGAAGGCCGCGATTGACGCGGATGGACGGTGTTATGAGTGCACTGCAGGAAAGATGTCTAAATGTAGTGGAAGCTAGAGTTCTTGTTGGTGATAGGAATGAGTGGAGAGGTGTAAAAGGATAGTGGGATGCTTAGATGCGTTCTATGGGTTTGGCAGGGCACCTGTATGATGCAGCAGGGGTAAACCAGTGAAAGCTGTCGGGCCATGCTGTTGAACAGAAGAGTGAGTTGTGTCACCCTGACCCGAGTGACATGGCCGCTTTCTTGTGTCTCGTTTCATCTGGAGGGACGAAAGCATGACCAACTTGGGTGCAGAGGTGCTTAACTTGTTTGGGCATTTGGGTTGGCAATGGTCCAAATTTTTTTTATGTATTTTTTGCTACTTTTTCCCCATTGTTTTTAATTTTCTTTGTTTTTGTATGTGTTTGTCTTGCTGTCGGTCACCCCTCTCGAGGGATATGACCAGGCTAGATAGATGTATAGATCGATAGATTTTTTCCCTTTTTTCATTTCCTTTGCCCCTTTTAAGTCACTTGGTGTATGTTATATAATTGTTAACGTAAGGTTAAAGCAACAAAAACAACCCGAAGAGCCGTTTGGGGCCCGAAAAAGTTGGTTCATTTTACTGAGCCGAGCTTAAAAATCCGGTTATCTAAAAAGACCTTCCGAATTCATATCCCTACAAATAAAGGCAGTGCTTTGTATTTGCTCAGAACATTTCTAATTCTTTAACATACAACTACTTAGTTTAAAATGATCGGAATTTGTTACTTTCCCTGGTAACTAGTTTAAATATAGAGTTATTCAGTTACTAACCCGGTTACTCATTGGAAGAAATGGTGAATAACTATAATTAACGCCACTAGACCCACTACATCACACTGTATTGTCTAATGCGAACGAAAACCAGTGCTAATGAGCACAGCATAGCAGCAAGTTGCCAGACAAACATGGCTGCTACTTTTACGTAGGGATTCTGCAATGTAAGAGAAATTCAAATATCAAATCAGAGGTTTTTGTAAAGCACTTTTCAGTCCTAAATTGCATCTCAAACTTCTGTATAAAACTATTGAGCATACAGCAAGACAGGAAGCTGTTTATAATCCCTAATAACATTGAATTAGCTGAAAATACCTGGAGCGTCTGAAAAGAGCCAATTGCTGGAGTTGGTCTGAGTTGAACGTGGCTAACTTTAGGAAGCAGGAGGAGCTACCGAAAGGCGTGACCTGCTGTGAATGGCGAGTGAGTCTGAAAGACGTAGCAAGCTTTATTTATACAGAGCTGCTAAAGATAGCAATAGCAGTTAGCAGTGAGCCATAGCCTGCAGCCAGGTGGTTAATGTGTGGCCAGAGATGAAAACATTGGTAAAAGAAGCTGCCGTAAGTGTCCTGTAGGTGCTAAAAGCACCACCAGGACAATCTATTTTGGTCATTCAGGCTTTCGTAATAGTAAGATGACCGGCAAACATGTCACTTTCTTCAAGTTGTGTCATATTAACACTCCACTTATTGAAACATAAATATTTTGTTTGTTTGTTGTACATGATTCAATTGTTTGTTTGTTTGTACATGATTCAGATTGAATCGTTTCTTGTACATGATTCAATTGTTTGTTTGTTTGTACATGATTCAAATTGAATCGTTTCTCCGGCGCCGTCACGAATGGCAGCCACTCCAGCAGCTCCCGTGTTATTTTCGATTGTTCTCAGTTATTTTCGATTGTTCTCAGCTTAGGGATGCTGCTGGAAAAGTGAATTTCCCTTCGGGGATGAATAAAGTATCTATCTATCTATCTATCTATCTATCTATCTATCTATATATTACAGATTTCTGAATCTAAAATCATGCTATTAGATCATACATGTGTGACAGGGTGTGCCATCGACGATGGCTAAAGCAGCCCCACCACGTTGTTGGGTTTGATGAATGGTAAATACTAGGTGGAATGCAGATATTGGTCTTTTTATTTACAACTGGAAATACAGTGTGACAAACATGCAGGGTTGGATGAGTTTGTCTTCTTATGCTAGCTTTGTCACAACTGTTTCAGTGTGTCACTTCCACCATCATTTAATATTACACATATCACTCCGTTACACATGTGTTTTGCTCATATTTGAATACAATAATGTGTCATTTAAATGAACAAAGTATTTTTACTCCACTAGGGCTCATACAAAATGGCAAAGTGTAAAGAAGTCTGAATGTCTTATCATAAATTCGGGGAAATAGACATGTTAAAACAATTGAATTCTTATTAGTTGAATTCATAGCAAGTTAGTCAAACTAGGAATTTGATATCAATTCATTTAATTGGCCCTAATCAATGACCTGATGTGTATTTATACTGTCATAACATTGTTTTGGCGCTCAACAATCCGTGTTCCGACACGTTTTTAAGTTATGTCCAGAGTTCAGAGAGATATTTGGATGAAGAAACAAGAACTGAAGTGAGCAGTTCAGCTGAGTATTGTATTCCAAAATTAAAAAAATAAACAGAATATTCTGGGCGTATTAACGGGGCAAACAATACAAGCATCGACAAAATGGCTGACCATTGTTTTTTATAGGAAAGGGACGTGGACTGATGAAAATGAAATTAAACTGAAAAGGGATTTGCCAGACCAGGTAAGGAAGTCCAAGCTTCACAAGAGACCTCTGTGAAGACTGGATGTAACTGGATTTGGGCATTTTATGTGGGGGGAACTTTTTTTTTTTTAATTTAAAATTTATTTTTTGTTGTTTTATTTTATTTAAATACATTCCTCCCAAAAAATGCAACATTTTTTCCTTCTTAGTTATGCATTTTTTTTCGACTGGTGCAATTCGTCACGAATGGCAGCCACTCCAGCAGCTCCCGTGTTATTTTCGATTGTTCTCGATTGTTCTCAGCTCAGGGATGCTGCTGGAAATGTGAATTTCCCTTCGGGGATGAACAAAGTATCTATCTATCTATCTATCTATCTATTTATAATCCAGAGCGATTTATAGTCTGAAAAAGACAGCAAATGCGATGATATTTTAATAATCATAGCGACTGTATGCAGCCAGGTGTAAGTTGCAATGTTGCTAATGACGGCAGGTACCTGCTGTACTGGAAAGGCCGATTCTTGGAGCAGCCACTCACCGATTTCTGCAGCGAGATCAAGACCAATTCTACTGGGCCCGTCGGTGAGTCCTGGTGGGTGGGGCTTCTCATGCACGTGGGTGCATTTTCACTTAAACGTCCGATGACCCTTCAGAGAAACAAGAGCGCTACTTCCTGCTGTGCGACATGCTTCCTGAAGACCGCTCCCTTCGAGAGAAGCTCCAGCACAAGCGTCTGGTGAGAATCCCCACCACCTGATGGCGCACCCGAGCATCTGATCTTCCGATCGCCGACCACGCCCTTTTTGTGTCCTCAGGAGGAGGTTCTAGAACAACAGCAGCGGGAACGAGAAGATCGAAGCTTCCGACGCACCTGCATGTTCTGCAACGAGGAGTTCAGCGGCAACAGGTAAGGCCAAATTTCTCATTTGAAGATAGGTTGGATCTCCTTTGAAATTGGACAGTGTTAAGTACGGATTATGTGGATTAGAGAAACCAATTTAGAAAAACATTTTGCCTCAGTGTCTTCAAAATTTAAATATACAGTAGACCATGGCATACGACATGAATCCGTTCTGAGATCTCATCTCATCAGGTGCACCGCTTATCCTCAGTAGGGTCGCGGGGGTGCCAGAACCCATCCCAGCAATCATCGGGCAGTGGGCAGGGGACACCCCGAACTGGTTGCCAGCCAATCGCAGGGCCAACAGGGACAAACAACACGCTCACTCATTGACACCTAGGGACAATTTGGACCGGCCAATCCACCTGAAATGCATGTCTTTGGAATGTGGGAGGAAACCGGAGGAAACCCACGCAAGCACGGGGAGAACAAACAAACTCCGCACAGTAAGTCCGGTAGCTGGATTTGAACCCACACAGGAGGTTCCCAAGACCTTAGAACTGTGCCGCACACGCGCTAACCACTGTGCCGCTGTGGTGCCCCCTAAAGACAGCTGTGGTGCCCGCGGACTCTGAAATAGCTCACCGGTGCTGGTTCAGTGTGATTTTCTCGTACATTTTTTTGGGGTGGTTGAGTCTATTTAACCCTATCTACCTACCTTGGTCATAACCCTTAAGAGGGGTGACCTTAAACAATGTATTTCCAATCACCAACTCATTTTCCACTCATAACTCCCATCAATTTCTTCCCACTGTCATTTCTTCCCAGTACTCCATATCACATTTTCAACCATTCCATCACCCACTCTAGCATTCAGGTCACCTAGTATTACCACTTTCCACCCTTTTTTCGCACTTGCCACACAGACAGACAAATCCTTCCAGAACTCCTCTCTCACTTCTCAGCACTTCTTTCTGAACCAGGTCCATATGCACTTATAAACATCCATACTTCTACACCATACTTTCACCTCACCCACATCAATCTGGAAGATATCTCTTTCCACTCCACCAGTTTTTCCTTTGCTTTCTCACCCACAAGCACAGCACTCCTCCGCTAGCATGTCCACCCGCAACTCCAGACTTTCTACCATACATACCTCCAGGCTGTAATTCACACTTTCATCTTTGTTTCACTCAAGGCTAACACATCAACCTTCCTTTTAGTTATCATCCTTCCGAGCTCCTCTTTCTTCTACTCAGTCGCTTTACTTCCACATCCTCTCACATTTATGACCCTATAACTAGGGTTTGCGAGACCTTTCGGTCTCCCGCCCCCCTTTCTTTGCCTTGCTGTCTCTTAGGGAGTAGAGACAGAGAGGAGAGGATCCCCAGTCCACTCGCTCCCTCCACTTTAGTTGCCTCTTACGACACGCAGCGGACCACGGTGGGAGAATTCTTTTACCTCTCACGAGGAGAGGGCCCCTCACCACAGGGCACAACATTTTTAACCCTACTTCCAATAAATAATATGGTAATAACATGAAAAGTTTTTTTTTAAACTCTTATCAAATAGAGTACCCTTTGCACTAAACTGTGACATAAAGTAGCTTTCAGCATGAGACAGGTTGGAGATCCCTGGTGTAGTGGTTGAGTAATATTCTGGACTATCGTGTTTGCATATTGTGTAATGTGATGATGTGGTGTGTCCAGGTGCCATCTCCTCAACCACATGGCCCACGAGCATGCCTTCAGCATCGGGCTTCCCGATAATATAGTGTACTGCGATGAACTCCTGGACACGCTGCAGAGCAAAGTGGACAAGTGCGTGTTTGGGTCGGCTCAGGCGGACCACGTGGCGCTCTAACTGTGGTTCTCCTTCAGCTTGCAGTGTTTGTACTGCGAGAAGACGTTCAAGGACAAGATAACGCTGAAGGACCACATGAGGAAGAAAGCACACCGCCGGATCAATGCCTCCAACCGCCAATATGACCGATTTTACATCATCAACTATCTTGTAGGTTGAGCAAATTTTAATTATAATGAACAACTTGAGAAAATGACACCTTTTTACTAATAGGGAAGCCTGAATAACAATTTTGCTAATAAGCTCGTGCGGGTGGTTTCTTTTTAGCACTTTACTGCACATGGATGAACCCCAAATGTCATTCAAACAGTTTCCACTTTTTTGCCCACTGTTTCCTTCTTTTGCCAATCGTGTTAGCCACACGGCTGCAGAGAATGCCTCACTGCTATTGTTATAGTCATCGCCTTCCACAGTTGCTCATGAAAGCAAACGCCGCTGAATACCATGACATAGGCATATTTGCCTTTTTCCATTGTTTCCTTCTTTAGCCCGTCCTGTGAGCTTCTCAGCTACAGGGTATGGCTCGCCATTAGCTGCTATTGTTATTGTTAGCTGCTTCTGTTTTGTTTTTCAGTGCCACTTGCCTTCCACAGCTGCTTATGCAAAAACATCGCTTAGCTCTGGATTCAGGCATCTGGCACCATTTTCCACTGTTGCCTTCTCTAGTCACTCATGTTAGCTACTTGGTTGCAGGTTAAACTTGGCTGCTAGCCACTACTGTTAATGTTAGCTAGTCTGTATGAATCTTAGATTGTTCTTCAGTGCCACTCACCTTCCACTGCTGCCCATTCAATTTAGTCCCTTCTCCTGCTAGGCGCCAAAGTTAGCATCTTACGCCACTCCTGACCAACAGATATTGTCTCTTTTCAGCCTCTCCACGTGTATCCATCTTATTCGCTCTTTAGTTGTCGCTTGTAGGGATTACCACCAGCTTTTATGTGTTATGTGTGTTGTTGCTCGCTTGAACTGAACTTTACCAACGCAAGAAAATATAGAATTTTGCCAAGTATTATCCTTTGGGCTACCATAGTGTGTCTTAGATTGCACGGGCTCCATTTTAAGCTACAATGACCTCTATTGGTGAATTATTACACAGTGTCACTTCAAAGCAATATGTTCATCAGGTTTATAAAACTATCAATAAAAATGTTGCCCAATGCGATTTTTGCTATCGTTCAAAACCTATTGGTAAAGAAAAAATTATTTTACACACGATCCATATCAGGAATGCTTGGCCCAAAAACTGAAATGTGCGTGCTACCTGTATGGTTGCGCCTCTTAAGTTGAGATAGTGCATCAATGAAAGGTTCCTTCCATCGCAGAGTAATGGGTGACTTCTCTGTCCGTCTACAGGAGCTGGGGAAGACGTGGGAGGAAGTGCAGAGCGAGGACGACCGTGAGCTGTTGGACAACAAGGACGAGTAAGAATTAGAAGTATCTTTATTGTCATTGACATGGCGGCTTTACCTGATGCCGTTTTTTTCTCTGCAGCGATTGGTCCGACTGGCACGCTTGCCCCGTTTCTGCCGTCTGCTTGTTCTGTGAGCGCTGTTGTGACGGCATGGACGCCATCTACGCTCATATGAAGGTAAACCGTAGTAAGGATCGCAAAGTGAAATTACTGTAAAGCGGGGGAAAAAAAATCTATGGTCATTCTACCCGAGATAAAGTCATTACAAGAATGAGGTGGTATATTGTCCTTACTTCTAATGTGTAATATATGTGTATATGATTGAATTGAATTATAAATCTACATGTACAGGTAAAAACGTTTTATTTTTTATTTTTGGTGTGACGTGGCTTAAGCTGGTTGAGAGGAGTAACTGGTGGATGCATAGGAGGAAGGAGTCAACAGATTCATTTTAACATTTTGAACCTTCCACTTGCGATGATTGCCCTGCCTTTAGAATATATCCTTGTTAAAGTCGCCTCTTTATTTATAATAGTAGTCCGGATCGTCGATTAGTGTTGGCCTTGCTACTTTTATAAGGGTAACGATGCATGTGCCTTTTTCGTATTCCTCGATAAACAAGCTATGTTTCCATGGTTATCGTGTTTTTGTTTCTCCCTTTAGCATCACTGCAAGCCATGGACCCATAGTGAATTGATAGAGTACAAAAACAGTATTGGGACTCATAAAATCACTTGATTCTGAACTGAATAAAGAGAAAGGCATTGTGGGAGGTAGTTCAGCATTTTCATGATGAAAGTCAAACGTAAGGTGGGATCACCATATGCTGGGAGTCTACGGCAACAAGTTTTTTTTCTTGTTCTGAGTTGACTTGAACAAATTGCCAACACGTTCCTTTTGTCGGTCTGTCCTAGGAAAAGCATGACTTTGATCTTCAGCATTTGAGGGAGGATCTCAGTAAGTGGACAGTGACATCGAAGGCTACCTTCCCTCAGTCTTGTGTCCCAATGTTCTCCCTCCTTCCCATGCACAGACCTGAAGTTCTACCAGCAGGTGAAACTAGTCAACTTCATCCGGCGTCAAATCCATCAGAACCGCTGCCACGCCTGCCAGGACAAATTCGGCTCTCGGGCCGACGTCCTGCGACACCTGCGGGAGCGCCGACACGCCATGGCGCTGCCGCCTGCTCACACCTGGAACCAACCGCAGTGAGTCTAAACAAAAACTGATGTAGTGTTTCCCTTATCATAGGAAGAACGCTGGCAGGCTGCTGGGGTTTAATTAGTCCTGCCAGAGTCTCCTGAACTTTATTATTAGAAAATAAGATTTAGAGACTGATATTCAAAACTGTAATTTACCAAGTCACGGATATCATAGTATTGCATTTAATTATCGTATTTTCTGGACTAAAAGGTGCACCTAAAAACCCAAATTTGGCTAGATGATTGTTAGAGAATGGAAAAAACAAAGTCTTTCGACAAAGTACTATAAACATTATTTTATGTGATTGAATAAATATTAAATTGCAGCTTTATTGATGCACTGGTGTAGAAGTGAAGAGACTGTTTAACCAGGAAGCACCATGCCAGTCAATGTTTCTGGCATCCTGATTGAAAATAGTGTGACTAATGAGATAAGCTCTCCAGCATTTTCATATGTCATACATACCACTGGTGGTCTATTGGTAAAGTATGGGTGCTCTCACCGCCACTACTCAGGTTCACATACAATGTTTCGCAAATTTGGTCAGCAATTCCTTTCGACTGATCAATCTTTGCAATAACATGTACCGTAAGTGTATAAAGAGCCAAACGGTTATACACAATTGCTCACGGTAGCACTTACTGTCGTCTCAATTTCATGCGCCTTATAGTCTGGTGTGCCTAATGTTTGAAAAATATATGCGAACATACTTTTAGCTCGGTATGGTTTGTTGTGTGGAAAATATGCTAAATTTATCTCACACGTTTACTTTCCGATACAATACCTTCAAACGTTACAGCATCGGAACAACGCTAGTTATTTTTTGTCTATTAAGACGACGTGCATTAAACTGTTTTGTTTATCGTGCTTTAAGGTTGTGACCTGCTTGCTTCATCATTGCCTTTTACAACTAGTTTTATGATTCCATCATTTATAAGAGGACACATTCATTATGGATCTAGCTTCTTGAATTTGCTCCAAAAATGCATTTGAATTTAAAGTGTACAACATTTCCTTCCTTTTGAGAATGTCCCAGGAACCTTCTAGACCAGGGGTCAGCAACCTTTTTCGATGTGGAGTGCCACTTTCAAAATGTCCTTGTAAATCAGTGCGCCACACCAAGATCAATGACTCGCACACATTTTTTTTTTTCATATCCGAAAGACCTGTAATTTTTCACTAGTCCGAATATACAACATGAATAGACATTGAAATTGTATAACTGACCAATTTATCTTCCACTATTCTTATCCAACAAGAAACTAAAAAAATAATGTGAGTAACATGTGGAGAGGCCTGAAGACATCCATGACTTCAACTTTTTACCACAAGAATCAACCAGAATCAACCATTTTTCATCAACAATGAACTACAATCAAAAACAAGTGCTATGGACAGCTACCATACCATCCATCAATGAAATCTTATTGCAGAAAATATCATAACTTGAAATAACAGCAACAAGGCAAAAGGCTACTTGAAAAGAAGTGCAACAGAAATAACAGCTGATTTGGTCAGATATTAATGGTTTTCCGTGCTTTGCAGTAAGGTCTAAAGGGTCTTTGTTTGCCGTACATGGACACAGCGCGTTTTAATGTCTACGCCTTAAATTAACATTTCGTCTCGTAATGACGTATAACACTTGATGTGAGAGGTACAACGCTCTCGACGCATAACGCATAAACAGCACAGTCATTTTTTGCTCGAGCCCCCAGTCGTCAGTCAAAGAACGAGATTTTTTCGCTAAAGGAGCTGTCATTATCCATTCGTTTATCGTGCGCCAGTGTTTCTGTTGCTGGGTCAAAACGCTGATTTCTCCTGTTCTGCGAGTCGCCGTGCAGATGCACACGGAGCAGAAGAGGAGGGGCACTACCGTAAAGCCTCTAAACAACACGGCACGCAACTAAAAATGTCTAAATTTCAGGTAAAAATGCGCATTTAAAAAAAATAATCATTATTATTTTGCCGTGCACTCGCGTGCCACTGGTTAACCCTTCGTGTGACACTGCTGGCCCGCGTGTCATAGGTTGCGGACCCTTCTTCTAGACCATGGATGTCAAGCTCAGTTTGACTCTGGGGCCAGATCTAGACCTTGAGTTTGCAGGCGTGCCGAATCAGTACTATGTCAACTCCAAGTATTCAGCTTTGTTTTTTAGTACTATGCTTTATCATTAAGCTTATATTAGTAGCCTATATTATAATCGCAAATGATGAAGAATGTTTTCTAAGCAGAGCACATTTATTGGAAACATTGGGAAAAAAAAAAGGATTTTCACATGTTTGGCATTGAACGGTTCATTTTAACAGTTGAGCATTTGTAGTTTTACACCTGAACCAACTCACTACACTTTACTAACTTGAGTTTGCATTAACTGTCGCCCTGGTTTGTAATAAATGAAAAATAAATACAAAATACAAGTTTTAGCTGCGCAGGACGTCAGCTTTTACACATTTATTCCCTCTAGTGGCTAGAGGGAATATTTGGTTTGTTCATACCTGTATTTAAACAAAAATCAAAAGTTTTGATTGAACTGACCCAGAGACTCGCTTCTTCTTTTGATATACTCAGAAATTTATGGCGGGCTGGATTAAATCATCCAGTGCCCCAAAACATGTTATAGAAACACTGAGTTGGAAAAAAATGTAATTCTACTTGATGTTCCGTGCTGCGCCCAGGTACTACTTCCCCACCTACGAGAACGACGCCCTGCTGTGCACGCTGCCCGATAGCGACGGGGAGGAAAGCCCGGCGTTAACAGCGGAGGAGGGGGACGTCCCCGTCATCGCAGAGGACGTTTTGGATGCCAGGACTGTCAAACAGGGCAGCGTCCTCCGGAACTTGCTCAAAAACGCCTCGTGAGCCTTTGAACGTTGTCACGTCGGACGACATCATCCATCCATCCATCCATCCATTATCTGCACCTCTTATCGTCAGTAGGGTCGCGGGGGTGCTGGAGCGACACCATCCATAAACGCTTTTTTTGTCGCACAAATTTGAGCCTGGTAAATAAATACACAATTGTCATTTTTTTGCCAACCTCTTTAAAGCTGAAAGTCACTGGTTTGCACAAAGGAGGACCTGTTTGACATATATTTCTAAAATAATATTTCTAAAATAACATCCAATCATGTTATTAATATGTTATTGTGATGCTATTACCAGGTTGTAATATTAAGGAGTTGGGTTTAAATAGGTTCAGTCGACCACCAAAGGTTAGAAATATTTCCTAGGAAATCACAATGACCCATCACATAGCTACTTTTGGAACTGGTCCGCAGGCTCCTTAGCTGTTCTTATGGGACGTGAAAGAGAGAGAGGAGCGACCAGTCACGGCGATTGTAAACAAAGCTATTGGGAACGAAGAAAAGAATAAAAAGAAATGAAGCTCCAGCACCCCCGCGACCCTGCTGAGGATAAGCAGTGCAAAAAATGGATGGATGGAAGCTCCTGCACACCGGACTTCATGATAGTCCCCTATAGTTTGCAACATAAAAATGCTTTTAAATAAGATTGCAATCCTTCAGTGTAATTCTCTCTTTTTTTTTTTTTTTACAAAATGTACCTGTAATGGATTACGTCTTTTTTATGTAACTCCAATGGAATACAATTACATTTTTTTTGGTATCCTGATTACGTAACACCGTTACATGGATTGCATTTCTCCCCAAGCCTGCTTATTGACCAGTGTGCCTTATATATGAAAAATAGATCACAAAAGGCTTTTCTTGGGGAGGCGCCTTATGATTTGGTGGAGAGTGTTATACTGCATATTCTCTCCTGTAACTCCGACGAGTAAATTTGTTGAGTGTGTTTAATTGCCAATAAAAATATTCGAAGAGAAATAATTACAAGGGGTTTCTTTTCAAACCGGCGAAGTCCCTTAGTTGCCACGCACGCCGAGAGAGGGCGCGAGTGCTCCTGTAGTTTGACATGTTTTCATGGCGACTCCTGGGCGGGACAATGGCGGCTGTCACCCGAACCAAGCGGCGCCGCCACGGGACTGCCTGCGAGCTGTTCGCCGCTTTTAGGCTGCGAGCTGGCGTGTGACCTCCCGGAGGACTGCGGGACGCGGCCCAAGAAGGTAAAAAACGAGTGCCACATGTTTTACTTCCCTCCTTGGTCACATTTAGCTCCGCTAGCAGCTTATGCTAACGTCAGCTGTTCTTTTTGTTTTGCTTCCTGTTCGGGATGGTTGAGTCCCAGCAACGACCCACAACCTGTCGAATTTCGTGTCATCCAAATTAAGATTAGTTGAGATTATTATTTTACGAAGAGTTGCAAATCGTTTTCCGTCGTTTTTATACCAACTCTTAACCTCCCCCCATTTTACTGTTTTAAGAAAACCCCTTCCATCCATTATTTGCACCGCTTATCCTCAGTAGGGTCACGGGGGTGCTGGAGTACATCCCAGCTATCTTCGGGCCGTGGGCAGGGGGACACCCTGAACTGGTTGCCAACCAGTTGCAGGGCACACGGGGACAGACAATTCACTCGCTCATTCACACCTAGGGACGATTTGGACCGTCCATTTTACCTGACATGCATGTTTTTGGAATGTGGGAGGAAACCGGAGTACCCGGAAGAAACCCACGCAAGCACGGGGAGAATTTGAGAATTTGAAGAATTTAATTTCTCTTTTAATTTGATCTCTGCACTATTGTTACTTACAGTGTTATTACTTACAGTGTTATTGTTTACAATATTATGGTACTGTGTACCTGACTTGTTAACCTGACTGCCCATCTTGCACATCTGGTTAGCGTCTCTTCTTGCACTATCGGCACTATGGTAAATAACACAATACAGCTTTATTTATATCTGTACACTGAAGGACACTGAGGGAAACTGTGGGAGTCAGATCCATCGACATTTCGTTCTGTATACACGTGTACTAGAATGACAATAAAGTAGATCTGAATCTGAATCTGAATCTGAACATGCAAATTCCACACAGGAGGTCCGATCTGATGACCTCAGAACTGTGCCGCACACGCGCTAACCAGTGCACGGCCGTGCTGCCCACCTTCTAAGAAAACTCGAGTCATAGAAAAAGGGATCTGTGAGGCCGCGTATTATAAAGCGACCCTTAGTGATGTAAAAATACCTAATTGAATTTAAAACACCATTGATTCATACAAATAGCAAAAACACTTGTACAGTCTTCCGTACATGATTTTTCATTCAGTAATTTCTTAATACTGTGTATGTATGACAATAGGGTACCTTCCGCTTTTCCCACGGTTTCCTTCTCTAGCCACTCATGTAAGCTGCTTGGATGCAGGCCATGGCTCGATGCTGCTGTTTGCGGCTTCTGCTTCGTCTTTTAAGTGTCACTCGCCTTCCACAGCTGAGCCATGCATTTCATGATCGCCTAGGTTTGTTATTCAGGCACCTTCCTCTTATTCCACCGTTTCCTTCTCTAGCCTCTCACGTCACTGTTGCACAATTCAGGATCCCGTTCAAATTCTGGTCTGCTCTTGCAAACTTTTACTGGCTTTTTAAATATCTTGACCCACTTGCTGCTAAATTTAGCCACTTACACCAGCTCTGACCAACTCCAGATGTTAGCTCTTTGCAGCCGCCCAGGCTGTATACAGCTTGTTCATCCTTTTTGTTGTCGTTCATGGAGATTGACAGCATCTTTTATGTCCTGTCGCTGGCTGAATGAATGACTATTGTTTTCTTAGTTTTCTAATCTGACCTTCTGTTTTCATTGCACTTTTAAGGGACCGTGTGTAATATTTAGTGCCTCCTAGTGGTAAAAAAAACTTTAATTCAGTAAAAAAATATAATCTGAATAATCTTTTATATAGGAGCCATATCCCCCTAGTGGGAGGTGGCTAGGGTCAAGAACACATTCCTGACTCTTTTCTGGGAGTTTGATACAGAAGAGGGGATTCCCAGCCCCCTCGCTCAACCCAACTGATGTGTTGGGAGTCATTGGGTGACAACACCCCCCCAATTTCAACCTCTAATGCCGAGCGCCAAGCAGGGAGGCAATGAGTACCAATGTTGTAAGTCTTAGGTATGACTCGGCCGAGGCTTGAACCAGCAACCTCCTAGTCTCGGAGCGGGCTCCCTACTTCCAAGGCCACTGAGCTGGTATAATCTGAATACCAGGCAAAAAAAAACTTGAACTATTATACAAATGTTAGTAACTGAACAAAAACGTGAAAGACATCTCGGGATATGTTGGGACACTATCTCACTCCAACTGAACAAAACCTGGAAGGAAGACAAAACTCTAACTGCCCTTTTATCAGAGGTCAAGTCATGTTTATTTGTATACGATTAATCACAAGGAATCTCAAAGGGCTGCACAGACCAAGGGATTATTGCAAACTACAGACTATTATGACACCATCCCCTGATCTAAAACCTACATGAGGGCAGGGAAAAACTCAAAACCTCAGAATGAAGAAAATGAAGAAACCTTGAGAAGGGTTCCCATATGTCTTTTTTTTTTTAATTCTCTTATACTTTAGTACGGATTCAGTTTTTTGCTGAGGTTCACTAAAAACAAGTTTATAGACAAATACTATTTATAGTCAGGGGGAAAGAGGGTTTGGTTTTGAGGTTTTTTTTTCTTCTAGGGGAGCATGACAGAAAATGAATGAGAAGCATTGCTTTACTCAACGATGACTAATATTTTCCCGTGAACTAAAATGAACGACACAATCTGTTTCTGAGAGGCACTACACTTTCATTTTAAGGTGGGGGTCGTAATTGGGCCCCAGGCTTCAAGTGTATTACCCCTGCCTATGTACAAAATTCCACTGAAGCCACCCAGATACAGAAGATGATACTACAGAAAGTACAGCACATTACATTAAAATGTTTAGTAAATATATCAAAGGAGCTGTACGGAATTTGCAACTTTTTTTTACTCTCTGCCGCCATCTCCTGGCTTTAAGCCATAATCCCAGCATCAGTCAGCTCATTCATGATGCGCGTGCAAGTATGTGGATTTCTTAAAATTTTCTTAGATGCTTTTCTGGGGTTTGGGTTGGCGTTTGAACTCTACCTTCTCGAAGCAGGTTTTTTCTTTCACCATTTTCATACTGCACTGACAAAAAATAATATAAAATTTGCGGGTACAGGCAATAAGTCACTTTCCAGTACTCCCTCCCAGCATCCATTCCTCAAACCGAACGTGTTCCGCCCTGAACAGCTGTGATTAAAGTAATACGAAAGCAAGAACTAAATTGCGCATTGTTATAACATATACCGGTAACTAAAAGACATTTTTTTTTTAACTTTCAACTTTTTAAGGGCACCTCAAATGACGCACCCCGCCTTAAATAAGGTTCTGTAAACGTGTTAAAGATTCTCAACTTTGAGTTTCAAAGGGTCCAAAAGCCAAAATGCAAACACATTTGTTTACAATAACTACAAAACGAGTCGCATCAAATTCAATTTTGGAAGCTTCCGATGTGGTCACCCAGAGCTCACGTGGCGTTTACTGACAACGTGGTCATTCCAGCGCGTCCTGTCACGAGGGGAGGGGACATTCTTGGCCTGGCTTGGGGGGCTCGTCACAAGGACTGGAGGGGGTGTCACGTGACATCGCTCCCATCCCGTCGCCTCTCACTTTTAGGCCACTTCCTGTTTGCTTGCTTCCTCTTTGTGGCAAGTTGAGAAAATTGTGTGTTTCCTTTCAAATAGCTTTGTTTTATGCTCATTTTAGGTGTTTCATTTCTTCTTTTTTTCCTAGGCAAGCAAACTCAACCCCACGTGGATCGGCACCCCCTGGTGGCCACCGCCCATGGCAGGCTACGATGAGAATATTGCCAGGAATGCCTTCTTCGTGGCTTTGCAGAAGCTGAGACCGGACCTCTGCGAGCGTGTGGCCCAGCTGCACGGCATTGTAAGAAAATTTTGTCCTGCACAATCAAGTTCCATGTAGTCAAGTCAAGTCATGTTTATTTGTATAGCCCTTAATCACAAGAAATCTCAAAGGGCTGTACAGACTACTATTACACAATCCCCTGATCTAAAACCAACACAAGGGCAAGGAAAAATGCAAAACTCTCAGCATGAGAAGAATGAACAGACCGTACACAGTCATCATCCACACGAAATATAGGTAATAACAGAAAATCCGGTTGACAGCTTCCTGAGGTCAACCTCATTCTTATTAAAGTTCGTTTTTAAGCCTAGATTTAAAAACTTCCTCTAAGGTTGGAGATCGACACAGCACCAGGGCCCAAATGGAGAACAGTCCCTGAATTTGCAGATTTCTTCTTGGCTCTTGGAATCACTAGTAGGCCAGCGTTCTCCAAGCAGGAAAATAGGGGAAAATTAAAGCTATTAGGGGGCAAGTCTATGCAATAATTGTTATGCAGGTTTCTTGGGTTATTTTTATGTTCAGCAATAACCTTAGAGAAATAGGTGATTTGGGTGGGGCAAGAGCTGCTTTATAATTTTGTAAGCTGTCAAACCAGGTCTGTTGGAAAACCTGGTTGGGGGCTGTCATGGCAACCTTTGATGCGCACATGGGAGATAAAGTCCTTGCACCCTACATGCAAAATAACAAATATTGCGCCCCAGTGTTCTCAGATAACTCAGCCACTGTGAATAATTGAATTAAAGCATAGTATTTAATTTACATATTCTGACATTGCACAACGGAATCCTGACCTAATGTCTAATGCGCTACAGTTTTTACATCTATAGGAAATAAGATCTATTTTTGGGATGTAGTGTGGAGACACGAGCTAGTTATGCTACTACTTATGAAGGAAATCAAAATATATATTCTAATTATTAAGAGGTAGAGATGAGATGCAACCAAGTTATGGTACTATCCATCCATCCATTATCTTCACCACTTATCCCCAGTAGGGTCGTGGGGGTGCTGGAGCCTATCCCAGCCGTCCTTGGGCAGTGGGCAGGGGACACCCTGAACTGGTTGCCAGCCAGTCGCAGGGCACACAGAGACAGACAACTCACTCGCTCATTCACACCTAGGAACAATTTGTACCGGCCAATTAACCTGACATGCATGTTTTGGAAATGTGGGAGGAAACTCAAAGAAATCCCACTCAAGCATGGGAAGAACCTGCAAACTCCACACAGGAGGTTCGATCTCATGACCTCAGAACTGTGCCACACATGCGCTAACCACTGCCCCGCCGTGCTGCCTTATGGTACTACTTTTGTGGAAAATAAAATGTGTTGGAATTAGGGGAGGTAGAGAGGAGACACGACTAAGTAGTGCTAGTATTTTAAGAGAAAACCAAAATATATCGTAACGAGAAACATAAATGCTTTGAGTCCATCTAACATTTAGTGTTGGCTAGTTCAATATTAGTGTGGGGTCACGTGATTAGTTATCGTCTTTATTTCGGTCAGCATTTAACTATTAGCTCAAAAATAATTTGTGTATCCCTACTTTTTTTCTATGCATAATGACCAAGGAATCCGTCATTTTGCCCATATACAAAATACCTGAGCTCAAGTATACCCCAAGCCTTCAGGACCGGAAGAATCCACCCCGAGCCTGAGAAGAGAAGGCAAGGTTCAGGTTGAATAGGCAGGTGTTCTACCACTAAGGGAAGCATCCTATTAGCAAGGTTAATTTGCGACAATAATTTGTTCCAATTTCCCTTTGGTCTTCAAAGACGGCAGCTGATCTATCTGGCTACTTATATCTAATCAAATTAGGTGTAGTGGACGCGAGGCTGGGATATGATCCAAACCCGACTCGCTTTGGGCGCCACTTGAAAGATTGTGTGGGGATGTCGCATCCCATGATCCAGAAAGCCGCGCTCTGTGTCACCAGACGATGAGAGTCCCTGCCATTGATGGCTCATTGCGATCTACTTTGAAATGCTCGTTTGGAAAAAGGCGTTTTTGTTAAATGGGGACTTCCACAACGGCATTCATAAGTCACATAAGCGGATTTTATCGATCTCACTGACTTTGTTTCCATGCAGGCAGTAATCAATTGGAAAGGGAATATTGGATTTCTGGAGCAACTTAAATGAATCATTTATTTGCCTGGACTAGAGATAAACCAATAACACTTTATACGTGGCGTTTGCAAGTATTTCAAAGGCAACGAAGTAGCGACGTCATTTCACAAATAGATGTTATTTACGCATTTATGTTTCTACATTAAGAAAAGGATGATTTCATTAATGTCACTCACCAAATAAAGAACTGTGTTTGTTTTCTCTGCGCTCATTAATTTAGTCATTGATGCCTTTTGTCAGTTTACAAGATGTGGTCGTACGTGGCTTGTCAGAAGCATGGACTTGCACTATATGTGGATGGATACAACTGTGAACTTACACTATATTAGTGTGGAAGCATCTATGGAATAATACATGGATATGAAACATACATGGATGAATACAACTGTGGACTTACACTATTTATCCATGGATACAACTGTGGCATTCACCATATATGTATGAATACAATTGTGGAATTACACTATACCCAGGATACGCTGGAGGGACTACGCCCTATTGGATGAGTAAGATGAAGTGGTTCGGGTTAAGGACGTCTGGGCTCCCCTGCTAGTGCTGCTGCCCTGCGACTCAAACCCGGATAAACAAAAATGATGGACAGAAAGGCACAATATATGGATGGATACAACTGTATAATTATTGCCATTGGGTCAGAAAATAAAACCAAAATGTTCTAGAGAAATCAACCAATATCTATTTTTAGTGAGTAAACCAGAGTTGCAGTGAATCTTTCGCCTCTGCACTGCAAGTCCCACAGTATTTAGGGGTATAAAAACATCCCTGGTGAAGGAAACTGCAGTGCACGCAAGTAATCGGAAAATGAAACGGCTAACCCAACCATTGCTTTCTTAAAACCTGCCCTTCATTAAATTTCCTGCACGTTTACATGGTATTACATAATGTAATACTGGCAATATGCCTGTTTCCAATTGGATTATTGCCACTGTCAGTTTTTTTTTCCTCTGAGTTTGTGTTTACGTTTAGTTGTGCTAGCAGGGATAGCATACTTTGTGCTTTTCCTCGTTGGTGCTGCCATAAACAGCTACCAAGCTAGGTGCTAGCAAACCAGTAACATCATGTCAGGCTCGGACATTTGGAACTGTAAAGTCGATAAACTCCTTCTGGGGTTGTTGCTACTTGTGCAGGTCCTGGTTCCTTGCTGTGAAAGTCTGGAGGGCAGCGTGGTGTCGGAACTTCTCTTTGACAGCTACGTGCTTCTGCCAACTGAGGACGGCGGCTACAAGGCAGCAGATGGGAAGGTCAGCTTTTTCTTATTGCGTGCAAAATTGGAACCACCAGATAAACCCTCAGCATTTTTTGCAGGAGGCCAGGATCCAAGACCAGAAGGTCCTATTAGGCTCCGGCCTGCCGCCCCCAGTCTCCATCCCCATCTTGTTTGAGGAGACCTTTTACAATGCCAGGGAGGAAAGCTACAGTGTTTTATGCGTGGCCAGGCCCGTCGAGTCGCCAGCACCGGCCTCCACTGGGGCACTTAGGGTGCCGTGCTACCTGAGAAGCTTGGAGGAGGCCAAGGAGCTACTGGGCCGTCACAGCCACAAGCTGGACAAACTGGTGGCAAACTTCAGCCAATCTTTCAAGGAGCACGACAGGAAGGGCCTCCGGCACAACATAGTAGGACACGGCCACTCCTCGGTCTTAAGACCTTATATTCTTAGCCTTGTGGAAATCTCAGGAACCTTTTTTTAAAAAATTTTTTTAGCAAAAAAACGGTTCAAATATAATGATGTGTGACAAGTAATCATGCACACCCAAAAAATCTTATTGCACTGACACAACAAAAACAATAAATGCATTTTAGTGCTGCTAATGCTAATTCAGCTAGCGTCACAGCCCTGGCAGCTAATACCAGCTCAGCACCACTCCATGAGTGCTGTTCAGACTAGCGCCGCTGAAGCTTGCAGCTCTTTCATAATATTAAACCTTTTAAAATTATATACACAGTCGAGGCGGGTTGTCCCAGCCATCTGACGTTTTCCCTTTACGGCGTGAAATACGACTTTTTTTTCAGTGGTTCTTTAAAGCACTTTTCCACTGTACAACATACCCCCAAAATATAGTTCGCATGCCTAAAAATGTAAGTAAAATGCTTGTCTGCTATTGATTTGCATTATGAAAATGCCAAAATACTATTGGCTGAACTACCTCCCACAATGCCTTCCTTTCTATTCAGAATTTTGTGTGCTTTGTATAGACTTTGCGTCTCGGTGATACAATTATTTGTACTGTTTTCTCACTTTTGCAGTAATTCTTAAAGGAGAAGCAAAAGCATGATGATAATGAAAACAAAGCTTGGGATTATAATACGAAGAAGGCACACGGATCGCTACCCTCATAATGTACAAGGTTAATGCACATAAGTAGTGCAGTGATACCTTAACACACTAAATAACTGAGAACCAATGAGTCCGTTATCGGCCTCCCAAAGCATCCAAGTCAACCCTAAAACACATATTCCTGATCACTGAAAAAAATTCAAATTGTAATTTAACATAAAAATACCTTAATGAGATAAATAAGATTATAATAAAGTGACTTAAAAGTTTCAGTTTGCAAAAATCTGTTCATTCCATTGTGCATCTATTGCCAAATTTATTGCTAGTCATTGCATTGTGAGATATCAGTTATAGATATTGTTTAAGGCATTGTCCTCCTGATATTGTGTTTGTGACTGCAGGATTCTTTGCACGGCCTCTATGTGCGCTGTCTTCAATGTGTGCTCCGGGATGCCCGCTTGGTGAGTACTGGGGGAAAAATTTTGATTTTCGCACCGTCTCTTTTGATTTTGTAATCTTAGAAATGACGTGAAGCTATCCGACCGTCGTCTTGCTGACCGTATTTTGTCTAGTTTTCTGGACATATTGTGTTCTTCACGTTCCATGAGGTGTTAAGGATGTTCATTCTGTGTTTAGAAGGTGCTGGCCAAGCAGGATGTCCAAATGTGTCTTCTGAAACAAGCAGTGGAGGTAACCAGGAAATACAATCCACCAAGTGGGGCGTGTGACACAAACACTCTTCTTGCGTCTTCAGGTTTACGTCCATCACGGCATCCACTCGCTGATCTTCAACTTTGTGGGCATGCTGGAAGCCAGCCATGTGAGCGGAGTCTTACATGATTGAATAAATGAACGAATGAATGTTTTTTATTGCTACTATGCGATATACAATGCCTCCAAGACGGCAGTCAGATGTTTTGTCCATGTGTCCTCTAGGACGCCGCCTTCAACAAGACTACCAGGAGTCTTCAGGAGCTGCAGCACAAAGACCTCGGCGTCAAAAAGCAGTTTAGGTTGGATTCGGGTGCTTCGACAGGCACTTTGATCTTTCGAATGTGATTCCGACGTTTTTCTTCAGCATCAACTTACCGGGCGCCAAACGAGAACTGAGTCGGCTGAACCAGCAGACGTCACCGCTGCTCAAGCTTCTCTGCCTGCGCAAAGTGGCCCTGACTGCTGTCCACACGCAGTCTTCTGCAGGTAGCGTAGCGCCAGGCGGTGGCAAAAGCGCATGACCTCATGTGTAATAAACATGCATATGATTGAATAACGTGAAAAATATACATGTTAAGGAAAATTTAAAATTTGCTTTACCTTTTCTGTGATATGACTGGAACTGGTACTGTGGAGTTAACCATTGAATGTAGAGGGAGGAGTATAAGTCGTGCTAAAAATTAAACTGATTTAAACCCTTACACTTGTGAGGATTTTTATGCACTTAGATTATTTCCTTGCTTTAATGGCCTCCTATTTTCAATAATAGCCCTGATTGTCAATTGGTAACCAGCCATGCAACTTAGCAAGGGTAGCTATTATCGTGCTCGCTCTGCATTTCTTGGGAATCCCAAGCTGTGATTCCATGGTTATCATGTTTTTGCTTCTGCAAGCATTGTGACCATAGCGACTACATATCTTAGAAAAAGTGCAATATTGTTTCGTGCTAACTCACAGTCTTTACAAAGCACACAAAATTCTGGACTGTTGTAAAGAGGGAAAGGGAGCATAGTTGGATGGAGTTTAGCCAGTAACATATCTGAATCTTTATTACGACATGGTGCAAACTAAAAGAGAACCAGCATTTCATTTTACGTTGACCAATAGCATGCCTCATAGAGACAAAACTCATCAAACGCACAATCCCCGCATCGTTTTTGTTTTTCGGCACCCAAAATAATGTATCAGTAATGTCGTACAGTTTGAGAAAACGGCGTAAAGAGAGGCAGAAAAAAGTATATTATTCCATAAAGTGAAACAACGCAAGACGTATCACGGAGGTCAACTGTAGTATTGTTCCTATTGTACTTCCAAGAAGTCAATTCCTGCTGCTGTTTTGCAGTCAGCATGGAAACCGTCTGCGCTGATGACCTGCTGTCCGTCATCCTCTACCTGCTGGTCAAGATGGAAATCCCCAACTGGTAAGCGAGCAGAACACTGGAAGCACACACGTAAAAATAAACAAAAAACGTCATCTCTTTTTTCCCTATTTTCAAAAAATCATACGAGATGAGAGCCGATGGGTGGCTGGAAGTTCCTCTCAGATTTCTTTCCTCTCGCTTGAAAATCTTAAATCTCACACTTAATACACATTGCATCTGGAATGAATGCACTTCGGGGTCCATACGGACAGATAGAAAGCAATTATTATTGTGTAAACGCAAACTCAATCTGGAACTGATGCAGACCGTTGCGGTTCCTTTGCAGTCTGCATCAAGCTTCCTTTTTTTCCAAACATCGCATGTGACCTTTCAAGAAACTACACAAAGCTGGCATAAGTCAGACATCAATTGGAAAGGGATATCCACAATATGTCAAAAAAAAAGCTAGGATCTAAAAAAACTAACTGCATTGCTTGACATCAGTCGGAAATTGAAAAGTGGAAAAAACAAACTCCAATAAATTCAATTTGATAAGATTGCATGATTTTAAACCCAAAACGTACTTAACCAAATTCCCAGAAATAATATCCAGAAAGTGTTTTAGTGAACGGATAGAACCCTATTGTTTACAGGAAGTGTGAACCCGCCTCCATTTGTTTTTTTAAGTGTCAAGAACCAGAAGAGGATCAGGACCCAATCGCGTGACGTTCTCAAACAAGCCTTTATTTTACAGGAAATGGGGAGTCATGCACATTAGGCAGCCGGTCTGGCTTGGAAAGACAGGAAGCCAGAGACCGACGAGATCGATTCCAATTGCCCGAGTTGATATTGCACAGATGGGGTCGATACCGGACAGGACGGGACAGGACAGACAGACAGGATATCGAAAATAAACAGGACAAACAAGACGGGAATGAAAACTGGAGAGAATAATAAACGGGACAAAAATAGACAGGAACGAAACTGGAAACCGATGATGAACAGGAAAAAAATAAACGGGAACAATACCAACATGAAAACAGGACCGAGTCAGAACCCACGTCTTGCGGGCCAGAGGTTCGTTTACGGGCTAACAAAGGAAGCAAGAGAGTGCTGAGCTTAATATAGACAGAAAGCCAATCTCTCAATGAGCCGCTGCTGGTGCCACACGGGCGGGGCCGATTGGGCACCATGGCATCCGTGACACACACGGGCGCGGCCAATTGGGCGCCATGGCAACCATGACATTAAGTGGATTAAACCATCCAAGCAGGGGGGTACATGTTAATAGAAGTGAAAAAAATCAAAAATATTGATTAAAAAGCTTACCCAAATAGTTTTACATGTACTCTCGGATAGTGCTGGTGTAAAAAAAATTAAAAATATTGTTTGACATACTTGTTATACATAAAGAAATTAAATTAAGAGGATTAAATTATACAAACAGGGGTAAAACGTCACAAGCAAAAACTCTCCCTTACAAAAATGCATCAGGAAGCTCACACAATTTATTCAACTTGCACTTGCCTATTTGTGTGCAATCATTTTAAAATGCTGTTTGACATAATTGTTAAACATGGAGAAATTAAATCTTTGGGTCGTATTCGTGGAAATCCCCTCCACCCCTTGTGATCTTGTTGGTTTTTTCTTATTTTACGTATTGTTTCATTTTTCAAACACACCAGGAGTGGATAAATACCAGAAGGGCTTGGGAGTAATTTGTTGACCACACATATGTCATAGCCCTTTACAAATAAGTGTTTTTATTTTTAATAACTATTTTAAGAGGAACAATCTATTTAAGCAGAGTAGGAATAAATGTAACCGGGGAAAATATTTTCATATAAAAATACATCTCACAAAAAAGGTTTTGTTTGGTTTATCATGTGTGCAGTGTTCACTTTCAAAATGTTTTTAGTTTCATCGTGTTATTTTCGATTGTTCTCAGTTATTTTCGATTGTTCTCAGCTTAGGGATGCTGCTGGAAAAGTGAATTCCCCTTCGGGGATGAATAAAGTATCTATCTATCTATCTATCTATCTATCTATCTATCTATCTATCTATCTATCTATCTATCTATCTATCTATCTATCTATCTATCTATCTATCTATCTATCTATCTATCTATCTATCTATCTATCTATCTATCTATCTATCTATCTATCTATAACACCAAGCTAAACCATCAAAGGACTATGACCACAGTAATTGTAGATTTAATGCTTTTTTTGAATGGTGAAAACTGCAAAGTACATTAGCAGTGTCTGAAACTCGTGACAAAAAGTTACCGGACACCAGGGCAGACAACTCTGAAAAGTTGCCTGCCCAGCCATAAAGTTGCCTGCCCCACGACTAATCCCGAAAAAAAACATTATTGCAAAGTATTAAGGATTGATAATTAGAATGTATAACAGAACAACTCTTTAAAATTACGTTTATTATCAATCTATGTATATGACATCGCTGTATTCCATATGCCATCAGTATTTACTCATCTTCATTCATGCAATGTTTGCGTTGCGTCGTCTGCTACATGCCACATGAACTCCTCACGATACTTTTAATGTACGTTTACGTTTTGTCGCATCATAAATTTTGTCCGCTTCTTTTGAATTTTCTTCAGGGGCTGAGGTTTTGGCTTGATTCCTAAACACTTCTCAATTTTTCTTATGTTTTCTGTGCGTCTACTTTGGAAAATTATATGCAAATGCGCGACCTTATAACGCTCGGGGAAAGTCCGGAAGCACGAAGTTCTTCAATGCAGGCTTCTGATCGGCTGCCGTGTATGCAAATTGCCAAACGAACTGAAATTCCTAAATTTCCAAACCGAATGATGATTTCAAAATCGGAATAAAGCAAACGTTTGATTTGGAAAAAAAATCTTTTAATTTCTTTTTTTTTTTTCTTTAAAAAGTTGTCGGCCATCCGGGCGGAGACGTTTTGTAAGTTGTACGCCCGACGTAAAAGATACACCCCCCAGGCGTCCAGGTAGACGTTATTTCAGACACTGACATTAGAATGCACTGAATCATGTGCCAATTCATGACAATAAAGTACATAAACTGAACATCTGTCAAAACTATTACAAGATAATATTGTTTATACATCATATAAACACTTTCAGAAACGAATGGCCTTGCTTTGTTCTTCTTTCAACATGAATGGAGACGGATTAGAATTTGCACTTGTTATCTCAGCCTGTGTGTAAATACTGATGACAACTAGATCAAAGAACAGGAAGTAACACTGAAAACTCTGGAATACTATTACCCGGAAGTAGTATTATTTCACTTTAATCTTCCACTTAAACACAGTAACTTATTTATCCTACAAAAACGGTTGTTGTAAGGACAACAAAATGTTATTTGAAAGAAATTACCGGTTAAGTCTTGAATTCATTTTTTTTTTTTTTTTTAACAATTGCTCCGTGATGCTCCTTTTTCCCAATGCAGATTTCAAGACTTTGATATCGTCTCTAAAAAGCCATTTGGAAGAAGGTTTATTCTCAATGTATTTGCAGGATGGCCAA
Organism: Urocampus carinirostris; assembly: GCF_059441175.1. Lineage (NCBI taxonomy): Eukaryota > Metazoa > Chordata > Actinopteri > Syngnathiformes > Syngnathidae > Urocampus > Urocampus carinirostris. The sequence goes on along the minus strand of NC_142355.1, from coordinate 36,154,816 downwards.
CCTGAGCTACATGAAGAACTTCTGCTTCAGCCAGTCTAGCAAAGACGAGCTGAGCTACTTTCTGAGCACTTTCGAGGCGGCTGTGGAGTACATCAAGCTGGGGAAGCTGCATCATGCCCTCGCTGTGAGTCCGCTGCGCTACCTTCTGCTCGCTTGCCCCTATCGATAAACGCTCTGACATGTTGTGTTCAGGATCCCGTCGACAGCAAGGTGCAAATGAACGCCGACGTTCCCGGTGCTTCTACGCCAGTCAGCCGTTTGTTCCAGGTCCGCGAATACAATTTGCTCCAAAAATCAGCCTGCATCGCTAACAAGCCTATACCTGCAGCACATCGCCAACGGCAACCTGGCAGAGGTGGAGCTTCTACTGAGTCGAGACCAGAACCAAGAGGATGTGCGGATGCCATGTCACCCTTTGTGTTCGTGTGACCTCTGTGATATTCAACTTCCCGGGTTAGTTTTGCACTTTCTTGCTGCTTCCTCTTCATTTCCTCAAGTTGAATTCTTAATAGTCAAGTCATATTGGGTATTTTTGTATTCTATATCTTTGATTTTATTATTCTATTTTTCAACACAAGGATACTGCTGGAAGTGTGAATTTCCTTACGGGGATGAATAAAGTATCTATGTATCTATCTATCTAGCTAGACATCTATCTATCTAGACATCTATCTACAGTGGGACCTCGCTACTTCGCGGTTCCACGTTCGCGGGTTCAGAGCTTTTCAGGTCTAAAAAAAAAAATAATAATAAAATAAAATAATTAAAAAATATATATATAATAATATATATATATAATAATATACATATATATATATATATATATATATATTATTTTTTTAGCATTTTTGAAGGGGCGTCGCTACTTCGTGGATTTTCACTTTTCGCGGGGGGGGTTTTGGTCCCCATTAACCGCGATAACCGAGGGATTACTGTCTTCGTTTGTATGTATTTAATCACAAGAGTGGCAAGTCCAAGCAAACCTTTGTACATTAGCAACAGAATTTTCAAATCACATCTTAAACTTACAGGGGAGCCAGTGCAAATCAGCTTGAATCGGGGTAATATGATCAAACTTTCGTTTCATAGTCAAATGCACCTGCTGCAAACTTGATAGATATCGGGAGACCAGAGAGCAACAAACGCATTATTTATCATCTCCACATTAGACTGAGACAGCCGCAATCTAATCTTCATAATGTTGCTTGAGGTTTTCCTTCAGACCTGGTCTGATAGCTTGCTTATTTTAAAGCAGCTGAGTCCACTGCTACAGCTTGCTGCACATAAACATAACCCCAAATACTTGTTTGACACTGTAGCGTCTCCCACGCAACAGCAGGTTAATTCAGATGGCTCTACCCATTCATCTCATGACCTTGTGGTCCTCTTTAATACAAAGATTTACCTCATCCGGGAAGAGATTTGTAATAACCATTATGTAAATATGTCATTGAATATAATTGAATTATTGTGCCAGGTGTATTTGAGCCCAAAACACTTGTGTTCCCAGGAAACTGAATGACCCGTCGGTGGTGACAGCCTCATCCAGAGATGAGCGAGGATACACGCCTCTGCACGTGGCTGCTGTCTGGGGTCAGCACCACATCCTGTCACTTATTTGTGTTTGCATGTGGCCAGTATAGTACAGTTGACCCTGCAATACAGCGCCTCCTCCTTTCAATATCACTTTACAGTGTGAATAAGAAGTGAATTTTAGTCCCTCTTTACGGCATTTTCCCCACCATACGACATCAAAATCAAATAATTTCTCGTGCCCAAAACCTTACAAATTTCAAACTCTGTTGTGTTTGTGACTGCGAGTTAAGTCTTAATACTGGTCGAATGATTATTGGGCGGGTCGATTAGCGGCACCGATATTTGGGAAATTGACGGATATCGGTTTCGGCATATATTTAGCTTATAAAGCCATTTATTAAGCGCAACACTGAGCGACAGCCGGGTAGAACTTTTCTCTTCCTCTCCTGACTTATGTCTCAGATGCTACCCACCTCGCGCCTTCTGATTGGATATGCAACCGGGGCCGTAGCCACTGCCGGCAGTCGCTGACTGGAGCGAGAGTGGGGGCTGTCGCTAATATTTTTCATATTTGTAAATATTTTTTCACATTCGCATTTACTGTCTTTTATGTCTCCCCAACCCCATTTGTGACTACCCTTGAGTGAAGCAGACAAAACCGGTGTTTCACTCCCCTTCACGTGAATGCGTACTCGTGTTTTCCTATGCTTCTCAGCGCTGCTCTTCTGATAAAACGAGTGTTGCAATCATAGTTTGTACAATGCGTTTATTAAGAAATATTGATTAACATGATTGAAACAAAAAAAGCTATCATTTTCTATATAATGAGTTTATTAAGATATATTCCTGCGAATGTCACCAACACTGGAGGTGACCCAATGCAGCTAAACGCTAAAATATTTACGACCTCGACGAGTTGTACACAAGTAGGCTTTATAAATCATGTTTATAGTGTGCTTCTGTAGCCTTATTGTGAAGCATGTTTATTGTACAGTACTGATCGCTGTAACCAGAGAACCATTGTGAGTGTGACTCTGGTTTAATTGGATTTCTCAGTGTAAACAAATGTTTGAATTGAATTTAAAATCTGACCATCTATCTAGTTTTTGCAAAGTAAGACACACTTCAAACATATTGTGTTGTGTAGTTTTGGGGGACTACAGAGGTGCTTTTATAGCAAATGAATATCAGCTCCAAATATAGGTTATTGGCCTCCTGTTAACACTATTAATAGATATCGTATCGGCCCTGAAAAAACCCATATCTGTCCATCCTTAGTCTCTAATATGGTCTTCTGCTATTGCTCTACATTGTATAAAATGCTGGTTTGCTTTTGGCTTTGGTTACGGCGTCATGAAAATACTGATATCCTATTGGCTGAACTGCTTCAATCAATGCCTTTCTCTTATTTCAGTTCAGCATTTCAGACAGTTATGCTAAAAGGAGAAGGAAAAACGTGATCTCCATGAAAACAAAGCTTGCAATTATCAAGAAATACAAAGGCACACAAATGGCTACCCTTCCTAAGTTGCATGGGCGTAACCAATCGATGATTGCAAGATATGATCCAAAATTAGGAAGTGATTAAAGCAAAGAAATCTTCTAAGGGCATGACAATCCTCGCAAGTTATATTAATTCTATTAGTAATCCGCCTTCCCTCTCGCATCTACATCCATCTGCTACGTTACTGTACAAGCTCAAGCCTTGTCACAACAAAGGTCAATACAATTGAATTTTTCCTTCACAATTGTATTCATCCATCTATCTATCCTTTTTTTGCACCCCTTATCCTCACCAGGTTTGCGGGGGTGCTAGAGGCCATCCCAGCCATCTTCAGGCAGTGGGCAGGGGACACCCTGACTGTTTGCCAGCTAGTCGCTGTGCTCACAGAGACAGACAACTCAAATTTGACTGCCAATCAACCTAAAATGCATGTCTTTGGAATATGAGTGGAAACCGGATTGCCCGGAGGAAACCCACGCAGGCGCAGGGAGAACATGCAAACTCCGCACGGGGAGGCTGAGCACTAACCACCCAGCCGCCATGCCCATTCATATTTATTTATAATATTATTTGATCATATAGACTTATTTTAATGTCTTGGGTACCAGGGGTTCGCAGCTAATTAGCATATGTTTCTATTCCCCACCATGCAAGTTTCACTTTACAGTCCCCTCAGAATAGATATGCCGTATTCCAGGGGTCTACTGTACTTTTGTAAATTAAGTTATGATGTTTACATTTTGTTCCCTTTTTACCTTTGCTTTTCTTTGGTCCGCTTGCATTTTTTCAGGCCAGGCGCAGCTGATCGACCTCCTGGTGTCCAAAGGGGCGCCAGTGGACGCCACAGATTATCACGCCCTCACGCCGCTTCACCTGGCATGTCGAAAGGGATACCAGGGAGTCACGGTACTATACAGAGTTTCTCGCTAATTCCCACCACTGAGCATTACAGTAGCAATCATGGATTCATTTCAAATTAGAATTTTCCTCTTGGTAATTCTTGTTTTACCACAAATAATATTTTTTTTTGCAACGGCAGTTGCTACTATTGCACCACAAGGCCGATGCAGACACTCAAGACAACAACGGAAACACGCCACTGCACCTGGCGTGCATGTACGGCCATGAAGATGTGAGTAACCTTGAGTTCTAAATATTATAAACATATTACTCTCCTCAGGTGTAGTTCCAGCCGCTTTTAAGTCCGCTGTTATTAAACCTACACTGAAACGAGCTAACCTTGATCCAGAAAGCTTTTGTAATCAGAGACCTGTGTCAAACCTACCGTTTCTTTCTAAAGTACTTGAAAAAGTTGTGGCACAGCAGCTGAATGATTTTATATCCGAGAACAATCTTTTCGAATCTATGCAATCAGGATTAAGGCTAACCAGTCTACTGAGACAGTCCTGATTAAGGTAACCAATGATTTCCTACTGGCAATGGACTCCGGCGCTTCATTACTCTTCATTACTGGACTTTAGTGCTGCCTTTCACATTGTGGACCATAATATCTTACTAGAACAGTTGGAAAAATGGATTGGTCTCTCAGGAACCGTCCTCTTGTGATTCAGATCTTACCTCTCAGATAGGACGCACTGTGTTAAATATGATGGAATGACATCTGAGCCCTTTGGTGTTACCTGTGGTGTTCCGCTTCTTTTCAGCATTTACATGCTTCGGTGATATAATTCGCTAGTATGATATCAGTTTCCATTGCTACGCAGATGACACTCAACTATATCTTTCGATGGAGGAATCTGCCACACTAAACTGTGGAAATTTGGAGGCCTTCCTCACTGAGATAAAATAATGGATGTCACTCAATTTCTTGCGCCTTTACTCTGAAAAGACCAAATTGATAGTTATTGGTCCATCTAAAATTGGTCAATCAAAATCATGCATTTACTTGCTCCCTCATATCTTTCAGATTTAATTTCCCCCTATGTTTCGGTCTGGAGCCTTTGCTCTGAAAACGCTGGTCTACTAGTGATCCCAAGAGCCAAGAACAGATCCTCAGGTTCAAGAGCGTTCTCCATTCGGGCCCCGGTGCTGTGGGATGCTATTCCCCCTGAGATTCGGTCTGCAACCTCAGTGGAAATGTTTAAATCAAATTTAAAACACATTTCTATTCTATAGCATATGAATAACCTATATTTTATGTTGACAATATAAGGGGATGGTGTCATAATAGTCTGTAGCTTGCAATAATCTGTGGTCCATGCAGCCCTTTGAGACTCTTTGTGATTAAGGGCTATACAAATAAACATGACTTGACTTGACTAGTAGCCATCTTTGCACCTTCTTTATCCGGTGCATTAAGTGAAGAATGCGTGTGCTGTGCCCCAAGTGCGTGAAGGCGTTGGTGTACTACGACGTGCAGACCAGGCGGCGGCTGGACCTGGCTGACGACAGAGGTGACACGCCGTTGCACGTGGCGGCGCGTTGGGGCTACCAGGCCATTGTCGGCGTGCTGCTGGAAAACGGCGCCAGCGTGCACGCGCTCAACCACCGTTTCAGAACTCCTGCACACTGTGCACTCAACTCAAAGGTGATTGAATGCCTGCGCACTTTTTTGCTCCTTTTTTACTTAATACAATAACAAAAGAATATCATAGACAACAATTTTCATGTCTTTTTTTCTGTAAATGCTTATTTTTCTGAAATAAGGCAGTTGACTTAGACTGAGCTTTGGAATTATTATTTTTTGAATAACAGGTAAGATCAGAAAAAATATAATCATTGTAATTAGCTTAAAAATGCATTTGAAAATTACTGTATTTGGAAATATAGTATGAGTATCTCTAACTCATAAAAAAACCAAAAAAACAACTAGAATGAAGAGCCAATACCACCCTTAACTCCCTACTACAGTGTTCATGTTATCAAAGTTCTGTTTAACTGCTACAGAGAATATACACATATTTATTATATATCATTAACATTGCTTTTTTAAATTTTTTATGCTTTTGCAAATTTTAACCTTTTTAATTTGTTTTACTTGCTCTGAAAGGAGAAGCCTTTGATTTTGTTATACCATTATATATATGTATAATGTACAGTCGGACCTTGGTTATCGTGGTTAATGGGGACCAAAACCACCCGCGAAAAGTGAAAATCCGCAAAGTAGCGGCGCCCCTTCAACCCCCCCCATTTTTTTTTTCATTTATTTATCATTATTATTATTATTATTATTTTAGACCCGGTTAATGGGGACCAAAAACAACCCACAAAAAGTGAAAATCTACAAAGTAGCGACGCCCCTTCAAAAATGTTTAAAAAAAAATTTTTTTTTTTTTTTACAAATTTATTTTATTGTTGTTATTTTTTAGACCTGCGAAGCTCTGAACCCGCGAACGTGAAAACCACGAAGTAGCAACGCCCCTTCAAAAACGCTTAAAAAAATAAATAAATTATATATATATATACCAGTATATATATATATATATATATATATATATATATATATATATATTTATTTATTTTTAATTATTTTATTAATATTTTTCAGGCCCGCGAAGCTCTGAACCCGCGAAGGTCAAACCGCGAAGTAGCAACGCCCCCTCAAAAACGCTAAAAAGAAAAAAAAAGAAAAAAAAAAAATATATATATATATATATATATATATATAATTTTTTTTTTTTAATTATTATTATTTTTTTGATTATTTTATTTTATTATTATTTTTCAGGCCCGCGAAGCTCTGAACCCGCGTACGTCGAACCACGAAGTAGCGAGGTCCCACTGTATAATGACATTAAAAGATATTCATTCATTAAAACAAATATAAATAGAGATCATTTTAGAGGTATAACTGCTTAAGGGCCCGGTCACACAGCCGTTTGCGTCTGTATTGCGGGTAAAATTTTGCGTTTTTTTTTTGCCCGTGGTTGCCCGCGATGGAAAATGCGCAAAATTGGCCAACCCGCTGTTCATCGGTGGTATGCCCGCAAAACAGACGCCGGCAACTGTTCCGCTTCCTCATCGTGTAATTTCCGCGTCATTTTCTCGTGTGGACCACGGGTATAAAAGCTGCCGAGCCGGCGTTATGCCGAGAAATGCATCCTTGCCGAGATTTGCATCCCCTCGCTACTACAACCACTTTTACCTCGTTTTATCTCACTTTTATATCACTTTTAGGGAATTTAATGGCGAACATATAACCAAAACCACTTCGTCTTGCATTTGTTGGGAATGTAATACAACTTAAACCATTCCGTCTTTGTATTTGTTGTGAATGTAATCGAACGGTAATGCACGCCGTATACAAATCACTTTTGAGCAGGTAACATGTTTATTTTGCCTTTTTCTATTCAAATCGCTCGTATTGAAACTGTTATGCACTCTACCATAAAGCTTATTTCTGCATAATAAGCTTTACGGTAGAGTGCATAACAGTTCTCAAAAGTGATTTATATACGGTGTGCATTACCGTTCGATTACGTTCACAACAAAAACAAAGACGGAATGGTTTATGTTGTATTACATTCCCAACAAATGCAAGACGAAGTGGATTTGGTTATATGTTCGCCATTACATTCCCTAAAAGTGAGATAAAACGAGGTATAAGTGGTTGTAGTAGCGAGGGGATGCAAATCTCGGCAGGGATGCATTTCTCGGCATAACACCGGGCTGTAGAAATCATAACCGCTCAAGACACAGTCCCGTGAAGATCAAGATTTCAAGCTATGGCACCGAAGAAGCCAATATGTTATTTTTGTAGTCGTTTTTCATTTTTATTTTATTATCTTGTTATGAAATGAAAAATGTCAAGAAATAAAAATGGATTAAGACGAGGTCACCACGGTGACGGGGATCCATGTTCACCCCTTGACGTCTCGAGCACAACTGACGTGTGCTCGGCAAATCGCGCTGTATATACGCGGAGAAAGGCGTTTGACCGTCACACGCGTAACACGCTAATTTCACGTAATAACACCGCGATACAGGCGCAGAACATGCTATGACCGTACTCCACCCACGATTACCCGCTGAAATTTCACGCCCTACCCATGTGTAACCACGCCCTGCCCGCGGCCAGAGCACGTCGTTCCGCGTCATTTCCGCGTCATTACCTCGTGTGCCGCCCGCGGTTACACGTGGTGTAAAGTTTTGAGCAGCGCAAAACTTTTCCGCACGGCCAACCGCGTGCTAATTTCCGACCGCGTGTAAAGAACTGCTGTATCTCGTCTGTATGGCGATCTCAAAGCGTCCAACAGCGTCTGCTTCACAGGCAGAAATTTCTGGCCGTGATTCAGACGCAAACGGCTGTGTGACCGGGCCCTAAGGTGCAGCAAGTAAGAAATGCTGTTGAGTATAGTGGCTTGCAAAACTATTTGGCCCCCTTGAACGTTGTGACCTTTTGCCACATTTCAGACTTCAAACATCAAGATATAAAACTATAATTTCTTGTGAAGCATCAACAATAAGTGGGACACCATCATGAAGTGGAACACACTTTATTGGATATTTTAAACTTTATTAACAAATGAAAAACAAAAAAGTGGGTGTGCAAAATGATTCAGCCCCTTTACTTTCAGTGCAGCAAACTCTGTCCAGAAGTTCAGTGAGGATCTCTGAATGATTCAATGTTGATCTAAATGACTAACGATGAATAATCCTGTGTGTAATCGTGTCCCTGTATAAATGCACTTGCACTGTGATAGTCTCAGAGGTCTGTTTAAAGCGCAGAGAGCATCATGAAGAAAGAGGAACAACCAGGCAGGTCCGAGATACTGTTGTGGAGAAGTTAAAGCTGGATTTGGATTTGGATACAAAAAGACTCAAGGGGACCAAATAGTTTTGCAAGCCACTGTATCTGCTACTTGTAATAAATACAGTGCAAAATAGAAAAAAATAATTAAGGATTGGTTTACTTGTTTTACCATAGTTTTTTACTGATCTTCTAGTATGACTGATTATTTTCTTCCTAATTTTATCAATGGGTTATTTTTTCCCAATTTATATAAATTAACACAAATTATGTGACAGGGTAGATAGCATAACTTCTTTAAATTTTCTTTCAAGGATTAGATAAAAAGTACAGCCGTACTGAAAAACATTGATAATCTAATATTCCTGTATTTGATATTATATTGTCTCATCTCATCAGCCATACCGCTTATCCTCATTAAGGTCACGGGGGGGCTGGAGCCCATCCCAGCCATCTCCGGGCAGTGGGCAGGGGACACCCTGAACTGGTTGCCAGCCAATCGCAGGGCACACAGGGACAGACAACTCATTCGCTCATTCACACCTAGGGACAATTTGGACCGGCCAATTCACCTGAAATGCATGTTTTTGGAATGTGGGAGGAAACCGGGGTGCCCGGAGGAAACCCATACAAACTCCGCACAGGAAGTCTGGAGCTGGATTTGAACCCACGACAGGTTCCCATGACATGAACTGTGCCGCACAAGCGCTAACCACTGCGCTGCCGTGCTGCCCATATTATATTGTGTTCTTTTTAATTATAATATTTTAGTCTAACTAATGTTACAAATGATAAAAAACGTAACTTACAATGAGCAGCCAACAGAAGAATATGTATATTTTTTTCTTCATTTTAATGTAGTAATGTGACACCTTTTTTGGTGTGCAGGTGCTTACCCTGCTTCAGACGGACCGGCGACACTGTAGTAACGGCAGTACTCAGGTGAGGGCGCTGCGCTCAAGCGCGCAAAACCCACATTTCACGCCACATTTGATTCACATGCATCTATTTTCACCCCGTCCGCATCAGACTCCACCCCTGTCTCGGCGGTCTTCCTCATCTAGCTGCGCCTCGTCCTCGCCGGGCCGCGAAATCCCGGCCAATGAAGCGCCGGCGCAACATCGGCAGGTGACCCCCGCTCGGGTCCACTCTTGCGCTGATGGAACCTTCACTGTGATGACCGTTTGCATTTTATCCGCAGGTGGAGAAACTGCTGCGGGCAGTGGCGGACGCTGACGTGCAAATGGTTTTACATTATTTTTACTTCTAGTACATTTCGTCTTGTTTTTATGATCAGTGATGTAGTAGACCCCCGGGATACGACAATAATCCCTTCTGAGATAGAGATCGCAAAATAAAATGGTCATATAGTGGGGGATAGAACCCCCTGATAAAAAATTCAAACTACTAAATGGTTTATAGTTTGTTTTGACACACAGAGGTTTTTAAGTTTTTCCTTGCCCTCATCTAGGTTTTAGATCAGGGGATGGTGCCATAATAGGCTGTAGTTTGCAAGTATCTGTGGTCTGTGCAGCCCTGTGAGACTACTTGTGATTAAGGGCTATACAAATAAACATGACATGACAAAGGATGAAAAACCTGAACTAGACAAGATTTGGTGAATTTGTTTCCATTTCTCTTTGACGTCGGGGTGGCGAACACATGGCTCTAGAAAAGTCACACCTTTTATGTTCCTTGACACATGCCTAAACGTTAAGGTTGGCCAATAAGAATGCAGCTCTTTGCCTCATCATATTTTCTATATACTGTGGCTGTTTGCCTTGTTTTATGTTTAGTTTTTTTTGTGTGTATTGAGGGTGGACACTTTCCTTGAAATCAACACAAGAACAATATTTGTTGTATTGTAAGGAGAGGAGTGTGTTATGGGAAATAATATGTTTTTTATTGTTTGTGTGTGTGTGTCTGTCTGTCATGGCAGGTCAGTGCGGGGTGTGGCTCTTTGATTCTCACAGTTAAAAATTTAGGCTCTTTGTGTCAAACTTGTTCGCCACCCCTGCACTAAGAAAACATTGCTCATAGTAACATTAACATCAAATCTGTGATCTCCTTTTAATATTTTATCCCTCGGTTGATTCTATTTTTATATTGTAACTTGACTTGCCTACTATCGGTGTAAATTTCCAAGTTGTTGTAACTAGCACGGGCTTTGAGTAGTCACCCCTTTTATGTTCCTTGACACAAGCCTAAACGGTAAGGTTTATTCTGATTGAGTATATTTCTTCAGCTGGTCTTTTTCAAACGCCAGTTATCTTCCGAATATTTTTAAATAAACGGTAATGATAATGTACTTGTGAAGGAAAAATTTAATTTTATTAAGCTTTCATGTGACATGACATTCGCTGGTCAAGTGGAGTAGCGGGTGGATGCAGAGGGAGGATGAGATTAAAAATTAAACTAATTTGAAAATTTCCCTTTCCGAGGATTGTCATGCCCTTGTTATATTTCCTTACTTTAATTGCCCCTTTATTCTTAACAATTGTCTCTATCGTCAATTGGTCACAGCCATATTCCTCTTTTCTTCTTTGTTGACTGTCCTGAGCCTTTTTTTAGGTGCGCTACCTGTTGGAATGGCCAGACGATGAAGAGGCTGCGCGTGCCGAAGAGGCGTCTCTTTGCCATCCTCTATGCCAGTGCCCAACATGTGCGCCAGCACTCAAGGTAATGTGAAGAATGGAGCAGACTATCTGATAGTTAACGATTATTTTAAGTCAACTAGTCAACAAATATTGAAACGATTAGTCCAAATATCAGATAATTTAAATATATTTTTGTTCCTATATTTAGCATGATGTTTATTTAATGATGTGACAAATGGATTCTGAAGTGAAATTGCGCATGGTGGGAACAAATTGAACCAATAGCAGACAGATATCTTAAAATCAAATCACAGAGTAAATCAAGGAAGCAAGGTTTTGGGTGCTCTGAGGAGAGTGATGAACAACAAGAGTATGAGTATGGATGTTAAGAGGGGACTGTATGAGAGTGTGATTGTGCCAACTGACTTGTATGGTGCAGAGACCTGGAGCCTGAACGCAGATTTGAGAAGGCAATTAAATGTTTTGAGATGAAGTGTTTGAGGAGTATTTTAGGAGTGACAAGATTGGATCGATTGAGAAATGGAATTGTGAGAGCCAGAACTGGAGTAGTAGTGGAACTGAGCAAGCGTGTGGATAAGAGAGTACTCGTTTGGTTTGGACAACTGGAGAGGATGGATGAGGAGCGAATGTTGAAGAGTATCTACAGAGCAGAAGTAAATGGAAGGAGACCAACAGGAAGGCCGCGATTGACGCGGATGGATGGTGTTATGAGTGCACTGCAGGAAAGAGGTCTAAATATAGTGGAAGCTGTGATAGGAATGAGTGGAGAGGTGTTGTAAAAGGATAGTGGGATGTTTAGACGTGTTCTAAGGGATGGGCAGGGCACCTGTATGATGTGGCAGGGGTAAACCAGTGAAAGCTGTCAGGCCCTGCTGTTGAACAGAAGAGTGTGTTGTGTCACCCTGACCCGAGTGACATGGCCGCTTTCTTGTGTCCCCTTTCATCTGCAGGGACGAAAGCATGACCAACTTGGGTGCCGAGGTGCTTAACTTGTTTGGGTGTTTGGGCATTTGGGTTGGCCATGGTCAATTTTTTTGTGTGTTTTTTGCTACATTTTCCCTTTTCCTTTCTTTGTTTTTGTATACGTGTTTGTGTTGCTGTCGGTCACCCCTCTCGAGGGATATGACCTGGGTAGATAGATGGATAGATAGACAAATGGTGTAATCACATGAAAAATTTAACAGGCTCATTAGTGGCAGTTGTGCATTTTGTGAAGTACATTCTGGGGTCAGCAACAAAGTCTGTAAGGACAGAACTTATTATTCTCAACATTTTGAAATGAAACTGTTTTGAAGGGGTCCATGGTGACTCTTATTCAGACTACATGCATATAATTTCATATGTCTGTACAGTCTAGCATGAAGCTCAAGCCATCTTTAATAGCAAAATATCCATCCATCCATTATCTTCACTGCTTATCCTCAGTAGGGTCACGGGGGTGCTGGAGCCCATCCCAGCTATCTCCGGGCGGTGGGCTGGGGACACCCTGAACCGATTGCCATTCAGTCGCAGGGAACACAGAGACAGACAACTCACTCGCTCATTCACACCTAGGGACAATTTGGGACAATTAACCTAATATGTATGTTTTTGGAATGTGGGAGGAACCAGAGTGCCTGGAGGAAACCCACACAAGCACGGGAGAACATGCAAACTCCACACAGGAGGTTTGATCTCATGACCTCAGAACTGTGCCGCACACGTGTTAACCACTGCGCCGCCATGCTGGTATAGCAAAATATATGCGCATAAAATGTACAATACATGTCACCAAAACCATATTTGCTTGAATTTCACATGAATATTACCGAGGCAAGTCAGACTTTGTCCGATGTGCTTTTTCTTAAAATGATGGGCATTCACCCAGTTACTGGCATGATATCCAAGGTCTGCTTTGCAAGTGAATATTTTTATCTGCAGTTTCCAGGCTAAAATACTCCCAGACTTTATAAGTTTTGGTACATATACAGTGTTCATTTTACCTCTGAAAAGTGATTGGTCCCGGGGACTCGCATGCTCAAAAATCTATGGGTCCCAACAGAGATCTATGGGTCCCCAAAATTTAGTGTTATCGAGGTTGATATTGTAAATCGGCGACAAATATATTTAATAAATCTATATATTCATTCAATTTAAATCATCCTGGTTTATTGGTAATACAAAGCAGTTATCACTTCAGATTTTCCAGTTTACAAAAATATTGTACATTATACTACATAATATTGCTGAAATATTAGTCTATATATTCATGCAGTTTTAATCATAGCAGTTAATTGGTAATACAAAAGGAGTTATCACTTGAGATTTTTCAGTTTGGTTTGCTGTCCCGCCACAGTTGTAATGCCTTCTCAAGGTCCAATCCATTATCATCCTCCCCATAGCGTAACCAGGAATATAATTGAGTCAATTTTGGCAGAAAAGTCCTTTTCTTGCTAGGAGTTTTCTTTTGTTTATTTTCTTTCGTCGAACCGTTAGCTTCAACACACGTCTCTTGCCTCTGCAATTCTCTGAAGAATTTCTCCGCTGTTTTTCCATGCCGGAATTAATGCCGTTGTTATCACTCTCTGCATTATGTTTCGACTTATTACTGACACTGAAGAAATTGCCAATTCTGTGTTGATTTGCGCCTTATACTAACTGTATTTTCGGAGGCATACTTCTCTTTCACTCGACGACAAGCACCACAACAATGACGTAATCTTGAAACGAGAGCTCGTTTGCCGAGATCGGCGAAAACTCGAACCGCGAGACCAAACAACAATGGCGGATCTGCCCGACGAAAAGTTTGGAGTGCGGTAAATCTTTGTTTTAAAAAAAAAAAGTAATTGGGTAATAATGACAATTTTGTGTCAAAATAGTTGCGTCCCGGGGACGCACGTTGATTTGACACCATGCGTCCCCAGCAAAAATAATGCGTCTAGGACGCAGGGACGCGGGCAAACGAGAACACTGCATACACTTGATGATAACGCCGGCATTTATTTTTGTTACCACTCGAGACAGATGTTATTGCGCATGAGCAACTAAGCACAGATTATCATCATGTGAGGTGCCCCATTTATTGCAAAAATGTGTCTGGTGGCAATAGTTGAATAACGAATTAACGTTCGACTGTTTCTATTATCAGTTTTCGTCGACTAATTGTTGCAGCCCAACTGATGAATCCCCGTTATTTTGGTCAGGCACGTGGCGTTCCTTGCGGCGCTTTGTGCTCCAGGAGCGCCAACGTGGATGGCGTGACGCCCCTCCACGTGTCCTGTATGTATGGTCACCGGGAGCTGACGGCGCTTCTTATCCGGCACGGCGCCGAGGTGGACGCGCGCACCGATCACAAGGCCACCCCGCTTCACCTGGCCTGCCAGAACAACCACCTGCAGGTAGGTGGGGCTGGGTTTCTCACATTTTTTTAAAAATATCTAGACAATGTTATCTTTTTTTTCCGCACTACAAAAAGTAGTATTATTTTTCTCATTTAAGCTCTGAACAGTTTGACGGCCCACTTTTGGGCCGCCGGACTGTTACTGAACAAATAAGTATCGGTACGATGTCACCAGTCACTGAAATACGTCAAGCCAAGCAAACTCTTGGGATTCAATATATGATGACCATTGCAAAATAAATTCATCACAGAAACATCACGATCAGTCTTAAACTAGATACCCGAAAACTATATAGCCCAGGTGACTGATCAAATGAGTTAAATGTCTGCAAAATAGGCATCGTTGCATCGAGGACAATCCATAGAATCCAACCGTGTAAAATCATATCTCCAAAACACAATTCCAACAGATTAACAAAAAAGAAAATTCAACTAAATACATTTCTGCTTCGTTTAACATTCCTTGTAGTAAAATAACCAGACTTATAATATATAATATACAATATAGCCTCCAACCTTTTGATTGACACCACTCTCGGCCAATAGCAGGCTTGTTTTCACAGTCCGCATTAGCCTCTACGGGCCTGTTCGATAAAACGGAGATTGCCTCCTGTAGCTGCGAATATCTTGAGCCAGTAGCATCTAATTTGAATGATGAGTGACACATTGGTTAGCCCAAAAGCTTCCCAACACAATTTTATGCCATTTTCCGGGGCTGTATTCAAATCAGAGCCAAAAATAAACATGGTTCATTTCTATGCACCACTATTACGTGCCAGTGTGCACAATCATTGATTGACTTTTGGAAACGCCACAACCTACCTTTGAAAATGTGTAAAATACAATGTTTTACTTTTTCAGATTGTGATCAAATTTGACAAGGTACTAGGTAAAGCTACAAGCTATTGTCTCCCCTGTTTTCTAGCCAAGATACCCTAGCTACACTTATATGCAGGCATTTGATTGTTAAAAAAAAAGAAAAAATCAGCGGTGAATAAAACCCCTTCTCTTTCTGTGTGTTCCAACTCGGATTACTCAATGTTACCACAACTTGCAGGTTTTATTTCAGTTGGGAACGAAACTTCAGTGTGCTACCTTTATAGAGAGACCAAAACCGTCCATATTCTCCAAATGGTTCAAGAACAGTATTCTTTTTACTCTGGGTGCGTCTAGGATTGTGATTTTACTGGAACATAACCATATTATTATTTCATATTTTTATTGAACAAGAAAACAAAAACGAATTATTTGATAGAATACTACTTAGCTTACTTTTCCTTCTAGTGCGAATCTTCAAGGACACTAAACCAATGTGCAGTTTAAAATTTTAAAGCACCTGTGTGTATTATAACGCGACTTTAGTGACGTTAAAAATATGTATGGTTGCTATATTAGTATTACTATGATAGCTTGTCCCGTAGGTGCTTTTATCACTTAATGGCCACTCGGCGCACATAGCTGAGCCCTGCATGTGATGGTGGCCTACACCTTTTTTCCCCTCACTTTCCTTCTTTAACCACTAATGCTAGCCACTTGCCTGCAGGCTATTGTTGTTGTTAGCTGCACAATGTAAACAAAAATATTTATTCATACAGTCAAGTGATTTTATATTGTACAGAAGTCTGGGGCAATAATTACAAAAGTTCACTACAGCCCCCTTTTATCCTCCAAAAACGTGAAATTAGAATCATACACAGGGTAGGCTATCGAGATCATACTCATATTTTATTCCTGCAGTCTAAATTATTAGAATTGGATGATTTAGTAAAATTTTTCACTGCACAACTGCTATTTAAGGTCAACAAAAACATAGTGCCAGAAAACATCAATAAATTACTCATTCGGAAAGAGGGAAATTATAACTTAAGGGGCTGTCGTGAATTCATAATCCCAAAGGTGAGAACAACCAGGAAAAGTATGTGTGTGTCTGTGTGCGGAGTCAAACTTTGGAACAATTTACAAGACGAGATCAAACAATGTCCAGCTATTCACTTGTTCAAATTTAAATACAAAAAATCATTACTAGCAGAATACAGAGATGAAGAAAATGGGCTATGAGTGATACGAGAGGTTGGGAATAGTGCGTCTAGAACTATGGTTAATTTTGTTGTTATTGTTGCTATTGTTATATCATAACTGTTATTATTAATATTATTACTATTGTTATTATCATTGGTGTATTTAATAGGGAAGATGAAGGGGTAGGGAATATAAGCATCTGCTTCTTACTACCCCTTTTCGAACATATTATGTAACATTATTTTGTTGTTGAGTTATTGTTTTTGTTCTGTTTTTATTTTAATGTTTGAAATAGTTTTCAGTTTTCATTCATGTTAAAACCTGACTTCTAATGAGCTTGATTGTCTTACAACAGAATAACTCCTTTGATTTGTGAAGATTAATATTTGTATTTTTCTCTCCATTTCTTCCCAACTGTACTTTGTGTGTGTTTCTGGAGGTGGTGAAGCTGCTACTGGAGTGCAACGCCAAGCTAAACAAGAAGGATCGCTACGGCAACACTCCTTTGATGCACGCCTGTCTCCACGGCAACCTGGACACAGCCGCCACGCTCATACAGGTGACTGCAGTTGTGATTGTGACTTTCGAAAATGCAAAGTTTTTCGTTATTTAAATTACTTATTTTTACAAGAAAATACTAATATTGTGTATCAATGGCGCTTGTGGCATAGAGCGAGGCGCTGTTGGATGCCCGCAACCGTCAGGGTGACACGGCGCTGCATGTGGCAGCGCGGGCCGGCCACCGGGCCCTAGTGGACCTGCTGCTAAAGGCCGGCGCCTCACCACACCTGCGTGACAACATGCACAGGACACCTCTGGACGCCACGTACCAGCAGGGCGGCAAGGTGAAGCGGTGGGGGCGGGGCCAGGGCCGGGGATAGAGCCAGCACATGCCCGATATCGAAGACACGACCTGCAAATTGGACACGTCTCTTGTCCTAGATGCACCCCACAATTGGAATTGGCCTAGTTCAAGTATCCAAGTCACAGCCCAATGGCAGTGGCGTTAAAGACACTCCCCTTACCCGTGACCTGTCTTTCATCAAAGCTAAAACACGCACTCAAAGCATTGCCTGTGAGATATATCGATACCTCACGTATGCCCAACGTCCAAGACACAACCTCTAAAGCAAACACGTCAATTGTACAAGAAGCACCCAACAATTGGAACTCCCCCATTTCTAGTGACCATGTCCAAGACACTGCCACACCGAGACGGCCGCCTCAAAGACCCTTCATCTGTGATATGTCTCTTATCAAAGGTGAAACACACTCAAAGTAAGCCCATTTTAAATGATATTTCATACCATATTTCACCCGTGCCCTACATCAAAAACACAACCTCAAAAGTGGACACTTCTTTTGTCCAAAATACACACCATATAATTGGAACTCTCAAAATTCAAGAGTCCAAGACCTGGCCACTCTCAGGGAGAGCGGCGTCAAAGACACTGCCCTCACTTGCGACATGTCCCTTATCAAAAAACAGACACTCAAAGCACTTCTTTTTCAACTAATGTATCAGATATACCACCCATGCCCAACATCAAAGACAACCTCAAAATTTGGGTGCTTTTTTTTGTCCCAAGACACAGCCTACCATATAAACTCCAAATTCATGTGTCCAAGACCTGGCCAATCCCAAAGAGGCGCCGTCAAAAACACACTGCTTTCTTGTGACATTTCCCTTATCAAAGATGACACACATTCAAAGCACGCTTATTTTAAATGATATATCTGATAGACCACACCTGCTTGACATCAAAGACACAACCTCAAAAGTGGACACCTCACTTGTCAAGAACATACCTGTACCCCACAACTGGAACTCTACCAGTTCAATTGTCAAATACGCAGCAACTCTGTGTCACTGGCCTTCAAAAACACACTCCTAACCTGTGACACTCATCAAAGATTAAAACCATGCTTAAAGCACAGACATTTTAAATTTTATATCACATATCCCTCACATCCCTGATATCAAATACACAACCCCAAAAGCGGACATTTTTCTTGTCAGACTCTTCCCACACTTGGTACTCGCCCAGTTCAAGTGTCTAAGACACAGCCCCTCCCAGTGACAGCTGCATCAAAGACACATTCACCATTTTCACTCTCGTCTTACACTAAAAAACATGGCGTCAACTCCTTTTTTCCAGAACGGCGAGATTGTGAGAGCGCTGCAGAAAGCAGCGGGACTTTCCCCCGACGATGAGCCCATCAAACTTCTCTCCGTGCCCAAAGGAACTCTGGGTAAGCACCCAAACCGCTGCTCTTCTTCTTGCCTTTTCCATCCTCTCGTTCTTTATTGGAGCTCTTTTGCTTTTGCATACCTGTCAACCTCAGCCAACTGAAATTCCCCTTATTAAGCAATAATAAACCTTACAAACAACGGCGCCTATTTACTCACAGCAAGACAGACTATGTTGAATGAAAACAAATATAACTTGTGGAACTTGTCAGGACCAGAATGGAAACAGGACCCAATTGCGTTACGTTTCTCACAGGTTTAATTAAAGATGAGACGAAGGGCTGCGCCCATGATCCAGCGTTTGCTGGGCGCGGGAAGCAAATCGCTCTCGTACTCAGTTTTTGATCCAAACACGGAAGTGGATCTTCCGTAGTGAGCAATGGCGGTGTCAAGGACGGAAAAACAGGTCGTAAGCCGGGACGGAAGAACAGATGCTGTCGGGATCAAAAAATGGGTCATAAGTCGGGACAGGAGAGCAGACGTGGTCAGGATCAAAACGGGTCGTAGCCGGAGACAGACGGGAGCAAAAACATAACAGGTGGGAGTCAGGGTCGAAAAAGGCTTGCCTAGTATACACTAAGGCTCGCAGACAGACTGACAAAAAGGGGACAGATAGGAGTGGGTTTAAATAGGGACAGAGCCAATCAGAGTCCGAGGCAATTGCCGCCAAAGGAGTGGGTGCAGGTGCTTCACATCAGTAATCATGACAGTAAATGTTTACTTAATTTACCAAAAAAAAAAAACCCAACCCAAACAATTCTTTCAGCATCTTTCTTAGTTATTTTCCCACTTGCGGTAAATTTAGTGTTGCTTAATATATGTAGCAGTGCAGTGTCTCATATATACTTATCTGTTTCACAGATGGTTTTACTCTGTCACAATCTAGTTTATTATTATTATTTTTTTTTAATTATTATTTCAGTGTTTCCCCATCAGGGGGGCCCACACTGGTAGGATGGGGTTCAATGGCTTAAAACCCTAAAGTCATTTGCCATCTCTATCAGTGTGAATAAGGCTCCCCCCGGTCCCTTTCTTCACATGGTTAGTCTGTGCCATGGCATAATTATGTTTATTTTTATTTTATTTTTTCATTTTGCCCATTGTGTTTGTCCGTTTATCGGATGTTTCGGGCTGTTGGGTGGGAATAAGAAGCTGTTATTGTCTTATTAGACACTGAATGTTTTATATAGGACATTGAGTGGCAAGTCATTGCCTAAAAATTGCTCGACAATTAAATTTGATTGGATTTAAATTGCAACGAAGATATCAGAGTATGAGTCGCCATTGTCTCCTATACTCTGTATGTACTTTCCTTACATGTCTGTAAACTCTTTTACTGTCGGCATTAGAGTGAGAAAGTCAGTGTCATATACGCAAAAGGATAACATTTACTAGTGTACTATCAGTGTCTGAAACTCATGAGAAAAAGTTAGCAGACACCAGTGCAGACAACTCTGAAAGTTGCCTGCCCAGCCATAAAGTTGCCTGCCCCATTTTTCACAACTTGAAACACAATAAGATGACTCATCACAAAAAAAAACATTGTTGCAAAGAATTAAAGATATATAATCAGAATATATAACAGAACAGCACTTTAAAATTAAGTTTATTATAAATCTACTTATAACATTCATTGCATGTATATGACATGCTTTTTTCCATCTGTCATCAGTATGTACCTGTATTTACTCATCTTCATTCATGCAATATTTGCTACAAGCCACGTGAAATCCTCTTTCCATGATGCTTTTAATGTACGTTTACGTTTTGTAGCGTCATAAATTTTGTTAGCTTCTTTTGACTCTTTCTTCTGGGGCTGAAGTTTTGGCTCGATTCCTAACCACTTATCCATTTTTCTTATGTTCTCTGTGCATCCACTTTGGAAAATGATATGCAAATGCACGACCCTATAATGCTCAGGAAAGTCCGGAAGCACCAAGTTATTCGATTCAGGCTTCTGATTGGCTGCCGAGTATGCAAATTTCCAAACAAACCGAAAATTCCAAACTGAACGAAGATTTAATAAAGCAAACGTTGGATTTAAAAAAAAAAAAGAGAAATAAAAAAATAAAAAATGAAGGCTTTTTTTTATCTTGAAAAAGCTGTCGGCCACACAGGTAGAGACGTTGTGTAAGTTGTACGACCGACGTGAAAGATGCACGCCCTGGGCGTCCGGCCAGACGTTATTTCAGAGACTTGTACTATTTGACAACACCTGCCATGTACAATGCCTGTCGTCTGTCTGATCGATGCAATCCACATTAGAGCTGAAATGGGCAAGACAAGAACAATCTAACATATGACGCGTTTTTTTTTTCCCCTGTTCAGAAATTGTTATGTGGCGTACCCAATTTAAATGGATTAAAACTTGTACAAAATCCAGGGGGAATGTATAAATTGACAGGTATTCTATAGTGAGATCACTTGCTGAGGCACTGCCGTTAATACAAGTCAAGCACAAAAATGGAGGAAATTGTGTGTTGTGAGCTCTCAACCGGTAGATGACGTTAGACAGCCTTTCAGGATTTTGCAGGCTCTTCCTAAGTGTGTTTCTCTATTTCTCTTGCACAGCTCACTCCTTCGTTCAGTGCCTGAGGCTTAGCGACCCCGCTCGGCATAAATCAGCGGCCAGCAGGTGGCCGCCCTTTCCCTATTTCGCCTTCCTTTTTTTCGTCCTTGACCTTTACCTGTCTGTTCTATTGGATTCCTATTTTTTTCCTGTGCTTTTCGACAGGACTCAGCAGATGATGAACATTTCCTGCAGTCCCTCTCGGCCCTCGGATGCACCCGAGCAGGTCTGCCCTGTCGTCTTGTCCTTGCTAACATTCACCAAAGAATTCTGGTATACCGTGACCGTGTAATAATTCACCGATAGCGGTTATTCTAGCTTAGGAAGAAACTAAAGTGTTTAAAGAAGACCCATTACGGAAGCCTAAAGAATACCACATGGCAAAATTCCGTAGCCTACTTTATATTTTTACAGTAAGCTGAAATCATTTCCCACCATTGACAGAACATGAAAACTATTTTGAATCCCTACTAATGTCAACAAAAGACAGTAAGCTGGATCCACCCGCAGCGGCTGAAAAGAGACAATCACTGGAGTTGGTCAGAGCTGCTGTAAGAGGCTAACTTTAGCGGCTAGCGGGAGATGCTACTAAAATGCATGAGCAGCTGTGGAAGGCCAGTGAGACCGAAAGATGAAACTTTATTTAAATATAGAAGCTCACATTAATTATTGCAGCTAGTGGTTAGTCATAACCTGTTAACATGACTGTCTAGAGAAGGAAAAAGAGGTGTGCGTGGGTGGGGGGGTAATTGTGGAAGAGGCCTGAATGATAGGACTAAATCACCCTCACATGGCAATGCTCTCCTGTTAAGTGAAAAGCCAACTCTGGGACAAGCTAGCTTTGCAAAGTGGTAATTCGGTCTTCCGTAGTTGTAAAATGGCAGCGAAACGCGTCAGATTCTCCATGCTCTTGTATAATTACAAAATTCTAAACTTAATAGTAATTTCTAAAAGATAATCCATGTGTTTATGATATATATTTTTTAATCAGTAGTGTTTTATTTAAATTAATGAAGTATTTTTACATTTCAAGGTGTAACTATATACAGGATTCGTATGGGTGCTTGAAATCCTTGAAAATGCTTGAATTTTAATGTTGTGCATTCAAAGTCAGGGAAATGCTTGAATTTTGGGTGAAGTGCTTGAAAATGCTTGAAATTGCTACCAGCTCTGCTTAAAAAAACGGCTTAAAAAGTTTTTGGCCTGGCTCACTGAGAAGAGCAGGCGGCTCCTCAGATTTTTATTTTATTTTTTATGATATATAATCAATGATAATAACAAATTATGCAACAAGTTATATAGTAATTAGTAATTTTATATATTTTGCAGGGTTTTTTAGACACAAAACAGAATTCAAGTCAAAATGCAAAACAATGAAATAAAAATTAAGTGCTATTAATAAATGATCAAATGCAAAATATTTAACTATTTACAATTCTATTTTAACCAATTAAGACACAGATTCTCTCAAAAACACGCAACAAGATAAAAAATGAAATACGTAAGTCAATCAGTAAAGCTTAAGATTGAAAGATGGACTGCATTCTGCTTCGTAGAAATCAATATATTTAAAATGAGTCAAAATTTGGCTCATTTTTCTGATTTTTATATCGACAGTTCTTTCTTTCTGTATTGAACTCAATTATTACCCGACACCTTTAGAGCCCTTCCCGTGTTTGGAAAGAAGTGTGGCATAACCAAGCTGCGCATGCATTATTGATGCACAATGGCAGAAGTCATGTCAGTTTATAGCAGCCTATTGACACAAAAAGATCATATATTAAAGATAAGAACAGCTCAAAATAACACTAAGTATGTGCTAGCAACACGATAGCGACTTTATTTTAGTCATCAAAGGCAACAAAATAAACGTTCTTTTGATCTTTGCTGGATTAAGTTACTGGGAAAAATAAGCCTCAAAAGTGCTTAAAGTATTTGAAGATTGGCATGAAAAAGGTGTATGAACCCTGTATATAGTACACACTGGAACTTTAATTCTAGCTAGTAAAGCGTGTGGACATTAGCATCAGTGCAATAGTCATGAAAACAACATGTCTTGCATGGAAGGTGCCGGCAAGTCCTAATACAAGGAGGCAGCGGCTGCGACGCGGTGGAACTGTGGACACTGCTAACCCGTGCGTCGATGGCACACCCCGCTCCAGGGGCCGTGGGCTCGCCCGCCGGCACACGCTGGACTCCGGAGAGGGAGGTTCGGAGCCGGTCTCTGACGTGCACTCGTGGCGAAAATGTTGCCGTGACCTCGACGTGGCACCCCAAGTCCTGGCACTTCCTGGCTTTGTGATGATGTCATCATTAGAAGGGACACGACGCTTGTCGGACGCTGCAGACGTCAGGTTGCACTCACCTGAAAGCTCCCCTCAGCAAACGAACTTTGTGGAGAAGGACCAAGTTCGAGACACACCCGTTTCCGGTGACACACCAACCATCAAAGACTCGAATCTCATATTTGACGTCTCTTTTTGCAGCAAAAAATGCAACAGCAATGAAATGGTGCACATCCAAGACAGCAACATTTCTTGTGCCATGACTAACACCCTTCAATAATGAAACACACACTGAGAGCCCGCCTGTTTTCAATGGTGAATCCGCTCTTCCACACATGCCCAACATCATCGACACAACCTCATAAGCAGAAACATCTCTTGTCCAAGACACACCCCACAATTTTAACTCCCAATAAGAGTGACGACGTCCAAAATACACCCACTTCCAAGGACAGCGACCTCAAAGACCCTCACCAGTGACATGTCCCTTTTTAAAAGATGAAAGACTAACTAAAAGCACACCTATTTTAAACACTGTTTAGAGATCCCATACATGCCCAACATCAAAGACATATTTGGACCCTTCTCTTGTCCCAAAAAATAATTGCAGCTCTCCGGAATGGAGTGAAAACATCCAAGACAGCCAATCCCAAGGACGGTGGCCTCTAAAACACATGCCTGACCTGTGACATGCACTGATCAAAGATGATGTTGTAATGGTGATTGTTGTCATTGTGATTAAGGGCTATACAAATAAACATGACTTGACTATTTGAATGATATACATCAGATATCCCTTGTGTGCCCAACGTAAGAAAAACAACCTTAAAAACAGACACTTCATTTCAAAATTGCATTCGCTCCTTTCCAAGACACAGCGACTCTCAATCACAGCTGTGTCAAAGACACACCCCTGACCCGTCATATGTGCCTTATCAAAGATAAAACTACACTCCAATCAGGACTATCATAATATTTCAGGTATCCCACACGTTCCCAACATCAAAGACCCTCCTCCAAAAACTGACACATGACTTATCCAAGGCGCATACTACAATTTGAACTGGATATTTCCTTTATCGAAGATGAAACACACATTTAAATAATAATAATAATAATAATAATAATTTCCTTGTATTGTCATTCTGTGTAACAATGTACACAGAACGAAATGTCGATTGCACCTGACCCGATGCAGCCGCAGCCAAGAGAGGGCGCCGCCGACCACTTTTTAAGTCTTAGGAATGACTCGGCCGGGGCGCGAACCCGAACCTCCTGTTTTAAATAAATTATTGAATAGCATTTATTGTCACTATACAGTACAATGGAATTGGAGTACTTCTTCTTTCTGTGCAGGTAAAACAAATTAAAAAGGTAAAATATGCTAGAGGATTCAGATATCACATACATGCCCAACATCAAAGACACATCCAAGACACCATATTTTCAGTCCCATCTTACAGTTAAAACCCAGTGGGGTGATGTGTCCAGCAAGCCTTCTTATTGGAATGCATTTTGCTTACCAGTCACTGAAGACCTCTCAAAGCGCTTTTACAATGTACTTCACACTTACCCATTCACACACACACTCACACACCGATAGTGAGTCAGTCATGCAAGGCGCCTACCTGTTTATTGGGGGCATTAGGGATTCAGTGTCTTGCCCAAGGACACTTCGACACATAACATGGAGGAGCAGTGAATCAAACCTGCAACCTCTCGTTCCAAGAATAGCGCTCTACCTCCTGAGCCAATGCCGCCCCCAAAGCGCTCTACCTCCTGAGCCAATTCCGCCCCCAAATGAGTTGCTGGGCACCAGAAGAGAGTGCCGTCCTAAATCAGGATTCTGCTGACTTAGTAGCGTTTTCTAAGAGGACAAAAGGGACAGACATGTATTTTATTTCGCTTGACATCCTGGTGCCTTCAAGAACCCCTTTATTGTCATTTTGCCTGATTTTGATTCGGCTAACATTGTTGAAATTAAAAAGCGAAGGAATTCTTAATTTTAAATCGTGTCTCCACAAGATCTGATTTGCTGTCCGTTATCGCACCTGCCGGGGCGGCCGGCCTTCCCAGGCTGTTAATAATTTGCAGGGGGGAGGGCTCCTCTGCCACCGGCCAAATCGACAATCAGACGAACAAGATGAACCCAAACGTGCTAGTTTACTTTTTAGCTGCCCTCCTTTGTGCCATTGGGGCCCACGGAGGGCCCCTGAGCGGCCCCCGCCCCAACATGACGGACCAGGAACTCTTCTGGGGGGCCGACCAGTACGATTTCTCGGTGGTCTTGCCCGCCGCCGCAACCGACTGCTTCTGGCACTTTGCTCACCAAGGAGAGAAGTTTTACCTCAGCTTCATGGTGAGTTTTTGTGAGGACCGAGCGGTTCCTGTCACGCGGGAACCGAAAAGGTGAGTCGGTTTTGGTTTTGCAGGTGCAGTGGGTGACGGGCGTGGGCCATGACCGCCACCTGTCGGTCACCGTCAACGCCCCCAGCGGCCTGCTGGTTTCCACCGTGGACGACGCAAACGGACAGGTGGAGCTGGACGCCGGAGAGACGGGTAGGCTGCCCAACCGGAGACTTTTTAATTTATCAAAGGATGTGATGAAATTCAGCAATTTCAATGCATCATTGCACAAAAATAGCACAAGCAGTTTGATCAACTAAATTATTCCTTTATTTATTTATTTGATGCGTGGATGGAATGTTGACAATGGAAAAAAATTCCCCTATAAATTGAGAAACGTCTCGTGTATTCTTATTCGAAATGTTGTTCTCTCCATAACAAATAAAGAGACTGCCCTACTTACGTACGAGATGGAATCCGGACGATCATTTTTAAGTTGAATTTGTTTGGAAGTTGCTTCAGTGCTATATTTTGTATGTTTAAGGTAAGTATCTTTAAGGCTTGTATAAGTAACCTGTATTTTTTTGTACTAAAAAAATAAACATTTAATAATATAATATGCTCTATAAAGATAATGTGAAGTTTAACTTACTTTTGGAAGATGAGGTTCAAGACTTGGGCAACTTCGTCCTCCGTGGTAAAAAAAAATGGCAGAAAAAAAGCCATGCAACCATTTTCTCAACCGCATCGAGCTTTCTTATTTCACTTTCATTTCAAATGAAGCTGCTCGCCTCTTCTTTATTATTTACACCAACCATATTGGAATAGATGCACGACATTTTTAGTACCTCTGTGTTTGCCATCCCGAGTTCTATACTTTTCCATTTTGCAACATAACCATCTTTACACCAATAAATCAGTGGTCTAATTTGTGCCACGTAAAAGTTATCCCTCCAGGCTTGGCAATGCCAGCCTCCCTCTATTTGTGGGAAGCTGCAGAGTTTTGTATCGAATTCTAGGTTTTTCCCCACCTCAGGGAAAATAGATGAATCTTGATGCCCATTGAAGTTGTGTCGCTCAGGCTTCTACCAGATGTGCTTGAGCAACTTCCACAACCGCATGGGCAGCGTGCAAGTCTCCCTCAGCTTCGGTGTCTACTATGAAAAACGCACCGACGCCGGCGATCGTCACGCCGCCGCCATCAAGCTCAACGACACGCTGGGTATCATCCAGGTTTGTTTTCACACTTGTAAAAAATGTAAAATAATACTATCTTGATTCGTAGCTTTTAAGCAATAGTGGTGGACGATACCAGAATTTTTTTGTATCCGATCTGATATAAACAGTATAGTATGGATCGATACCGATCTGATACTGATACTTTCTGCTGGGAAATCTCACGGCAATTGAACTATTGAACTCTTCCCCCTTGAGTTACTTTAAAATTACGATAACGTCTGAAAATGGTCTATTTTTAATAAATATGTCAAGAACCGGAACAGGATCAGGACCCAAACACGTGACGTTTCTCACACAAGCCTTTTATTTTACGGGGAGTCACGCACATTAGGCAGAAGTCTGGCATGGAATGATGGGTAACCAGAGGCCCTACAAGATCTATACCAATTGCCCGAGCATATATCGGACAGGTGGGGTCGATACTGGATAGGACGGGACAGACAGGATATCAAAACAGGATATTGAAAATAAACAGGACGAACTAGATGGGAATGAAACTGCAAACCTATATTAAACAGCGGGACAGACAGGATTGATATCAAAGCAGGATATCGAAATTAAACAGGACAAGCTAGACGGGAACGAAACTGGAAACCGATATTAAACAGGACTAAATAAACGGGAACAATACCGGACAGGAAATACCAACAGGAAACAGGACCGAGTCAAAACCCACGTCTTGCGGGGCAGAGGTTCGTTGATGGGCTGACAAAGGAAGAGTGAGAGCACTCAGCTTAAATAGACGGAAAGCCAATCCGTCAAAGAGCCGCAGCTGGAGCCACACGGGCGGGGCCAAATGTGTGCCATGGCAACCGTGACAAAATAACTATGATTCAAACTTAAACAGGATAGTAATCTTTATAAATATTTGTGTTAGAACTGTTTTAGAACAAATTTCAAGAAATTCAAACATAAAAAACAGCAATGTAAGGAAAACACAAATTTAACCAAGTAAACATGACTATAGCACCTTCCATGTCACAATATTTTGAAAGTGAAGACAGATGCAAAAAGTGTAAAAAAATTGTATTTACTAACAGTATAAGAACTAAAATACTTCAACGACGACTGTTTCATAACAAAAGTCGAGAGTCAATAGAAAAAAAGCTACAATGTAATGAAAATATGAATTCTGAATACTGATGTCAACAAGAAAACTAGAATCTATTATTTCATAAATGATTACCGCATTTATTTCAGTTGTGAAACCAGATCCCTGAATACATCCGTAGTTATGTTTCCTGGGTTTACAGGGAGTGTCGGGTCTCACACATTGTAGACCCTCACCCAGGTGACCCAGCCGCGGGCTAGCAACCCTGCAACTTGTGTTCAGGTAGCATTTGCCTGTCTCAATGATTCTCCCCTTTGGATCCAGAGCCATCTTGAGGCTTTTAGAGCTGATTCGTTGGTGTTCTTGATGGCTCTGCTCCTTGCTTTTCCTGTTAAAGCTTTGTGGAGGGAATGCCCCACAAAACCACTGTTGCCAATTTCGATGGCCATACATTTTGCTTTGTAGGCTTAGTACTGACAGTCAATGACCAGCGGTTTCTACTTGGTCAACTTCTTTTCATATGCTTGCTCCAAAGCAGTTCTCCACTGTCAAATACCACAGCTGCTTTATTATTGTATTGTTCTCAGCTCAGGGATGCTGCTGGAAATGTGAATTCCCCTCCGGGGATGAATAAAGTATCTATCTATCTAGCACAAGTTTTTGGTGCTCTCTGAGACCAGTAGTGGCGCTTGTCCAATACATAGATCCAGTTCACCCCGCCACGGGTACCAAGTACTTTTCCGAGTCTTGTTTTCCATTCCACGGTAGTACCAAATGGTACTGTGGCTTGACATCAACACCATGCACAGGCGACATATTCCCTCTTGTGGTCAAATTCCCGACCTTCACTACATCAAATTGGCTTATGTTTTCTTAAAAACGACATACAAAATGTTGGTGTTGCTGCCAATGTGCTGGGGGGAACTGTAGCTTCTTCTCCAGGTCCACAGATCTGCCAGTCCTGGGCTATTGCCAAGAGCCCTGCTAGTGTCTTCTTTCACCTCATCTTTGGCTAGGGACCTTCGGATTCCTCGAGTCTGTACAGCAGCACCTCTGTGGTCTGAGACACCTTGAACTCCTTCTCCAGGGACTTTAAGGGTAACTGGAGCTTTATGGTGTTAGTCCGATGTGACTGAGGCTTCTGGGAAACCCCAACTATCTTCTGAAACAGGAACTAGTGTCTCCACTGTGAAGATGGGGACCTTATAAATAAGCAGCGGCCTGAGAACCTTAATATTTCTGTTCTAACGAATAAGTTGATTATCTTATGTTTTAACCTGATGTGCCCTGTAGTTCAATGTGTCATATAATCAGGTGTGCCATATAGTCCAAAGACACCATTGATCTCTAGACTATAGTATTGATTTGATCCATCCATTCATTATCTGCACCGCTTATCCTTAGTAGGGTCGCGGGGGTGCTGGAGCCCATTCCAGGTATCTTCAGGCAGTGGGCAGTGGACACCCTGAAGTGGTCGCAGAGCACACAAGGACAGACAATTTGCTCACTCGTTCAAACTAGGGACAATTTGGACCGGCCAATTAACATGCATGTTTTTGGAATATGGGAGGAAACCGTAGTGCCCGGAGGAAACCCACGCAAGCACGGGGAGAACATGCAAACTCCACACAGGAGGTTCGATCTCATGACCTCAGAAATGTGCCGCACCCGTGCTAACCACTGCCCCGCCGTGCTGCCCTGATTTGATACAAGTATTATAAAATTCGGACTATATATGATATGATTATAATTTGCACCCAGTACATTTTTAAAGCTAAAACTAGTTTTTACATACATAAGCCGCACCTGACTTTAAGCCGCATGTGCCCACATTGAAACATGCGATATTTACAAAGAAAGACATGGTACAGAAAGAGTTTTAATGATATACTTTACCTGAGCCTCTTTAAATTACGAGCCGGCGAGCTGCCTTCACTGCGCGGCCGCTCCCTTGTGGCCAATAGAAAAAAATGCAAAAATTAGCCGCATCATTGCGGCCTATCGTCTGAATTTTACGGTACTTGCTTCGCTTCGATATGGACCCGCCCACCCTTACCAAGTGGTCTTGGTTGTCTCTTTGCAGTCATCGACTCGTCGTGTGGAAAACGCGGCCTTCCACATGTTCCGTCACTACAACGCCGGACGCCTTCGCCACAGCGCTGACCACTACTCCATGGCGTCCGAGCGCCGCCGCGTCGGCCTCTGCTCGGCCGCGTTGTCCGCCCTCATTGTCGTCGCCGCCTACGCGCAACTGCGCTTCCTCAAA
The DNA here is from genome assembly GCF_059441175.1 of Urocampus carinirostris. Classification (NCBI taxonomy): domain Eukaryota; kingdom Metazoa; phylum Chordata; class Actinopteri; order Syngnathiformes; family Syngnathidae; genus Urocampus; species Urocampus carinirostris. Next base: position 36,124,043 of record NC_142355.1, on the reverse strand, counting down.
AGTCTCTTCTCGCAGCCCGAGCGCCGAGCGGAAACCACAGCGTAAGACAGGAAAGTCACGTCGGCCTTTCTCCCGTTTTGTTTATTTGGAAATTGTTCCTACATTTATTTTACAGTAGACCCCCGGGTATCCCAAACAAAAACAAAATGATACAGAATCTGTGTAATATGTGTAAATGATTAAATGACATAAATAAATATACATTCAAAGGAAAACTGAAATTTGATTTACATTTGGTGTTACATGACAGGAGCTGGTCGAGTGAAGTAGCAGGTGGATGCAGAGCGGGAAGAGACCGCAACTGCAAATTTAATTAAAACTTATTTTAAAAGAGTGTTGTCATGGTCTTAAAAGTTTTCTTTGCTTTAATCGCCTTCTTATTTTTAATAATAGTCCAGACTGTCCGTTGGTTACGTTTATGCTACTTAGAAAGGGTAACCATTCGTGGGCCTTCTTTGTATTTTTTGAGAACCACGAGCTTCATCTTCATGGTTATCATGTTTGTGCTCCTCACTTAAGCAGGACCAATAGGATAAACACAGTACAAAAAATACAGTATCGTATCACTGAATGAAACGCAAAGGCATTATGGGAGGGAGTTCAGCCAACAGCATATCTGCATTTTCATCATGCCATGACTCAAACCAATTGGGGACCAGCGTTTTATAGACAAATAGCAGAGTCATCTTAGAAACGTAACTCGTCATGTTTTTGGATTGTTGATGTATCTTGGTGCATAACTCTCTAGGACCAGAAAACACTTAATTCCTCACCATAAAGTGAAAACATCGTAAGGTGGGGACGATGCATCTTGGAGTCTACTGTACTTAAAAAAAATGTTTATTTGAAGGTGATAGCTGTTATAGTTGGAAATCACGACTGCCCATTTTATACACACGGCATCATCGAGAGATACTACGAGAGTTTTCGATCTAGAAGAGAAAAGCTGGATATGAAGTTGCCGAATGTTCAAATAAAGTTAAAAAAAAAAACCTTGTTTCAGGAACTTGGTGCCTTATTTTCCCAATGTTTTCCTCTCTAGCCACTCATGTCTGCAGGTTACAGCTCACCACTAATGTTATTGTTAGCTGCTCCATGTACTGTAAATAAAGCCTGCTTCATCCTTCCACAGATTGTCATGCAAGAGAACATTGTTGTGTCCTGTGATTCTGGACTCTTTTCCATTGTTTTCTTCTCTAGCCACCCATGTTAGCCAATTGGCTGCAGGTTTCTGCTTGCCGCCAGCCGCTAGTGTTATCGTTAGCTGCTCCTGCATTGTCCTTCAGTGTCAATTGCCTTCCACAGCTCATGGAAGCGGATGTCATAAAGTCCTGTGATTCAGGAATCTTTGACTTTTTTACACTGCTTCCCTCTCTGGCCACTCAAGTTAACAACCTATCTACAGGTTATGGCTTGCTGCCAGCCACTTTTGTTATTGTTAGCTGCTCCATGTCACTAAAGATGGCTTTGTCCTTTCACAGCTTGTTTTGCAAACTAATGTTTCTGAGTAATTGAGGAATTTTTCGACAGTTTCTCTTCTGTGTCCTTCTCTAGCCACTTATGTTTGCCACTTGGCTGCAGGCTATAGCTATTGTTATTGTTAGCTGCTTCTGCTTTGTCTCTCGGTGTCAATTGTCTTCAGCAGTTGGTGTTGCAATTGAGTCTCGTGATTCAGCTATCTTTGATTTTTCTTTTACACTGTTTCTTTTGCTAGCCACTCATGTTTACCGCTTGGCTAGCTACTGGGCCTGGCTGGAAGCAGCTATTGTTTTTGGTAGCTGCTATTGCTTCGTCTTTCAGTGTCACTAACCTTCCAGAGCTTGTCAGGCAAGCAAATGTTGCTGAATCCCGTGATTCCCACTTTACCGACTGTTTCCTTCTCTAGCTCTCCTATTATCAACATGGCTGCAGGCTATGGTTGTCAGACAGCCGTATTGTTATTGTTAGCTGCTCATGCTTTGTCCTTCAGCGTCAACCGCCTTCCAGAGCTTGTCATGCAAGCGAACATCACGGAGTCGTTTGATTCAGGACTTTTCCACGTTTTCCACTAGTTCCTTCTCAAGAAAATTACATTACCCACTTAGCTGCAGGTTCTGGCTGGCCCCATCCAGTATTGTTATTGTTAGCTGCGCATGCTTTGTCCTTCAGCATCAACCGACTTCCACAGCTTGTCATGCAAGCAAACATCACGGAGTCGTTTGATTCAGGACTTTTCCATGTTTTTCCACTGTTTCCTTCTTAAGCAACTTATAGTACCCACTTAGCTGCAGGTTCTGGCTGGCCCCATCCAGTATTGTTGTTGTTAGCTTCTTTTAAATGATATATTTTAATGGCTAACTTTTGAAAATTGTCTCAGCTGATGTATGTGACTGTAATCGAGTACTGAAGAGAATGTTTGTTCCTTGATCAAATATCCTGTTCCGTTAATGTTTTTCTTTTTGGGATACGGAGCCCAACGAAATCAACCCTGGCTTTCGGTTCGTGGGTGACTGTGCGGGCACCCACGTCAAACGTGATTGCAAAACGGAAGCCAGGGCAAATTTCGGGAAGTCGGGACGCATTTCCCTGTTCGGTGTGAAAACGACAACGCGGGCTGGAATTTCCTGGCGTTTCGCACAAGAATGGGAGGAAAGGCGGCCCGCCAGCCTTCTTCCTGTGGGCCCGAACGGGACGGGAGCAGAACTTTGGATGACAGCAAACTGGCGACATGGTTGCGGTTCTGCTCCTGCTTTCTATGTCGATTGCAAGAACGTCCGCTGATCGTAAGTATCTTTTCATTTAATTATCATTATAGACGAATAGCGGGACGGACCCGTTTCCAAAATTTGCGGATCTCGGGGAATACTCGGCTCTCGTCTTTTTGATGTAGGACCTTCCACTTTTTGGGATATGTTAAAAAAACAGGGTTCATACATGTGTTTGAAATCCTACAGAATGCTTGAATTTTAATTATGTCTTTTCAAGGTGAGAAAAGTGCTTGAATTTTGGTTGTAGTGCTTGTAAATGAAATTGTTGCCATGTCTTCAATTTAAATTTAAATAAAACCAAAGTAATATTCTCTGGTAATCGCAAGGCAAATCAAGATTTAGAAGTAAAAATGGATGGTGCTGCAATAGACATTGTATCAGAAATTAAGTTTTTAGGGGTCATAAAAGACAATAAATTAAGTTGGAAAACACGTATCAGACACATACAAACTAAGGTATCTAAAAGCATTTCAATAATTAATAAATACAAATTCATTTTAAACTATAATGCATTGTATTTATTATATTGTTCTCTAGTTCTGCCATACTTAACATATTGTGCAGAAGTCTGGGCCAATAATTTTAAAAGTTCACTACAGCCCCTTTTTATCCTCCAAAAACGTGCAATTAGAACCATTCACAGGGTAGGATATCGGGATCATACTCCTAGTTTATTCCTGCAGTCCAAATTATTAAAATTGGATAATTTTGTAGAATTTTTCACTTCACAACTGCTATTTAAGGTCAACAAAAACATGGTGCCAGAAAACATCCAAAAATGATTCATTCGGAAAGAGGGAAATTATAACTTGAGGGGCTGTAGTAAATTCAAAATCCCAATGGCGAGAACAACCAGGAAAAGTATTTGTGTGTCTGTGTGCAAAGTCAAACTTTGGAACAATTTACAAGACGAGATCAAACAATGACCAACTATTCACTTGTTCAAATTTAAATACAAAAAAACATTACTGGCGGAATACAGAAATGAAAAAAATGGGGTATGAGGGATACGAGAGATGGGAATAGTGCGTTTACAACTATGGTTAACTTGTTGTTATTGTTGCTATTGTTATATCATTAGCATGTATTCCGTTACTCCCCATGCCTGCACAAAATTTAGTAATTTTATTCATATTTAGTTTCTTTTGTCTTTTATTAGCATATTTGGTATTGGAGTAATCCAAAAGTAATTGAAAGTAATCCAGTTAAAGTAACCCTACCCAACACTGTAGATGGGAGACATTTGTCTTGAAAACAAATAGATTCGCGATTTAAGAAAAATTATATATGGGCAGCACGGCGGGGCAGTGGTTAGCGCATGTGCGGCACAGTCCTGAGGTCATGAGATCAAACCTCCTGTGTTGAGTTTGCATGTTCTCCCTGTGCTTGCGTGGGTTTCCTCTGGCCACTCCGGTTTCTTCCCACATTCCAAAAACATGCATGTCAGGTGAATCGGTCGGTCCAAATTGTCCCTAGGTGTGAATGTGCGAGCGAATTGTCTGTCGCTGTGTGCCCTGCGACAGGCTGGTAACCAGTTCAGGGTGGCCCCTGCCCACTGCCCAAAGATAGCTGGGATGGGCTCCGGCGACTCTATTGAGGATAAGCGGTCCAGATGATGGATGGAAAAAAATTATATATCTTAATAAATACCCACGCAAGATTAAAAATCGCACGTGTAAATCGCAGATATATTTGAGGCCCTACAAAATACATGATTCATGCCAGATGTCTTATTTCAATGGCACTGGAGGAATGAACCTAAGTGCTTAAGAAGCGCTTGAATTTGGCCATGAAAAAGATGTACTAACCCTGAAAAACATCTACCGCAAGAGTTACACAAAATGATCCGTGCCTAGCAATTAGTTTAAAAAGATAAAATTCTACAATTTAATGCGCATTTTTTTTCTTTCCTTCCATCCAGAACAAAATTCAACCTTCAGCGTTCCCTCAAAGACACAAGAAAGTTCAGAGGCAACAAGGTCAACATTGAGGTCATCCAAACCCCAATATGTGACCTTGGACTTCTTGCTGGCCAAGATGGCCACCGAGCACACGGACCCAACTCTGCCTGCGGCGGTGTCAGATCAGCCCCGATCATTAAAGACACAATCTGATTGGAAGAGAACATCTAGGTCTCCTTTTCCCGCTGGGTCTGATTGGCCGCAAACGTCAAACAATCCCCTGGGGGCCTCTGATTGGACGCAAACAGTGACAAAAACATCCCGGGCGCCGCCCCTTTCAGGGTCTGAATATCCGCCAATGGCTATAAAATCCGAGATCCCGCCTCCTTTTTCGTCATCAATATCACTGCCGACAAGCTCTGAAACTGCGCCTGCATCTGGGTCTGAAGATCCACAAACATCAATGCCGATAAAGTCTGAGACACCGCCTCCTTTTGGGTCTGATTGGTCACCAATATGCATGCCGACAAAATCAGAGACTCGGCCTTCTTCTGGATCTGATTGGCCGCAAATGTCAATGGCAACACAATCTGAAACTCCGCTTCCTTTTGGGTTTAATCGGTCACCAACATCAGTCCGGACCAAATCTGGGACTGGTTGGTCACTAACATCGATGCCGACAAAATCAGTGACTCCGCCTTTTTCAGAGTCTGAATGGCCGAAAACGTCAATAGCTACAATATCGGAGACTCCATCCTTGGCCGCATCTGATTGGCCGCGAACGTCAATGCCGACAAAATCTGAAACCCCGCCTCCTTTTGGGTCCAATTGGTCACCAACATCAATATCAACAAAATCTGAGACTCCGCCTTCTTCCAGGTCTCAATGGCCACACACATCAAAAGCAATAAAATCTGAGACTTCATCGCTGTTAGTATCTGATTGGCCGCAAACATCAATGCCGACACAATCTGAGACTCCTCCTCCTTTTGGGTCGAATTTTTCCCCAACATTACTACCGATTCAATCTGAGACTTTGTCTTCTTCTGGCTCTGAATGGCCGCAGAGGTCAAAACTGATAAGATCTGAAACTCCACCCCTGTTAACATCTAATTCGCTGCAACCGTCAAATTCAACACATTCTGAGACTCCGCCTTCCTCTGGGTCAGATTGGCCTCAAACTTTGATACCAACAATATCTGAAACTCATTCTGGATCTGTATGGCCTAAAACCTCAACGCCGTTAACATCTGAAACTCCACCCATGTTAGCATCTGATCGCCCACAAAAGTCAATAGCAATAACATCGGAGACTCTGCCTCATTTAGGGTCCCAAGAGCCACAAACGTCAATGACAACATCATCAGCTGCATCTGATTGGCCGCAGACATTAACAACAGAATCACAGACTCCCGATCTGGCCATTTCTACCTGGAAGCAAACTTCAAACACAGTAACATCGGAGACTCTGACACCATCATCAGGTGCGCTAACATCTGACACGCTTGCCAGGTCCAAATGGCAGCAAACAACAAAGATGCTACAGCAAGCGTTCAATTTTGACTCTACCATCTCCGACAACACCTTGATAACGTCAGCATACCCCACTGTGACCACCGGCGCTTTTTTGGCTTCACCTATCACCGCCCCCACAGACTCCAAAACTGCCTCGAGTCCTGGCGTAACCCCCTCCGCCAGGGGTCCTGGCTCCACTTCAGTCCGTGCTATAACTGCGACCAATCAGGCCACCACTTCTACCAACACACCTCTCCCGAGCTCTACCGTTTCTCGCGCTGGCAGTACAGCCGCCGGCATTCCTGCCAGTTCCACTACCATCTCTACGGCAGCCTCCAATCCTGGTGTCCTACCAACGCCTTTGACCCAGCCTTCCACGACATCTGCATCTCCGCCCACAAGCTCCAAGGGCCATGCGCTGGGAACAACAATCCGTCCCATACCGACTGCAGAAAAGGTATAGTACAGTACCTCTGTGGGTTCTTGGACTTTGCCATACAGTAGACCCCCAGGGATACTGCCCCCATCTTTCAATGGTTTAACTTTACAGTGTGGAATAGGCCCTTCTTAGCGGCATTTTACCCTCCAAAAAACATCCACAGCAAATTGTTTTGCGTGCCCAAAGATATCTAAGATTCAAACTTGTGTAAGGCTCATAGCTTAAACGTTTCTAAGATGCTTGTATGTTAGTGGTCCACGTAATTTAGGGTGCGAGTTGGCTATCGGATATTGTCATGGCGTCATGAAAATGCAGATATGCTATTGGCCGAACTACCTCCCACAATGCCTCTGCGTCTTCATCTAGATCAGAATATCATGTGCCTCCTAAAGATGTCAAAGACTGCAATACAATACTGTATTTTTCGTACTGCAATTATTCAAAATGTCTTTTAGTATTCCTAAAGTAAAGAGCAAAAACATGGAAAAAAAGCTTGCATTTATAAAGAAATACCAAGTAGGCACATAAATCGCTAACCTTGCTTAGTTGCATGTCTGTAACCAATCAACAATTAGGATAAAATTTAAAATAAGGAGGCGATTTAAGCAAAAAAAGAGTATCTAAGGGTATGACAGTCCAAGTAAGTGAAAGTTAGAAAATCGATTTCATTTTTAATCTGCCGTTTTTGTCTCCTCCCCCTTCTCCATCCACTCGCCACTCCCCTGAACCAGTTTTTCACGAAACACCATAGGTAAATGAAATGTCCTTATTCTTTTTATGTATTTTTATTTATTTAATTTAATAATATGCACATGTATTATATATATTTAGTACTATTTTGTTCATTTTATTGTTTTTACCTCAGAAACAGACACGCTTGAGCTAATAACCTTAGGTTTCTATCGCCGCTGTACGGCAATTTGAGAACCCCACTTCACAACTGATTCATAATGTATCCCCGGGTTTACTGTATCTAATCTGTATCACTGATTCTAGTATTGGTAAGGACCAATCCTAGTCCAACCTGCGGCCTTTTTGTTAACGGGGCTATCGTCATTTTAGGGGTGGGGAGTTCCAGGCCTTTAGTTAACAGTCCTCAAAATTCTCTAAGATTTTGTAATTGTACTTTCAGAAACAGCCCGGCTGCTCAGTGTCCTTCACAGAGGTGAAAGTCGCCGTTGATCGGGTGGTTCTCACCTTTAGCACCCAACCACTGTGCGCTAACTTTGTGGCGACGGCAGTTGCCAACCACGGCGGGCGCCACATTAGCATCGGTGACTGCCACCCGCTAATACCACATGGCAAAAGCTTTACGTGTACCGTCCAAGCACTCAGGGCGGGTACCAGCTACCGCGTCAGCATCGCCTGGAGCCATTACGGACTACGGGGACGACTTGAGGTGCACACGGGTAAGCGCACCATGTTAGAGCACCGATTCGAGTTTTCATTTTGTCATAAATCTAAGCAAGAAGGCAGCGGCTAAGTAAAATTTTTATCTGTGTCTTTTAGTTCCGAAATCAGTGTCAACGTTGTACGCCGTGGCGCTTCCCGACGCCTTGCGTCTAACCTGGACGCCCCCCGGTGGCAACTGGGAGAAATACAGCGTGCTACTATGGAACGGTTCTTCAATTCTGTTCAACGACAGTATCAGCAAGCTGAGTCAGAGCCACGTGTTCTCCACCAGCGAGCTGGGCCTCCTGCCAGGCAGAGTTTACAATGCAGAGGTTACGGTCCACAGTGGCGAGCTAGCTAGCACAGCGCGCTGTCAAGCGCAATTGGGTCGGTTTGTTTTTGGCTCCATGACACACTCATCCAATGTGTTCTCAAGTTTTTTTGCTCCTCAGCCCCCGACCCCGTTCAGCAACTTGGCATCCGTCGCTCGGACGAGTCGGCTGTGCACGTCCAGTGGCGTCCCCCGTGGGGGGAGTGGGACGGCTTCAAGGCGCTTATCAAAGCAGTCCAGTCCGACTCAGTCGAGGCCCGCAAGCTCCTCCCTCCGGAGGCTGTCGGCTGCGTCTTCAATGACCTTGCCTCTGGATGCCTGTATACTGTCACTGTGACAACCCACAGTGGCAACCTGAGTAGCTCGGCCTCAGTTGACACTTGGACCTGTAAGATTTTTCACGAAGTTTCTTATGGGATCAGGTATTTAGTTCGTGAAACCCCAGACTTTTAGACTGGTGTTTACAGTGTTTTACAATGAACCCTCGGTTCCCCAGTTATTTCATTTTTAGGTGGAGAACGCAAAGTGAAATTGCCGTTTTGTGTTTTTCTGACCTTGTGTCTCCCTTAGCACCGTCCCGGGTAAGCAGGCTTCAGCTTATGAATCTGGGAAGCACCGAGAGCCTCCTAGCTCAGTGGGAACGGACCAGTGGTGGCGTGGACATGTACCTTGTCCTGCTAGTTTGCGAGGGTAGTGTGATCAGGAACCAAAGCGTTCCGGCAGACGACACCAACCTGAGTTTCAGTGATCTGAAGCCTGGCAGGCTCTACAGGGTGGTGGTGACGACTGTCCATGCAGGACACCCGTCTAGGCAGGTAGTAGCCGAGGGCCGTACAGGTAAGGCTGTCAAAGAGACCAATGCCAAATCACTTTCTGTTGACGCCTCCATCCCCGCCCTTCCTCCAGTTCCAGCTGCTGTCGGCGAGATAACCGTCAGCAACAACGGGCGCACTGACTTCCTCAGCGTGTCCTGGGAACCAGCTCGGTGGGAGGTGGACAGTTACCTGGTAGCCCTGAGTCACCGAGACAAGATGGTCCACACTATTGCGGTCTCCAAATCCAATCACCAATGCACCTTCAGTTCTTTGGTGCCTGGACGCCTCTACGTTATTTGTGTCAGCACTCGCAGCGGAATTTTTCAAAACCGCACCTGTGTCCAGGAAAGGACGCGTAAGTGCAACTGACGGCAGGTTGAAAACTCGCTACACAAAGTTCTTACTCTGTTGGTGTTGCACAGAGCCGTCAAAGGTCCAGAATCCCACAGCGACACACGGCGCCCGCGACAACTTCCTCAAGGTGTACTGGCGTCCGGCTTCCGGAGACGTGGATTTGTACCGCGTGGTCATCGAGCATGACAATGAACCGCTTCAGAACCGGACCGTGTCCCGGTTGCGCAACGACTGCGTCTTTAAAGACCTGCTTCCGGGACGGCTCTACGCGGTGGTGGTCATTACCTGGAGTGGCAGCTACCAGGCCAGCGCCTCAACCCACGCTCATACCCGTGAGTATTTTGAAACCGTTTTTGGCTCTTGAGAACTGAGTTTACTCTGCGTTTTCTTTGTCCAGTCCCGGCTGCAGTGGGTTCCTTGCATGTGGCCCATCGATCTCCGCAAGCTCTTGTAGTGGCATGGACCTCTGCCCTTGGCGATGTGGATCACTACGAGGTGCAGCTGCTCTTCAATGACGTGAAAGTTTTCCCTCCGCTCACCGTGGGCGGTGACACAGGGGAGTGCCCGTTAACTTCATTGACGCCCGGACGACTCTACAAGGTCTTGGTCTCCACTTTCAGCGGACCAAACCAGAGAACCTGCTTCATTGAGGCCCGCACAGGTTGGGCACACACTGAAAAAACCTGGCTGTCTTTGGAAGGTGTGTTGCACCACCTAGTGAAGATTCCATCCTACATTAGTTGTGTCATTGACCCACAGGGGGTGGTGCTGAATCACACTGCAGAAACTCATATTAGTGCAAATAACAGTGGTCTTTATTCCGACAAGGTTCTGTACGCAGGAAGTCACGTAGCGACAGACGTGGTCCAAGATGCAGACGGAGGTTTGTTGGTCCAGTAAACTTGATCAGCGAAAGTGTCAGTCCAAGAGGTTGTCAGGCAGGCTGGTGATCTGGAAAAGCAGGCAGAGGTTTGGTACACTGGAAAGACGAGCCTGAAACAAGTGCTTAGGATTTGACAAGGAAGGCCACGAACTAGCATAGAGCCAAGGGCAAAGAGGGATTAAATAATGATGAGGAGAGTCACGATTGGAGAGAAATTAGGACATAGAAGCAAGAGGGAGGGAAAGAGAGGGAACCTACATAGACATAGGAATCACAATGCAGGAATGTGACAACTTTTTTGGCAGCTTTGCTGGTGCCGGTGACTGTTCCACAGCACGGGCAGCTTCCCCTTTCAAAACGCCAGCCACCGTCTCATCTTTTTGTGCTCCATTGTCAATGACTGTTGCTCGTTTAGTCCCAAGCCAGGTGCAGAACATCCACGTAAGCAATGGCGGACGCACGAGCAGTTTGACGGTGAGCTGGACGCCAGGGCAGGGCGATGTGGACCGGTACACTGTGTTCCTGCATAGGCTGGACCGCCAGCTGGACGCACGGACCATCCTCAGACACCAGAACCAGGTGGAGTTTGGCTCGCTCCAGCCGGGTCAGTTGTACCACGTGATGGTTCAGGCACACAGCGGTGACTTTTCCAGCAATCTAACCTCCAGCGGACGCACAGGTGAGCCTGCTTTCCCAAGAGAATTCCAACTTTTTCTCTAAAATGAACTGTGCTGTGCTTAGTCCCGGCGGCTGTCACAGGGCTGGTGGCAGAGAACCCGGTCGGCTCACGCAGCCTGCAGGCTAGTTGGAAGGAAGCTGCCGGAGTGTGGGATGGCTACTTCCTGCAGCTTCTAGACGAGCAGGGCATCGTTCTCAACGTATCACTTAACTCCACCCTCAATGCCTCACTGAGCTTCAGCCCAACCCGACACAATTTCGATGGCCTCACCCCAGGCCGGCTCTACGAGATCTTGGTCCGAACCACCAGTGGCGGATTACAAAGCGAGGCGCTGACCACACGGGCTCGCACACGTAAGTTTTTCTCTAAGAGAGGGCTTCTTAACTTGGGTTCAATCAAACCCTAAGGGTTTGATGAGGCAGTCTCAGGGGTTCTGTGGTACCTCTGCGGAAGTAAAGACCCACCGACTTATGTCTATACATCATGACACAGGCCACTTGGCCATCACTGGTTGCGAAAAATCACGTGACATTGCTTTGCCAATAAATGCACGCGGAATTTAGCTCGCTCAGGAGCGATAGGACATGGGAATTTTTGTAGTACTCACCGGCAAAACTCAAGGGACACTTCAATAAGCTGCATGGGGGGGTCAGATTCAGCTCGTTCCTGTTATGTCTTTTGCACTCTCATGCAGTTATGTACCAAATATCACCTAGCTTTACCGCTTGATTTTCTATTTGCACATACTACGGCAGTGAACCGCATTTCTTTTTTTACTTTGGCTTGGTGAGTTGATCTGTCGCTGCCCGTTTGTTTCATCATTTTATCGGTTCGCATTTGCGTCTCTTAACTCCGCTGCAGTGGCTGAACTTTTAATTTGCTAGCCTGCGTACGTGCACAACACGTTTAGGCTGGGCAATACTCAAACAATGTCAATACTATTTCTGAAGGAGTTTTGCCCAATACGAAACTACTGAGATATCTATACGCCCGGTTGAGCTAGGCTGACGCCCGAGATGTTACTTGAAGTGACCGAGGATACTTATAATTGATTTAAAGTGATCTAAAGTAATGACGCTGGGAACGGTCTGCAAGTTAAAGAAAACATATGTCTTTATTCTAGTTGACTTCCATTAAATTCCAATTACTACATTAAACACGGGCCATGAGAAACGAGAACCAACCAGCTTACAGTAGCATAGCCTAGCGTAGCATAGCCTAGCTAAGCATAGCCTCGCTTAGCATAGCCTAGCGTAGCGGTCAAAACCTTATAATAATAATAATTTCCTTTGTATTGTCATTCTTTGTAACAATGTACACAGAACGAAATGTCGATACACCTGACCCGTTGTAGCGAGCCGATGCAGCCGCAGCCAACAGAGGGCGCCGCCATTTTACCAATGTTATAAGTCTTAGGTATGACTCGGCCGAGGCGCGAATGCCATTCTGGGTCAGATATCTGTCTGACAACACATCAATCCTACCATTATACACTTACTTATTAATGTGCGCCACCCCATGGAATAAACAAAAATAACAGTCAATGACACCAATACATTTTGTCTCGTCATCTTATCTATGATTGGCTGGACGTTCACCATGCTATTTGACAATTAATTTGTTTATTTTACTGAAAAAAATTATTTTATTTGCTGAATCGATTTTTTTTTTTGTGTGTGCAAAGATGTAAGACTACCGCGCAATTGGGCAGACATGGAGCTTTGATGGAACATCGGTCTTAAAAAACAAACACATTTTAGATTACAGGTCGTTGGCTCTAACAGAGTTAAGAACCACTGCTCTAAAACCTTTGAGACTTTTTGTGATTATACAAAAAATTTCCCTAAACCCATGATTTGACTTGACTATGACCACGTGACTTGGTGCCAAGGATAACTTCCTCTTCCCACCCCTGTCAGGACCGGCGGCCGCCACCCAGCTGTCGGTCTTTGGGAACACCAGCACTAGTCTGGCCCTCCGCTGGTCTCGTCCAGCCGGTGACCTGGACTCATACGCTGTCCTCCTGTACGGCGCCGACCAGGTTCTCAGGGCTCAGCGCCGAGTCGGCCCGTTGAACTTGGACTGTTCCTTCCAGGGACTGCGGCCTGGTTCTGCTTATAAGATTGTGGTGGTAACACGCAGTGGAGAGATGAGTAACCAGTCCAGCATTTGGGCCGCTACAGGTTAGTGCACGATTTGGTGGTATGGCAATTCCATGGTAACGTCGTCCTCATGCAGTATTAATCCTGCTAGATGTAGAAATAATTGTATAATGAAATAATTACTTACAGATGTATACTATATAAATAAATAAACACAAAAATAGATATTGTAATACCGAGATCAGTGATAAACAAATCAGCTATTAATGTTTTGCTTCTTCTTACCTGGGGGAAGAAAGGCATTGCAGTTGATTAGGGTACTTGTTCATTAACCAATAGGTGAAAAATTCAACCAGTTCGACCCGCCCACTTATTTGAATAGAATTCTGTTGAAATAGATGCACACAGAAAAATAAACAAAGAGAAACATGACGGAATAATTGGCAAAACACACAACAACATAAATACCCGAAATAAAAAAATGAAAAAATAAACAACAAATAAAGAAGTAAATGCCAACATACAGAACAAAATAAACAAAAAAACTACACAAAAAATATACACGACAAAGAACATGACAAAATAAAAAATGGTAAAATGATTGACAAATTCCTGACAAACTACACAATGAAATACAGGATAAAATACTTGACAAAACACACATCAAGATAAAATACACGAAAAAACAAAATACACAACAAAATAAAATACATGACGAGACAAGACCAAATGCTCAACAAAATACACGACACAATAAAATGTACAACAAAATACACAATGAAATACAGAATATAATGAAATATACCACAAATACTTGATAAAATAAAAACAAAATACAGTCATACCTCTACTTACGAATTTAATTTATTCCGGGATGTCAAGACCAGAACGGAGACAGGACCCACTTGCGTTACGTTATTCTCAGTTTTATTGGGAAGAAAGGAAAGGATTGCACCCATGATCCGGTGATCGCGGGAAGCAGGTCGCTCTGAACGCGGAAGTGGCACTTCCGTGGCGAGCGATGGCGGTGTCGGGAATGCAAAAAACGTGGTCGGGATCAGCAACGAGTCGAAAGCCAGGAGAGGAAAGAGGACGTGGTCAAGATCAAAAAATGGGTTGAAGCCGGTGAACAGACGGGAGCAAAAACAGTAGTGAGTCAGGGTCGAAAAAGCTTGCCTAGAGTAAACTGGGGTTCGCAGATGGACTGACAACAGGTGACAGATAGATGTGGGTTTAAATAGTGACAGGGAGCCAATCAGAGTCTGAGGCAGTTAGCGCCAGAGGAGCGGGCACAGGTGCATCACATCGGAAATCATGACACGGGAGCAGATTTGTTACATGAAAAATTAGTAAGTAGAGGCGCCTTTTCAATGTAAATTTGCTAATCCGTTCCAAGAAATGCAAAACTATGATTTTTTGTTAATAAATCATAAAAAAAAGAATCAGAACATAAAACAAGTTACAAAAAAATACAATAGTAAACAAAAAACTTAAAACGAGAGGCACACAATGAACAAAATCAAGAAAGGGAATAACAAAAATATTTTCTTATTTTTTAACTGGCCTCTTTGTTTACTAGTCCTCAGCAGTGTAATTTTGGGAACTTATTTTCTTTTAATCCACAGAAGTAACAACTTCTCCATCTCATCATTCTCAGGCGATCTTTTCCTCGAAATGACAGAGAGGCCTTTGGAAGGAGCTGTACATTTAAGCGCTTCCTTCTGTTTAATAATCGTGGCGATCGTAGATGTATTATGGTCATATACTTTGGCGACATCACAAATACGCATACCCCTTCCATACCGTTCAATTATTTCCTGCTTGGTTGCAATGTCCAGAAAAACTCTTTTCTGTTTCTTGCTGCTCACTTTTCCTAATGTCGTTAATGTTTTGTATCGCTAGCATATAGTAGAGCACAGCAGTGTCTGAAATTCATGACAAAAAGTTAGCGGACACCAGGGCAGACAACTCTGAAAAGTTGCCTGCCCAGCCATAAAGTTGCCTGCCCCATTTTCACAACTTGAAACACAGTAAGACGATTAATTGCAAAAAAAAAAAAAAAAAAAAAAAAAAAAAACATTATTGCAAAATTAAACACTTATTAAGGATTGATCATCAGAATATATAACATAACAACACTTTAAAATTAAGTTTATTATAAATATTCTTATAACATCATTGCATGTTTATGACATCGCTGTTTTTCATCTGCCATCAGTATGTATTGACTGATCTTCATTCATGCAATGTTTGCGTTGCGTCGTCTGCTACAAGCCACGTAAACTCCTCTTTCCGCGATGCTTTTCATGTACGTTTACGATTTGTAGCGTCATAAATTATGTTAGTTTCTTTTGAATTTTTTTTCTGGGGCTGTGGTTTTGGCTTGATTCCTAACCACTTATCCATTTTTCTTGTTCTATGCGTCTACTTTGGAAAATAATATGGAAATGCATGACCGTATAACGCTCGGGAAAGTCCGGAAGCAGGAAGTTATTCGATGCGGGCTTCTGATTGGCTGACGAGTATGCAAATTGACAAACGAACCGAAATTCCCAAATTTCTTTCTCGAAAAAGTTGTCTGCCACCCGGGCAGAGACATTATGTAAGTTGTACGCCCGACGTAAAAGATGCATGCCCCGGCGTCCGGGCAGACGTTATTTCAGACACTGAGTACAGTACTGTTGACAGCGGGAATGGGATCGGAAGTGGACACAAAGAATAAGCGGTAGACACAAGAACATGCGGGCGCTCACGCATACGAATCGGATTGCCAGGTACAGTAATGCGTAGCACCGAAAGGCATCGCGCACGGTACTGGTCTTGTTTTCGTATCCTGAAAAATCGTACCGTGAGGACATTTTTTTACGCTCAGTTTGCTCGTAACCTGAAAAAAATCGTATGTAGAGACGTTCGTAAGGAGAGGTATGACTGTACATGACAAAACACCCAACAAAATCAATGACAAAATAAATGTCGAAATGAAAAAAATGACTCAATACGCAATTTAAAAAACTAAAACATGCAAAAAAAGACACATACGCAATAAAAAATGACCAGGTAAAGGACATAACACACAACAAACTACATGACAAAATACACAACAAAAGAATTAATGAACAAATTGCCTTCAAGTTGTATGTTTAAGTATCAGATGATTTATCTAGATGTTCATTTATTTATACAGCATATAGTTGTCTCCTCATTTCCGTCAGGAATGGTCCTCTGTATAACCTCCACTTCCTCAACCCCGTCGTGTTTTCTACCGCCAGTCCCGTCTGCCGTCACGTCTCTTCACATCGATGGCGGAATCCAATGCGATCGTCTTCGGGTTTATTGGTCTCGAGGCCCGGGCGACCTGGAAGGGTACCGGCTATCGCTGTCCGCCCCGAACGGCTCGCTACGAGCACAAACGCAGCTCGGTTCTGAAGTCACCGAGTTCACTTTTAGCAGCCTGACACCCGGTCGCCTTTACTGGGTCAACATACTCAGTCTGAGCAACAATCTTGCCAATGGTGTCAGCGCACAAGCCAGGACAGGTAGAGTCGCTTATTCAACCTAGAACCTCCCGCATCATTGTAGTTATAGTTTTTAAGGAAAGAGTCTGTTGGTTTAAGGCGGGGGTCAGCAACCAGAAACTCTGGAGCCACATATGGCTCTTTGTCACCCCCTAGTGGCACCATGGCGCCTTTACATATTATGATTTTGGGTTAAGAAAAACATGACACAAACATTCTTAACCTTTTCCAATTTTCTAACCCCTGGTTAAAGGTTAAGCCAACCCTAGTTAACGTTGACAAACATAATTGTGTCGATTCTTAAGGCTTTGATAAACCCAGACCCCTGGGACACAACATTGATCTGTTTTGAGGATGTAAATCGCTAAATAAAATTGCCATATAGCAGGGTATAGAAGCCTAAGGTAATTAGCTAAAGCGTGACAACCGAACCCCTGGTACCCCAGGTAATAAACATTAAAATAATAGATATAGCACACAAAAAATACTGCTTATGTGTAGTATACTGTATTTTCCGGACTGTAAGGCACGCCTAAAAACCCTAAGCAAGCCAGATATTATAAATGCGCCTTTTAACTCGGTGAGCCTTATAACCCTCAGAATAAGGCAGATGTGATTTGAAATGCTTACAATAATTCTAAGTATGTGTTACCATTTAAGGTTCTGCTGTAATATCGTTTTTGAGCAATGATTGATCAAATCAATTAACAACACTTGTATGATCCAGGAATCAAACCCGAGTGGTGGTAGAGCGTCTGCACTTTTCCACTAGGCCACGGGTCGGGAACCTTTTTTGACTCAGAGAGCCATAAAAGCACAATTTTTGGATTTTTTTTTCAGTGAGAGCCATATAATATATTTTAAGACTGAATTCAATTAAATGTGAGCATAACAAGCATCTTAATTTATTATTTTAAATAATGTTGTTATAATACTCACCATTAATGCGACTTCTGGTGCTGCATGGATTTGCTGATGGTTTTGTAGTCTGGTTGGTACTTAGTGAGTTTAAGCTTCATGCAGGCATTGAAATGATCTGAAATGATCTGCATTTATATAGCGCTTTTCAAGTGAATGACTTCCCAAAGCGCTTTACATTGTGCTTCACATTTCCCAATAGCGGCCGTGATCTGTGCAGCCATGTAAGGTGCTAACCTGCTTATTGGGGGTAATTGGGGGTTCAATGTCTTACCCAAGGACACTTCGACATGTAACACGGACAAGCCGGGATTCGAACTGGGATCCCTTAATCCTTAAACGATCGCTCTACCTCCTGAGCTACTGCCGCATTGAGACTTTCAGCCGTTAAACGAGGTCGTAGGTTGGACTTGATGTTTTTGAGATGTGAAAATGACTGCTCACATGAATACGTCGATCCAAACATTGTCAATACACCAATACTCACACGCCTCAGTGTGTGGTATGTGACTGGAAGCGCCTTCCAAGTTTTGAGAATCAGCTCGTCTTCGGGTTGAAGTTTGTTCATTTCTGTCCACATGTGCTTGCTCGCCAACTCCGCTTTCTGCCGTGCGATTCTTTCCAACTCTTCATTCAATGATTTGAACTTGTTCAACCTCATCTCTGAGGCCTTCAGGTCAACCACTTCTGCTTCAAAATCTACCAGGGAGACAACAGGAATGCAACTCAGGTCGGCTGTGTTCAGTGAACACTCGTTTGGATGGGTTTTGAACTTAAAAAGACCAGAGTGCTCACGAAATTCTCCAAAGCGCGCTTTGAACGACTGGAGGAGACCGGATGTAAAGCCAGCTAGCTGTTGCCTCTGTAAACTCTGTTTTTCAAAATGTAGTAAGCGACCTGTTTCAAGATCCTTGATGAAGAGCTCCAGCTTGTTTTCAAAAGCAAACACAGCGTGTTGAAGGGATAACACTGTATTTCCAACACCTTGCATTTTAACGTTGAGCTGGTTCAGATTTTCGGTAATATCCACGAGATAATATAACTTGAGGGGCCACTCAGTTTTTGCTAGCTCAGGATGCTCGTTGCTTTTCATTTCAAGGAAAGTCCGTATTTCGTTGAGGCAAGCCGCAAAACGGCTGAGCACCTTTCCTCTTGACAACCAGTGCACATTGCTGTGGAAAAGTAGACCGTGCAAAGGCGGCATGGCGTGTGTCGAAGGGCCGCTTTACATCCCAACGTTTCATTGATGCAATTTTGTCATTGCAAATTAGGCATACCTCTCCACGAAGACAAATTCTTCGGTCCATTCGTCCTGAAATGTACGATATTCATCATCTTTTTTTTCGTTTCGCCATCTTCTCTGTCAAAGGGTTAGCTTTGAGCTAATGACCAACGGCCAAGTGCCAAAGGACGCAAAATGGGGCGTGGAGCTGTGCCCCCAGCAACGGCCCAGTAACGGCCAATGTAGGGTATTATCATCCAATTAAAATAATAGACAATCTCTCATGCACTGCAACTCTGCACAAGACATGAGCAGTAGAAAATCAATGGATGGATTTAAACAAACAATCATTTTTTTAAACCCAAATCTGCGAGCCAGATTTGCGAGCCAGATGTTATCATCAAAAGAGCCACATCTGGCTCGCGAGCCATAGGTTCCCGACCCCTGCACTAGACCATCAGTGGTACACTGACACACGACAAAGAATTACACCTGATCATCATCACACAATTTTTACTGACAGTGAGAGGAACACTGATTTGCATAGTGCATTCTGATAGGTTAAACAGTATCTCCACTTCTTCACCAACGAATGGAGCAAGCTGTCTTTCAACAAAATACTAAACAAGCTCGTTTTCGTTTGCACAAGTATTAAGCTGAAATCTTATCTACACACAGGTATAAAGATCATCTCAGGGGCCATAGAAAATATTCTCGCGGGCCCCGTCCGACTCCGGGTCTTGACTTTGACATATATGGCTATGTATTGCTGTAGGTGTATTCACATGTTTTTTTTTCGATTTTCAGCCCCTAGGCCGCCAAGCGGGCTCATGTTGGGAGGAGTGACCAACACATCCCTGGAGGTGACCTGGACCGCCCCGCCCGACTGCGACTACGATGATTTCGACGTGCGTTGGACGCCAACCGACCAAGGCGTGGTGCTCAACCCTTACGGGAGCAACCGCTCGACCGGCCGCATCGTGAGAGGAATGTTCCCCGGACGGCTCTACAACTTCAGCTTGCGCACCGTTAGCGGGTGCCAGGGCGTGCCCTCCTACAGCCAGACTATCCAGCGCAGCATCCGTACCAGTGAGTGCGTCCGAGGACAAATATAGCTGCAACTAACGATGATTTAAATAGTCGAGTAGTCTTCTTCTACTGAAATGATTAGTTGGATAATCACATTCTTATTTTTTTCTTAAATTTAGCATGAAGTTGATTTAATTATGTGGAAAATGATAATGAACACAAGAAGAATGGGTACAATGAAAAATACATCTTTGGTATTTTTCTAGTTGCTGGTTTTTTGGGGGGGGGGGGTGTTTACAGTTTGTTCTGTGGGTTTTCATCATAAAGTGTCTTAACAGTGAAAATTCATTGATTAACGAGCGTTCATATACAAGATTCTGTGGAGATGTACAGCCAAATCGGTGTCTGTAGGTGAAACACCGGGACTGTAAACTACTTGAGACTGTGGCATTTATATTCTCGACCAAAACCATTCTTTTCTAGCATTGCTACAACTTCAAATATACTAAATCGAAACGTTTTGCAGGGGAGATCTTTCATCTTCAGGCCAGATATACTCATGAAAAGAGGCATATCTGGCTCCTGAGCCATACGTTCCCGACCCCTGCTATAAACCAAGAACAGGCTCATTACAGCAATAAAACAGTAAATAAAACAAATATGATCTGTATTTTGTGAAGTACAGTCAGTAATCTACTGCAAGGTCTTTTACCAAATTACTTCATGATTGTCAACAGTTGGAAATCAAATGGTTTTAACAACTGACGTTGGTCGTTTTTACCGTTTCCTCAACTGAAGTTTTTCTCTGCAGACTGCATGCATTTAATTTAAAATAAGTTTGTCAGCTAAAGTCTGGCATAATGCTCATGCTCTCTTTTATAGTGAAATATACACACATAAAATGTACAATGAATGTCATCAAAAGCGTATTGGCTTGAACCTTACTTGAATTTTCACCGAGGCGAGTCAGACTCCGTTTTTTTCAACTGTCTGACATGCATTTTACTGCCATGATACAGGAGGTCTGCTTTGCGTACAATGCAAGTGCTCTTTTTTTGTTGTATCCAGGCTAAAAGGATCCTAAACTTTTGAAGTTTTTTACGAGTACTGGATGTTGACGCTCACATTTCTGCATGTTTATGTTACTGTTCGAGACTGAGACGCTATTGACGCATGAATGACTCTCAGCAGTGATTATATTGAGAGATGCCTCACTCTGTTGGAAAAATGTGTCTGGCAACAATAGTTTTTGTCGGAAACGTCGACTAATCGACTCGGATTTTAAACTTTGCCTTATCTTCCACAGAACCGTCCCCCGTCCTGGGACTCCGCTGCCGTCCTCACAGCGCCACCTCAGTTTCCTGCTCTTGGGCGCCCCCAGAGGCCGACTTCGACTCCTACACCGTGGAGTGCGAGCACGAGGCTGACGGGCGCCTGGCGTACTCGCGTCGACGGGACCGGGGTTCGAACTCTCACATCATCGGCCCACTGGAGCCGCACAAGCGCTATCGCGTTTGCGTCAAAGTCGTCTCTGACAAAAGTGTCAGCGACCCGGCGAGGGACAGCGTGCTTACCATGATCGACCGTGAGTACCTGACCATTCCTGGGGGGCGTCAAAACAAGGCATGCTGGGAAAGAAATAATGCTTGTTACGGAAAATTGTAGACTGTCACGAACAACTTGGTCTGCTTGTTGACTTTCACAGTTCTAGAAAATCAATTTTAGGTCTGGTGAAAAGAAAAGGACGTAACGTCACTGCCACTGAGGGTTTTTTTTTTACGAATTTATGAAAGTAATGCAATGCGTATGTGATACTCAACATTTTGAAAAAAAAAATGGTATACCCCAGTGATTAAGGATCTAGGACCCCGAGGTCCGAAATGAAATGAAAAATGAAATGATCTGCATTTCCATAGCGCTTTTCAAGTCAATGACTTCCCAAAGCGCTTTACAGTGTGCTTCACATTTCCCAATAGCAGCCTAGTATTGCAGCCATGTAAGACGCTAACCATGCTTATTGGGGTTATTAGGAGTTCAGTGTCTTACCCAAGGACACTTCGACATGTAACACGGACAAGCCAGGAGAAGTACCAATGTTTAAGTCTTAGGTATGACAGAACCAGCGACCTCCCAGTCTCGGAGCGGGCGCCCTACCATCTAGGCTACCGAGCTGGTCTTGACACATCTCTGACGAGAGGGATGACGCTTTACAACGAAACGGTGACCAGAAGATGAAAGTGCTGCAACTAAGTCAGCTCAGGAGGTGTATCCTGCTACTGGTAACCATGGAAACCAGGATGATCTGTTTTATTTGGGGGAGCAAACCCTGTCCAAGAAAGCCCACAGAAAGGATTAGATTAGAAATCTCATTTTAAAACTCCTAGTTTCGAGGATTGTCATGCCCGTAACAGATTTCCTTGCTTTAAATGCCTTATCTTTCATAACTATCCACTTGTGAAGATTGTCATCCACTTAGAAGACCCATCCACTTTAAGCCCATCCTTATATTTGTTTATAGTCTGACCTTTGAATTGTTGAAATGATTCATGTGCCTTCTTCCTATTTCTTGATCATTGCAAGCTTTGTTTCCATAGTTATCATGTTTTTGATTCTTCAGCATCATCGCAAGCCTTGGATTCTAGTGAATAGTGAAAATTACTGCGTTGTAATCGCAGATCCGCAGTCTTTACAAAGCATACAATATTCTGGACTGAATAAAGAAAGACAATGACATTGTGGGAGGTAGTTCAGCTAATTGCCCATTGTTTTGTTCGTGATTCTGTGACACAAACCAATGGAATCATATATGACGTCGACCAATAGCAGACAGGAATTTTAAAGATGTAATTCGTCCTGTTTTCTGTTCAGGTCCTCCGGCGCCCCCTGTTAGCGCACGAGTGGATGGGGCTACGGCACTGGTCACCACCTCGTCCATCACCTTCGCCTTCAACTGCAGCTGGTTCAGCGACGCACATGGCGCTGTCCGCTTTTTCAGCGTGCTCATCACCGAGTCCCACGGCAGGAAAAGTCACTTATGCAATAATGCTTGTTTTCAACTGAGGCCACTAATCTTTTTCTGTTCAGGTGAGGGGGCGGCCCTCCCCGAACAGCGCCACCCTCTGCCCTCGTACGTCGACTACCTAGCCAACGTGTCCGTCAAGTCCTACCAGACGGCTCTGTTCACGGGTGGAGACACGTGCGACCGGCAGCTGGCCGTGGGAACGGGCACGGACGCCCTGGGGGGGTCATGCCAGAAGAAGCCCGGACCGCGCTTCTGCGACGGACCCCTGAAAGCTGCCACCGCTTACAGGTACATTACATAGGACAGAATTTCAGATCGGGGCCAGGAAACTTTCAAAGTACTGACCCCAATTTTTTTTACACAAATGGCGATACTTAATCTCCAATCAATACCATTACAGTAGGTCCCAAGGATACAACATTTGTCCAGTTTGAGGTGGGGATTGTAAGGTGAAATGGTCGTATGGTTGGGTATAAAAACCCATGCTAATTAGCTTATTCCTTCCGATAATAAGAAAGAAATAAAAAATTCATATAGCAAGTACTACTTGTGTTTAATATCCTTGTAGTATCCATGTAAAGGCAATAAAAATTGTTTCTACCTTTGATGTGATGTGACTTGAGCTGGTACAGTGGAGTTAATGGGTGGATGCAGAGTAGGGAGAAGACGGATTCAATGCCCTTAGAAGATTTCCTTGCTTTAATCACCCCATTTTAATAACATTTTCGATCGTCGATTGGTTACAAACATGCAACGTAGCGAGGGTAAAGATGTGCCTTCTTTGTACTGCTTGATATTCCCAAGCTTTGGTTCCCTTCGTTATCAACTTCTTGCTTCTCCTCTTAGCATCAATGCAAACCTTGGACCCATAGCCAATGAATGCAGTATAAAAAATACAGTATTGTATTGCGTATCATCCCCAAAACCCCCTCTCGCCATCACATCACCCCTGTCTTTCAGCAACTCCACTGGCTCCCAATCAACCATAGAATCAACTGCAAAATCCTCCTCTACACCTACATGGCCATTCGAAACCTTGCCCTCCCTACCTCTCCGACCTCTTTCACATTGCCATGCCCTCATACCATCCTCCTCCCTCTATCTCACTATACCCGCTGTCCGTCTCAGCTCCATGGGGAGCAGAGCTTTCAGCCGCTCTGCCCCCCAGCTCTGGAACTCATGACTGTCTGACCTCCGCAATTCTGCCACCCGTCCACCTTCAAATCCGGACTCAAAACCCACCTCTTCAGACTTGCTTTTTCATGATCATTTGCCTCACATACTGCCCCCTTTATAACTCCACTGTGTTTTTATTTGCTTTTTACTACTTACTTGTTTTATTCTTGCTTTATTCTTGCTGTTGTTTGTTACTATATGTACAGCGACCTTGGGTGTCTGTTGGGTCTAAAGAGACCACTGATGTGTGGTAGAGCTATGCAAATTAGCTAACTCTAAAAGGAAATTCAGGCAAAAACTTGTTTTGTTTTTTAACAACTGCAGCTAGAGAAGCGCGGGAGGAAAGGATAATTTACTCGCTCTCGTATCGCTGGCCACGCTCCTTCTGGCTTTTCTCCAGTCTGCCTTTGTGTTTTATTGAAATAAGAAGACATGGAAAAGTACTGGTATGTTGAGACAAATGGCAAAAGACCACCCGCCCCTGGAAAAATACCAACACCTTCAAACAAAGAAAGTAAGACTAAGGGACGCAAAAAAGGAACATCAAACTGATTAGAAATACACACCTTGAGCAAATACGTTTAAGCCTACTTTACAATGTCCTGAAAGGTGCTTTGAATCACAATGTATTATCGTGAGCTCGGGATGCTGTAACCCGGGGGTCTAACTGTACCAGTACCGCTGCCACCAATGAATGAAACCAACCTCCCTAAACAAAAGGGGAGGTAGTAGTTACTGGTATCAACAAATAGTACCTAAAATGGCCCCGATGTCAGCAAGGTGTGGCCTTTGAAGCCGATGGTGGTTAGTGTTTTTTCCTCTTTTTGCAGGTTGAGCGTGCGAGCATTCACGCGAGTGTACGAAGGCGCTCCGGAGGCGGAGGGGGCGCTCTTCACCGATACCCTAATGTCGTTGCCGGTGCGCACTGCAGCAGGTAAGCCTGCAGCCGCTCGCCTCCGTCAGGGGACCCCTCACTTTTCCCCGTGACCGCTCACATTTGCCTTCCTGCCCACAGAGCCTAGCGCTGCCTTAGCTGGAGGGATCAGTGCCGGTGTCTTCGCAGCGGTCGTTGTGGTGACTCTGGCCGCATTCCTTGTCCGCAAGCGGACCAAAACGTGAGTTGTCCCCACCCGACACTTGTTCTCGCTTAAATTTTGATGCTGTGTTTTTCAACTGGCGTGTCGCGACCGAAAAGTGGTTCATGGAGCCTTTTTTACAGTGGGTCACAGGCCTTTGTCTTGTGGGTTGAGGTTTTTGAGTTTTTCCTTGCCCTTATGTAGGTTTTAGATCAAGGGATGGGGGAATGTGGTTTGCAATAATCTGTGGTCTGTGAAACACTTTGAGACTCCTTATGATGAAGGGCTATCAAAATAAACATGACTTGACTTGACTTGCCAAAGTAATTATAAGGAAAGAAAACAAATTGAAGGTCAATTAAAATTGAATTTGATTGGATTGTCCCCCACATGTATTGTAACTGTTATCATGGCACTCCAGGGTAATAAGTCAAGTCAAGTCATGTTTATTTGAGACGCCCTTAATCACAAGGAGTCTCAAAGGACTGCACAGACCAAATATTATTGCAAACCACGGACTATTAGGACACTATCCCCTGATCTAAAACCTACACGAGGGCAAGGAAAAACTCTAAAACCTCAACATGAGGAAAATAAAGAAACCTTGAGAAGGGGCCGCACATGAGATAATCCCTCTTCCAGGATGACCAGGCTGCAATGGATTTTGCAATAACAAATAACTCATCAGAATATGGGTCATTCATAAGCTAAAGAATAGAAATAAAAGATTTAAATTAAGTAACACACATACAAAAATACATAATCCAATAAAATAGTTTCATTAAAAAGTAAATTTTATGTGGAAACAGTTCCATTAAATTTTAAATGTATACAATAAAAAATAAATTAATAGAAAACCTATTAAAAAATAGAAAACTAAATGGTGATGTCTAATTTGGGACTAAACCATGTCTACAATGCCTTTTTGCATGTCATCTGTGCCACTGGTGGTCCAGTGGAAAAGTGTCAGCACCCTCTATGGCGCGACCCGCAGTCAATTCCTGCTACAAATGACTTTTTGTGATTTTAATTAGTGATTCTAAATGACGGAATAATCATTTCACTGTACGCCGTAACACTATAACTTATATACACAAATATACACGGTAGCTCTTACTGTAGTCTCAATTTTATAGTCAATTTTATGCTCCAGTGTGCTATATGTATGAAAAATATATGACAAGACTATTGTTCATATGCCTTTTATAAACTGACGAATCTTATAGTGTGGAAAATACGGTATTACGTGTATTTTTGCTGAATATTTAAATCAATATTCTTTTTTTAATGAATGAATTTTTTTTACTTCTAGGATCTGCTCAGATCTACACACGGGAATATTAGTACTCGTCTTGGTTTTACAGGTCTTTTTTTTCTTATCAAAAAAACGTAATTATATGATACTATTACTGGTTTTAACTGGGGCAGCACGGCGACGCAGTGGTTAGCGCGTGTGCGGCACAGTTCTGAGGTCATGAGATCAAACCTCCTGTGTGGAGTCTGCATGTTCTCCCCGTGCTTGCATGGGTTTCCTCCGGCACTCCGGTTCCCTCCCACATTCCAAAAACATGCATGTCAGGTTAATTGGCTGTTTCAAATTGTCCCTGGGTACGAATGAGCGAGTGAATGAGTTGTCTGTCCCTATGTGGCCTGCGACTGGCTGGCAACCAGATTAGGGTGTGCCCTGCCCACTGCCCTATGATAGCTTGGATGGGCTGCAGCACGCCTGCAACCCGACTGAGGATAAGCGGTGCAGATAATGGATGGATGTATAGTTTTAACCGGACAAGTATTTCATTCAATACATTTGAAAAGTGGATCCTCAGTCGGGTTGCAGGCGTGCTGCAGCCCATCCCAGCTATCTCCGGGCAGTGGGCAGGGGACACCCTGAACTGGTAGCCAGCCAGTCGCAGGGCACACAGAGACAGACAACTCGCTCGCTCAGTCACACCTAGGGACAATTTGGACCGGCCAATTAAACTGACGCGCGTGTTTTTGAAATGTGGGAGGAAACCGGAGTGCCCGGAGGAAACCTACGCAAGCACGGGGAGAACATGCAAACTCCTCACAGGAAGGCTGGTAGATGGATTTGAATCCATGACCTCAGGACTGTGCTACGCACGCGCTAACCAATGTGCCGCCGTGCCGCCGGTCATTATACAAGTATAGTCAAATTTGAGGGCTTCTCATTTCCGTGGAGGTCATATAAAATAAAAAGGTAAACATGTGCAAACGGATAAAGTGTGCAGGAGGGCGTGTCCGTGCCCATGTGCGTGAGGGGGGAGCGCGCTTCGCCGAGAGGTCTTCCGGGGTTCCGAAGGTAAGGTCACCTGAAAGCAAACAAATTCACAATTTCTTGCACGGGTTCCACTTTCAAATTCTTTCTAACGTGTCTGTTTCCTGTGCTGACTTGTCACTTCCATGCAGCAGCGCCATCGCCGTGGCCGACTTCGGCCGCTACTACGACAAACTTCAGGCCGACGCCCACTTTCTGCTTTCCGAGCAATTCGAGGTGATCATGCCTTCTTCTTCATCCTACATCTTCTCTGTCACACTTGTATTGACATCGCATGGCCCATAGTCCTCTATAAATCTAACATAAGATGCATTATCAATATGAAAGTGTGAAAAATTGAGTTATTGATTGAAATACAGTATCGCAAGCCAGCAATGCCCTCTGAACTGGGCAGAGAGCAGCCAATGATCTTTTGGGCAGTGTTGGTAACAACAATTCCTCCTTAACAGAAGAGGGTGATAATGCCCTGCAGTATCGCAAGCCAGATCAAAACAACGTTTTTTTTGTTTTTGTCTTTTTGTATTTTTACTTTTTGTTCAGCATTTGATAAATACAATATTGTCATCATCCATCATGGGGAGAAAAACGAGTCCCACCAACGTAAACGCAACAAGAGATTTTTTAATAGATTTATAAAGAGAAAAGGCATTTATGACTGATGTACGGAAAGAGAACTACTCGGATCTTCCGAATTCAAAGACATCAATGTCATGATTACTGATGTGAATCACCTGTGCCCGCTCCTTTTGCGCCAACTGCCTCGGACTCTGATTGGCTCCCTGTACCTATTTAAACCCACTCCTTTCTGTCCCCGTTTATCAGTCCGTCTGCGAATCTCCGTGATACAAGGCAAGCCTTTTTTGACCCTGACTCTCGCCTGTCACTGTTTTGGTCCTGTTTGTCTCCCGCTACGACTTGTTTTGATCTCGACCACGTCTGCTCTCCCGTCCCGAATTACGATCTGGTTTTTTTATCCCGACCACGTCTTCTCTCCTTTCCTGTCTAACGACTCGCTACCGACCCCGACCACGTTTTTGCTCTCCTGTTCCGGCTACTGACTCGTCTTTCCGTTCCCGACACCGCCATCGCTCGCTACAGAAGATCCACTGCCGTGTTCAGATCACAACTCGAGTACGAGAGCGATCACCAGATCAGATAGTGGGTGCACCCCTTCCTCGTTCCTTCAATAAAACTTGTGGTAAACGTTACGCGAATGCGTTGTTTCCGTTCTGGTCCTGACAATCACAGCTGCTTTAACACAGGCTCGACTACGCTTACCTGCTGCATAATGTTAAAACACCAACTGGATCCAAATGAACCAAAGATTAAATAAAAAAGAGTGGATATGTTGGAAAACAAACTAGCTTTAACTGGGGAAACCCTGAAAAGTAGGAGATTATTGAGCCAGGCGACGAGTGTAGTCCACATATCAATTTATTTTAGCCGAATCAAAGAGTTGAACAAATCGGATCTTTCTTCCTTGCCAATTACAATCGTGTGGAGAAAGACGATGAGGTTTCGGGGTCTCCTCATCTTGTAACCCATGCCGATGAAATGTTCACGCTCCATGACTAAGCCTCTGGCTGATTGGGCCACGGTCGTTGATGCAAATTTCCCAACCATGATTTGAAGAATGGGAGGAGGGGTCATAGCTTATCACCCTCCCGAGAGAATGGTACCAGGCACAGACTCCACCACTCCAGTCGCGGTGATAAGTCATTGTTATCTGCACAGAATGGAAGAAAAGGCACATTCCAAGGCAAAGCGCGGTTCACGACACCCTTCTCTCAGAGTTTGCCCTCAAATACTGAAGTCGGATTTTAGAACCAGTATATTTGACTTTACATAAGATAAACAGTGCATAAAATAGTATATAACTTCACAACCAGCTCTAACAGAACAAAACATGGAGATGAGACACCACATGATGTGCCGGAACACTGACCAGCTCTAACTGAACCCAACATGAAAACTTACACGAGGATAGCACACTTTCGACAGTGCCGCGAGGGTGAGACTATGAAACTTAATGTTGAATTAACTGGCTCTAACTGAACAAAACATAAAAGTAAGATAACGCGTGATAAGCTGGAACATTAACTAGCCTTAACTGAACAAAACATGAAAACTACACTTGGATTGAACAATAACGAGAGTGACGATGACAACATAATGTTGTCTGCATCTGAACAAATCATTTGGATGGGGGGTAGTAGAGGAATTTCCCGCACGTGGTTGCGGTTTTCTATTATTTAAGGATGAAAATGGCGAAAGTAAGAAAAGTACAGTCTAAATGCCAACCCAAATCCCCCAAAACAAGAAAAGGAAGAATTTATTCAAGCGCCTAAGAATTTCACATCCTTGCACGCGCAACAAAGGGTGCTTTGCAGAAGCCAGAAAATAACATCAGCTGTCAGGACCAGAACGGAAACAGGACCCACTTGCATAATGTTTTACCACAAGTTTTATTGAAGGAACGAGGAAGGGCTGCGCCCACGATGAAATGATCTGCATTTATATAGCGCTTTTCAAGTCAATGACTTCCCAAAGCGCTTTACATTGTGCTTCACATTTCCCAATAGCGGCCGTGATCTGTGCAGCCATTTAAGGCGCTAACCTGCTTATTGGGGGTATTGGGGGTTCAGTGTCTTACCCAAGGACACTTCGGCATGTTACACGGACAAGCCGGGATTCGAACTGGGATCCCTTAATCCTAAAACGATCGCTCTACCTCCTGAGCTACTGCCGCCCGAGCCAGTGTTTGCCCTCGTTATCGGCTTGTGATCCGAACAAGGAAGTAGGACTTCCGTGGCGAGCGATGGCGGTGTCGGGGACGGAAAAAACAGGTCGGTAGCCGGGACAGGAGAGCAAAAACGTGGTTGGGGTCTGAAGCGAGTCTGAAGCCAGGAGAGAAGAGTAGACATGGTTGGAGACAAAAGAGGTCGAAAGCCGGGACGGGAGAGTAGACGTGGTCAGGATCAAAACGGGCTGAAGCAGGAGACAAACGGGAGCAAGACGGGAGAGGCAGGGGTCAGGGTCAAAAAAGGCTTGCCTTGTATACACGGAAACTCGCAGACGGACTGACAAAAGGGGACAGATAGGAGTGGGTTTAAATAGGGACAGGGAGCCAATCCGAGTCCGAGACAGTTGGCGCCAAAGGAGCGGGCACAGGTGATTACATCAGTAATCATGACATCAGCAAGTGAAATATTTTGAAGTTACGGACACAACCTTGGTTTTTGATTGACATTCTTAGATTTATGGATACAAATTAGAGTTAGGAAATACCTTATTCAAAATGCGCCATCTTCTCTTCCCCCCCCCCCCCCCCCCCCCCCCCCCGAGTTCGTTTTGAGTGGTCTCCTCTTTTCCCCAATTAGAGTTTAAAGGAAGTCGGGCGCTCGCAGCCCACCGACACCGCCCTGCTGCCCGAGAACCGCGGCAAGAACCGTTACAACAATATCCTCCCCTGTAAGGCGGACTTTCTTTATCACCCACGTCGGCACACTCACCACAATAGTCCCCCCTTTTTTTGCAGACGACGCCACCAGAGTGAAATTATTTTACGTGGATGACGACCTATGCTCCGACTACATCAACGCCAGCTACATTCCTGTGAGAAGTGAAAAAAAACATGCGACGTGTGAAACTCTGTGTGCAATAAAGGTTCCCCACATTGTGTTATCAGGGCAACAACTCCCGCCGCGAGTATATCGCCACCCAGGGGCCGCTGCCGGGAACTAAAGACGACTTCTGGAAGATGGCTTGGGAGCAGAACGTGCGCAACGTGGTCATGCTGACGCAATGTGTGGAGAAAGGACGGGTGCGTACGCTAACTCCCGCACAAGACACTTTTTGTTTTTTAATACTTTCATAATTTCTGGTGAAATGATTGAACCGGAGGCCGGAATTTTTTTTAGGACACATTTAGTTTTTAAAAAATCGCCAAGGCAGGAAAAAATGTAAAAGGGAAAACTGGGGTCAAAACTAAAATAACGTGTCAATATTTTTATGGAGGAGGTGACAAAATGGGACACTAGGCATAAATTCAAAACTCCTATTCTTAATTTGTTTTACTTGTTTTCCAAAACGTTTTCGGCAGGAAATGTCAGGTTGCCAGTTCAGAGTGTTCCCTGCCCACTGCTCGAAGATAGCTGGGGTGGGCTCCAGCACCTCTGCGACCCTACTGAGGATAAGTGGTGCAGATAATGGATGGATGGATGGATTCTGCACTGCATAGTGTCAAATAATGTAAACGTCCATCAATCCATTTATCTGCACCGCTTATCCTCAGTAGGGTCGCGGGGGTGCTGGAGCCTATCCCAGCTATCTTCGGGCAGTGGGCAGGGGACACCGTCAACTGGTTGCCAGCCAGTCGCAGGGCACACAGGGACAGAAAACTCACTTTCTTATTCACACCTAGGGACAATTTGGACCGGCCAATTAAGAATGTCTTGCTTTAATGAATGCATTCGATTTCAGTTTTGGTAAAAGGGTTCCACTTCCCCTTTCAAACTAGCGCATTATTGTTTTTTTTTTGTTTCTTCTAATATTCTGCAGACAGTTTGTCTTTGGAACACAATATCATCTAGCGCTTTTTAAAGTCAAAAGGTTGAATTTGTCACGTGTCGCCATCAGGTGAAGTGCGACCGGTACTGGCCCGCGGAACGGGAACCTATCTACTACGGCGACCTGATCGTCCACATGACCTCCGAATCGGTTCTTCCCGAGTGGACCATCCGCGAATTCCGACTCTGCCGCGTAGGCCGCAACACACGCCTGTTTTTTTGTTGTTTTTTTACGATTTTCTTATTCATTCTCATGCATTTCTGCGTTCCAGGAAGACGACCTAAGGGATGTTCGCGTTCTCCGCCACTTCCACTTCACGGTGTGGCCGGATCACGGCGTTCCAGATGGTACACACTCGCTGGTCCACTTTGTGCGCACAGTCCGGGATTTCGTCAACAGGAGTCCGGAAAGCGGGCCCGTGCTGGTGCACTGCAGGTAGCCCGTTATTATATAAAATATACAATAATCATATTGTTAATAATCTTATTACTATTTTTATTATTATTATTATTATCATAAATCATCTACTAGCTAGCACCAGTAGTAGCAAACTAAAGGTTTATAATTGGCATTGGTAGCAAAAAATTAGCATGTCTCCGACACTTACCATACTTACTTACTAAGGCATTCGGCATTCAAGTAAATCTAAACCAGATCGCCTCGATAGCATACCAAATATCAAATGGACCCCGCAAACCCTAATGATGTACTCTTTTAGGTCAGTTATTTTAATGGATTGCAGCATTTTGAAAAGGCCCCTTTCCTTTGGAAATTGCAAAGTACGGGGTTCCTTAAAATTGTGATTTGTGCACCTGTACACACAATAGCTGTTCTTGTCATTTTTGTAAATTGTGACTCTTAAAAACACAACTCAACATGCATGTCTTCCCTCGCTCTATTCAAACTCTTGCTCCCACTTTAGCTGTTTTGGGTCAGCAATATGCGCCCATCCTGTGGTGATCCGGTTACAGTTACTAGTTACTCAATTTAAAATAAAATTAATTGTGTTGTGCCCCAGATTACCGACACCCAAAAGAAGCTCATTACTCTGACAGTAACTTGTCACAAATTACCATTTACACTCACATTGAAGTTGACTCCCTAAAACTGCTTAAAAATAGCCACATAAGAAAGGAAATGGAAGAAAACGTGTACACCAACCTGTGGATGTGGCAAATCTTTCATATGTCTTCTCTTGTGCAATCTTGAGAGCATGCAAACTAACACAGCCGACACACTCTATATCCGTTTTGGATTTGTCTTCAAACCACATGAAGACTTCCTTCTCTGTTTCTGCGTAATGTCCTTTTATTGCAACCGGTGAGAATATCTCAATATCAATGGGGAGAAATTCAGCAGCCCTTATACACTGTGCTTCAGATGGCGCCACCTTAACTGTATATAGTTGTACTTTTTACGTACATATAAACAAACCCACACTTTGAAAATGGGATCAGCGTTGTTTTGCTGGTGCATTGAAGGTCGAATGCTACTTCGGGAGCGAAGAAGGACGGTCAAAGAATGGAAAACAGCTGAGTCAGTGGCGCTACCAGGTGGTGGTCATGGGCGGCACACCCTGTAAATTTGTTAGCCACCCCAGTTTGTTAGATTTCATTCCAATGCACAGCCAGGTAAGCTATTGGAACTCAAAATATTGACTGAGAAATTATGAACTATGCACATTAAAGGAGTAGCCGTATCCTTAAGTCTTTCTGATCCCTCTGACCTTACTTCAATAACCTGAAATTATGGCTTTTACTTTGGGTGTGCCACTGTAGGAGAAAATGCAGGTTCGATATCTTTTAAGTCTTCTTACGTGATTTAATAAAGTACACCGGGGCTTGCCATGAGGGGGAGCTCTTTATTTTGTCATCCCAAAGAAACTCAGAGAACTCCAGACATAACAACGCTTTTATAGCTTCAGTTTGAGTACAACCCAAAAGTCCTCAGTAACAACAAGGAAGATGCTGTCGTACCCTTATTAGGACATGTTGTTCGCCTCAGTTTGCTCAGAGAGTCCTTGAAGGCTCCAAGGACCTTCCCGAAATGATGTCAACATTCCATCACACTGTAAGCAAGTCTTTCTACATTTCTTTCTAAATGTATGCAACTCTATTCTACAAATGCAAGTCTATTTTCCACAACACCACCCCAAGATTTTAAGGGGCCCCATCTGGTCACCCTGATCAACGGTGTAACACACCATGTTGTACAACGATTGAGTAATAAAGTTGTATTAATAACGTAACAGTTCCCTTGCAACACGTTACTCCCATCACTGGAGATAACGTAGGCGAAGTTACCTGATTTTTATAACGCGCTTTCAGCGCCGGCGTGGGTCGAACCGGTACCTTTGTGGCGCTGGATCGCCTCCTGCAGCAGTTAGACACGTCAGACACGCTCGACGTGTACGCGTGCGTGCGCCAGTTGCGCCTGCACCGCGCACACATGCTGCAGACGGAGGTAAGTGACGTTTTGGTCATCGGATGTCTTTGGCGTCCTCTAGTGGTGATGAGCCGCGTGTGCTTGCAGCGCCAGTACGCCTTCGTGCATCATTGCGTGGCAGATGTCCTGAGGGCCAGGAGCGCCCTGGTCTTGGAAAACTGGAGCCGGACGGGTGAGGGAGAGTGAGCGAGGGTGTGTGGGAGAGAGAGAGAGGGTGAGTCAGTAATTGAGCAACGGAGGATTTATGTGAGAGTGAGTCATGTAATTAGAACGAAATAATCGTGTGCTTTGAGATGATGGAGGTTGTGTTTTCTCATGTGTCCTCAGACGCCGTCAGATCGTAACGTGCCATCGAAACGACAAGTCTGAATGGGGAAATCCAAAAACGATGAACTCGTTTGATGTGAATTTCAATTTTGG
Organism: Urocampus carinirostris; assembly: GCF_059441175.1. Classification (NCBI taxonomy): domain Eukaryota; kingdom Metazoa; phylum Chordata; class Actinopteri; order Syngnathiformes; family Syngnathidae; genus Urocampus; species Urocampus carinirostris. The sequence goes on along the minus strand of NC_142355.1, from coordinate 36,089,197 downwards.
TGCTAACGATTTATTTGTTAAAGATGCACCGCCATCATAGTCATGTACATTAAACCCCGGGATACGGCGTCCCTGTCTTCCGACGTTTTCTCATTACCAACGTAGAGTAAGATGTTTTTCTCTACTACTCTTTATGGCGAATCACATGCTTCGTAAAGAGTTATCCAGTCGCCAATGCAATAATATCTTTCTTATTTATTTGCCACGGGTGAAACGTCTTGTTGTGATGATAAAGAAAGAAGTGAAAACGTGATAACAATGGAAACTAAAATTGTGATTACGAAGAAATACAATTAAAACACAAGACTCGCTACCTTAGCTAAGTTGCATGACCATAACAAGGCTCCCCCTTTCTTTCGCTCTTTCTATCCATACCTTTTTTTCTTTTTCTCCATTTGTCTCTCTATTCCCTCCCTTTGCAACTCATTCACCCTCTTGCTTACCTTTTCTCTCTTTCTTGCAGTGTCTATCTCTGTCTCTTTCTCTCTCTCGCTCTTTCCTCATCTCTTTCTTTCTCCTATTTGTTTCTGTCTTTTCCATCTGTCTTTTTAGCTCTAACTCTTTTTCACCCTCTTTCTTTCCTTTTTTCTCTCTTTCTTTCTCTCTCGTTCTTTTATTTTCTTTCTCTTTAATCTTCTGGTCTGGCCCATGTGAATGTTTTTTTTCTACTATGTGGCCCTGAGCTATGAGTTTGACGTCCCTGAGCGATGTATTCCTTACTGCATCACAATTCACGGATCCCTAACCGCCTGAGTCGTCCAGGCACCAATGAGGACGCAACTCTGGACAGCTTTCTTCACTGTTTACGGTCCCTGGCAAATTTGGCACCCGTCCATTCCTACGTTGTTTTCAGTCTGATCGATAGGACCTTTACTACATACTACTTTGTTATTTTAATGCTTTTATCTGGGGTACCGGGGTTCAGAAGGCATTCGCTAAACACCATAGGTTTCTATCCCTCGCTATATGGTAATATCCATTCATGACCCCCACCTCAGAACAGATTCATGCCGTATCCAGGGGTGGGGGTTTACTGTACCATGCATGAAGTTGTATTTATTCTATTTTATTAATCCTGTAATAACTAAATGTGTCGTTTCATTTCTATCATCAAGAGTTGAATTATTTTGTCCTTTAACTATTTTAAAATGAAAAATATATTTTCCATGGACTCGAAAAAAAAACAAGGCGTCTTTCTTTCGTCTTCTTTGACAAGTGGGCAGAGCGCTAAACTGGCGCACGCGCAGTGAGTTTTTTGACGAGTAAATCGCTGGGCTGCCTGGCAGTAAGCTGACTCATGATTAGCTGCTTGGATCGTAAGTGCTCCCTTATTGGCTGATTCCGCTTCGTCTGAAAGTCTGGGGTGAAGTTGAAGCTAGCTAGCTTGCTAAGCTAACGACGGCGGACGAGAGGCCAGCAAACTTTGTCTTTTTTTCCCCTTTTTTTTTTTCTTCTTTTTACTTTTCTCACCTAACACCCCCGCGTCTTTCCCTGGACGGCGTCAACATCTCGCACGGTCGGCTTTTAGGCGCCGACGCGCGCTGGCGTTTTTCAGTGACTTTTTGGTGCTCTTCGGACGAGTTTGGAACAAGTTACGCGAGTTGTTTGGAAGATGCTCGTTGGAATGCTAATGATAATCACGCTAAGCTAACTGGCGCTAATGTTAGCGCCAAGCGTCGGTCAGATCTGCCCAGCGGGACGCCGCGCGAGGATTGTGGCCGCCTCCGAATGGGCGTCGTGAGGTGAGTTATTTTTTTCGTTATATGTTTTGCGTCTCTTTTCTGTTTTCGTACGAGCTCGGCTACGTTAACCTAGCTTAGCTACGCTAGCTAAGCGAGCAAAATGGCATCACAACACAAACTTGCGGACGAGTCAAATTAAATAAGATTCATGCTGTCGCATGTTGAGTTTTTATTCTGACGTTTGTTCTTCTTGCTGGTTAATAAAACTAACATCTGCTTTTTATTTCGCGATTTTTATCTAATTATTGACGTAAACTTAATAAAAAACAGTCCACCCTCGTCTTTCGCGGATATTACGTTCCCACAAGAACCAATGAAAAGCTAAATCCTTGAAATTGAAAACTTCATTGTTTGTAGTCAAGTCAAGTCAAATTTATTTATATAGCCCTTAATCACAAAAATGTCTCAAAGGACTGCACAGGATTACAGTTACAAAATTACACAATTACCTGATCTTAAATCAGCATGCGGGCAAGGAAAACTCAAAAACCTCAGTGTGAGGAGAAAAGAGAAACCTTGAGAAAGGACCTCACATGTGGTAATCCCCCTTCCAGGATTGACCAGGGTGAATTACAATTAGCATTACTGTACACATAATAGTAAACATAAGGTAAGATGTTGAAAATGTCCGGAAAGTGCATGACATCAACGACGCCCCCAGCCTGCAAACCAGTCCAGAAAGTCTATGACGGCCACGACGCTGCCTCCCGTCTCTGCCAGCCGGTAAATGCAGGGGTTGACATGCTGCAGGTCAGACGCCGGTCCGCTGACCCATCCCAAATCATCCTTCTTCGTATCAGCCAGGCAGGCGTCGGAAAAAGACAGGACATTAAATACAATATCAGGTATACTAATCACAGATTAAACGGTTTAAATCAAAAAAGGGCAATAAAACACACAAAATCACAATTAATTCTCGACTTAATTAAATCATGATGGAGCAAAAACCTTACATAAATGAATTTCCAAATTCTGAAACGTACTAAATGAGAGAAAATAGGACATGTTGTTTACAATTCTGTCATTGGCATATTTTAATTATGACATATATTGGAGATGAGATTATGTAAACAACATGTGACAGGTGAGTCATTGGCATATTCTAATTATGACAGATATTTATTTGATAAATCATGACTGGTTTCAAAAAGGAGAAGGGGGGGAAATAAAGGATAACACCGAGAACGATAGCATATGAATAAGTTATATTTAATGTTAATAAAAGCTGTGTTATTGCAACATCCATTGCAGCCTGGTCATCGTGTAAGGGTTTCTTAATTTTCCTCTAATTATTCTAATTATTTTCAAAGATAAATGTATTTTGAAGACACTCTGTCTCGTCTTTGATTTCCTGAGGTCTGACATCATGTAAAGCACACCACTATCCTAGTAAACCAGTCACCTTATTGGTTTACATGGTAACTAGTCGAAAAGGCTTTGAGTGTTTTATGCCAAGTTTTGGTAGTTTTTGTGGAGAATGGCTCGGTGTTGCGTCGCAGATGGATGCAGCAATGGTACAACAAATAGGCGAGTATCCAAAATGGGGAGAACTGGCAAAATAACATAGAGCTAACAGGGGCTGAAACAGCCGGAACACGACAGGCTATCGGGCAAAAAACGTGAGGCTGGCTGATCGAAAACATGCAGTAAGAAGCCAGAATAACTGCGAGCCAGCAACAAAATACGACCACGCTAACAAACATGAACCCAGCTGGGAGAAAAAACAATGAGCACGGCATACTGGTGGGCTAGCCGACTGCTAACAGGGCTAACCTAGACCAAACAAAACTGGAAGCTTTAGTGAGTCCCCATGCTCACTGTCAAAAAAATGAACGCACGCTGTACACAGCGACAGGTAAATTTGCCCTTTGATGATCAACTAGGGCAAAACCGACAGAAGTCCCCCAGCGACACAGTAAGCAAAGTTCCAATTTCTCCAGCCATAAATGAGCTTTATGCGTTTGCTGATTACTACGTTTGTTTTGCTTTTGGATGTCATCCGGTGACTTCTCGGGATAAGAGTTCAAACTATCAACTCTTAAGATTTATTTCTCGAGACCCATGGCGCGTGGAAGGTTTTGGAACATATCTGCATGATTTTGGGGAGGACGACACGTTCTGTGCCACTTGACCAACCCCACAAGTGCTCAGGCCCCCTACGTGAGGAAACAATAGGGGACCCCAAAATAGAAAGTAAAATAAACTAACAGTAAAGTTAGAAATAAAAAACAATCAATCAAAAGCCATATTAAAAGGCGTTTTTCTCTTTAAACAAAATAAACACATTAATGCATTTGTAATAATGAGTTTGCATTTACAATAAAGTATTTGATCCATAGTTTATGGTATCTATTTGCATTTTGCATGATTATTGTTACTGAATGCTGATTGATTCAACTGTTTCTATTTTATGTGTAGTTGATTGGAACTTTCTCATTCTCATCATCTGCCAATGCAATGACTCGCTAGCAGATGGTTGCGCCGCTAATCATGGAGGACGACCTGAGGTGAGTCGGGAAGGGCTGCATGTCTGACTTGAGGATGATTTTCAGGGAAGAAGGAGACGGCGACTTAGAAATGCAACTGACTTTAAAAATACCACTTTTGAAGATTATCATGCCCTAGAAGACTTTTTTTGCCTTATTCGTCTCCTTATTTTTAAATATAGACCTAATTGTCAATTTACCTGTGGCTAATCCTACCCTCCAATTTCGATGAGCCAATCACAGTGTACGTAGAAAACCCACTGCACATTTGGACATTCTGAGTTCCCCTCATTGCTAAAAATACACTAGTTCGTCAGGATTTATTTTTTTTTGTATCACTGATTTGCCAAAAGCTATATGAAGCACACAAGATTCTAAACTCAATTAGGAAAAGGGCATTGTTGGAGGTAGTTCAGCCAATAGCAAATTAGCATTTTCATGATGCTGTGACGCAGTGCAAACCTGTAGCAGACCATCATCTTACAGTATATGGCGTTGGCCTATAGCAACATCATACATAACTTGACATTCAAACGAACCCAGCCATGTTTAAATTTTAAGTAAGTTACTGGGCACTTACTGTTTATGTTGTATAGCAGAAGAGAGGCCCCCAAAACGTCTCAATTCAAACCATGAAGCAAAAAAATCTAATGGTCTTCTGTATCCTGGTATTTTGTGATTTCACAAAGACCGCATAAGTTGATCTTACAGAGGCCGGCGATCAGCTCATTCTTCATGATCATTGACATTCGCCCCTTTCCTCTTGTTTTTTTTCTGCAGACTAGGCAAGCAGGTGCAGTGAAGCATCATGGGTAGTAGCTGTTCAAGCTGTCCAGAGAAAGAGTTGATTGCAGACAATCATCAAAGTAAATTCAAGGTGTGTCCCCTTCACGTTATGTCTGCACTTGCGCGCAAATTTGGCCACTCGAGGCGTAAATCTAATGCTAAGTACTCCTGGTAGGTGATCAACGTGGACGACGATGGGAACGAGCTTGGTGCCGGCGTGATGGAGCTGACGGACGGCGAGCTGGTCCTGCACACGCATCGCCGTGACGATGTTAGGTGGCCCTATTTGTGCCTGCGGCGATACGGCTACGATTCCAACCTCTTCTCCTTCGAAAGCGGGCGCCGCTGTCAGACCGGTCAAGGTTTGTAAAAGGATACGTGCCTCTAAACCAGACACTACATTGACATTCGGAATAGAATAGATTTATCAATGTGCAAAAACGTTCACAGTGACATCTCATTATCTCATCTCATTAGCTGCACTGCTTATCCTCAGTAGGTTCGCGGGGCCCATCCCAGCAGTCATCGGGCAGCGGGCATGGGACACCCTGAACTGGTTGCCAGCCAATCGCAGGGCACACAGGGACAGACAACTCGCCCGCTCATTCACACCTAGGGACAATTTGGACCAGCCAATCCACCTGAAATGCATGTCTTTGGAATGTGGGAGGAAACCCACGCAAGCACGGGGAGAACAAACAAACTCCGCACAGGAAGTCCGGTAGCTGGATTTGAACCCACACAGGAGGTTCCCAAGACCTTAGCCGTACACGCGCTAACCACTGCGCCGCCATGCTGCGCTTCACAGTGACACATAGTTACAAAATATTTAACTTATCCACACAGAACTATTTATCTTATATGAATATATTGCTTGAATTGTTCTTGTATGTTATTTAGTGCCTCTGATGGTAAGTTTATAGTTGGGTAGACATTCAAAATGAGGAAAGAAGACTTAAATTATTTTTAACTTGCAAGGAGAACAGGATAAGACTGCACCAAAACATTCAAAAAATTCCAATCTGTTCTTAAGGTCCTTCTATGAACCCTCTTTTTATTCAATCTACTAGGTTACAAAAACAGATCTGCCTTAAAGCATGAGCAAATCAGAGAAGAGCAAAATGATTGACCAATAGTGACAGGGATGTAAACAATGCATAATGGTCAAAATAACGAACAGTAAGCGATAATGAATGAATGAATGAATGACCGAATTAAAACTTTGTTTCGAACATTATCAAATAAAAACAGGACAAAAACAATGACTCAACAACAAAAATAAGGTTAACATAACATGTTCGAAAAGGGGTAGTAAGAAGCAGACACTTATTTTTCCTACCCCTTCATCTTTCCTATTAATTACATTATAGATGGTTCGTCCTTTGTGTCTAAACATAACACAATCTCACGGATTTACATATTACATAGGTCAGATATCAATAATTATGATAATAACAATAGTCAGATATTTTATACACTAATCATCATAGTACCCATCTATTAACGTTAGAATGCTACGAGTCACTAAATATCATTGTGACACCAATGATAATAACAACAATAGCAATAATAACAGTTATGATATACTAATAGTAACAATAACAACAAAGTTAACTATAGTTGTAAACGCAGTATTTCCAATCTTTCGTATCACTCATACCCCATTTTCTTCATCTCTGTATTCCGCCAGTAATGTTTTTTTTTTTTGTATTTAAATTTGAACAAGTGAATGTTTGGACATTGTTTGATCTCGTCTTGTAGATTGTTCCAAAGTTTGACTCCGCACACAAACACATATACTTTTCCTGGTGGTTCTCACATTTGGGATTTTGAATTTACTACAGCCCCTTAAGTTATAATTTCCCTCTTTCTGAATGAATCATTTTTTGATGTTTTCTGGCACTATGTTTTTGTTGACCTTAAATAGCAGTTGTTACGTGAAAACTTTTATTAAATCATCCACTTTTTATAATTTGGACTGCAGGAATAAACTAGGAGTATGATCCCGATATCCTACCATGTGTATGGTTTCAATTGTATGTTTTTTTACTCAATTTAACACACAACAATGGTGTCCTATGCATGCATCTTTGCAGGTGTTCAATAGTAAAAAGGAGAACTGCATTATCTATTGTAAACAAGCAAATAAAACTTGATAAGTGGTGAAAAAGATAATTAAAACAAAACAAACATCATCAATTTGAATAATAATCGAAAATACATTAACTATCATAGAAAAGTGCAATTTTTTCACAACTAGTCAATGGAGAAATTTGGTCACAAAGATCTGGTCCCTTGCTTCCTCTGTAGTTTGTATTGTGGTTTGTAGCACTTCTTTTTATTTGTACGACACATCAGAATCTCTTAGTCAAATATAACACGGTGTTCTCTTAATAACCATTGTAATGCACTCTTGTCATTTTTTGTGTTGTGTGCAACCAGGCATCTTTGCGTTTAAGTGCACACGTGCAGAGGAAATCTTTAACATGCTGCAGGAAATCATGCACAGTCACAGCATCAGTGTGGTGGAGGAAGCCGTGCTGGACGCCGGCCACCAGGGGGCTGTGCTCTCGCCTGCAGGTACCAACTCAATTCAAGTGTCGCGTGATCGAGGTGTTTAACGCGCACCCAAAAATCTGGACGGTATAACATTTTCTTTTTCACTTTTTCTGCCCAAACCAAGTACCGTATTTTCCGCACTATAGGGCGCACCCCCAAAAAATAGTTTTTGGTCCTATATCTTCCATAGATAAGGCGCACCGGATTATAAGGCGCTACAATGGGAACGTCGACAAAACAGTCAGATGATTCAGTCCAACTGATTACCCCCTTAACATTCCCAAAGCTTGCAAAGAAGCAAATACGTGTCGCAGACACGTGCGGATGCGGTGTCCGTACGATGTCACTCAAATGCATCATTTCAAATATCATTCGGAAGGTTAAAGTCTTGGGATTCAAGAAATGCCAACCATTCCTTAGTTTCTATTTTCTTTTTCGCTCGCAACTTTACTCTGCATATGACAATAAACACTTGGAATTGAGTTTAATTCACTCAACTCATCACAGCAACATCAAGATCGTTCTAAAACAAGATACCGGGAAAATATAAAGCCGCATAGCTCACCTAAGTTCTCACGTTCAATAATGATACACAATCATGGTCTTCTTACAACCGTCAGTGTAGTAAATCCAGGAGAGTAAAATGTTTACAAATACAGACTAATGAAACATGTTTCTTTATGGCGTAGTTTAGCAAGCTTGCTATTCAGTCATCTATTTCGGCCAATTGCAGGGTTTGTTTTTGCCCTCTAGCCTATCCGAGGCTCAGAATAACTTCAGCCAATAGCGATCGATTTAACGGATGATTGACACATCTTTTTCGGCCAATTGCAGGGTTTGTTTCGGCCCTCTAGCCTATCCGAGGCACCGGATAACTTTAGCCAATAGCGATCGATTCAAATGATGATTGACACATTGGTTAGCCAATGAAACGCCAGTATATAAATCCCAGCATACACTGCGGACTACTCCACGTTCGGGGGAAAATCGAGTCGGCGGCTGTTGCGTAAGTTGCGAGACCTTGCGATTTAATATTGAGCCATTTATAAGGCGCACTGTATTATAAGGCGCATGGTCAGCGTTTGAAAAAAATTAAGACTTTTAAGTGCGCCTTATAGTGCGGAAAATACGCTACGTTGAGGCAAAATGGCATGGTGTTAGAGGAAGTGTGATACGGCCAAATGTGCCGCGTTTGTGTGCACACCTGAAGCCGTTAACAGCCGTGGCCGACCGATTGCGCTGTTTTCAGCTCACCCCCGGGTCGCTTAGGTCCTGTGGTTTTATAATTGATCATAGCGCGGTTATCCACAAAGCATTATTGTCTTATAAACCTCATTGCTACAGTTGAGCACAAATCTGGGATTCCTAATCTCATAGTAGACGGGCTCGAAGTGTCTAGTCTCACATTTTTGTCTGTAAGGGCAGGACATTAGGCGCAATAGTGGCAATCTTACTTGAATCATTATACGTCTTATTAAATCGACCTCAATAGTGACCACCACAGAATTAGATATCAATTAAAAAGAACAGCACTTATTTACTACTGTGCCGAAAGAATACGCAAATGAGGGCTGCGTTACGTCAAATGTAACCGCTATATTTGACTGCTAGTGTTGTTGTCATCGGTAGTTGCAGAGGTAAAAGACAAAATTCCTTTCGCTTGTCATTGTGAGGATTAGAGGAAACCCTGGTCAGATATGTCACTGTGGTGTTTTGTATCTGGAGCGCATGCGTTTTGCATCCAAGCGTGTCACCCTAACTAGATTATAGCATGCACCAGAACTAACATCGTAACTGCAGAGCCTTGAAAAGTTTTAAAAGGCACTAAAATTATTAGTCTAAAAATAAGTTGCCATTGGCATTAAAACGTCTTATGTCCCGTTTTCGATATTAAGAGAAATGTGAACACATTAGTACGATTTATATTTGTTTGAACAAAATAGATTTAGTAACACTTATCAATCGTCTTTTTTAATAATTCACTGATTTAACTGAACTATCAAAATGGTGATGTGGTTTCAGTTGGGCCTTTCAGAGCAGACCTATGTCTTTGGTCTATCACAATACACATAGAAACTTTGGACTGGTACGTTTGCTTTGGACTATTGGAAAGTGTAAATTTAATGAGAAGGGGCTGTCCGACAAACTTTTTTTACCATGACTAAAAGCTTTGCCAGGTAATGTGTTCAAGGCACGCTGTATTGTGTGCAAGAAATAGTTGTGGGTTGTCTAGTTTGTAACAACTGTTTTTTTTTTGGCAACTTCAATTTGATTTCAAAAATTCAAAAAAAGTCTTGAATTTAACTTCCCTTAAGCTGTAGGAACCCTGTATAGGATAAAAAAAATAGCGCCTTATACCCTTAGTGAATACGGTCGTTTTGTAACAGCTAAAGGGAGCGTGGCCTCACCCGCAAATAGACAACCTTCGTGTTTTACATTAATAATGAATATTAAACGTTGCCATCTAAAAAACACACAAAACAATTTGTTTCAGCCCTGGGCTACTCTGTGCCAACGGTGCCCAACGGCGTGGCACTGGCGCCATCGGCGGCAGGCGAGCTCCCCTCCCGCCCGTCCAGCCGCCACCCATCGGTGGCCAGCTCCCGACTCCCTTCGGTGGGTGAAGAGTCCACGCACCCCCTGCTGGTGGCCGAGGAGAGCGCGGGTCCGCCGCACGCCCTCGCCAGCCCGGTGCCGCCTGACGATGGCTTCCAGGGGCACACGTACGTGAACACGGCGCGCCTGCTGGAGGAGGCGCAGAGCCCGCCGGAGAGCCCCGCCTCTGCGGGGCCGCCCTCACCCGCGCCCCCTCTACCGGAGCCCCGGGTGATGCTGGAACCGCAGGGCGCACGCTTTGTGCTGGGCCCCACGCCGGTGCAGAGACGCCTAAGGGAAGCGGGAGAAACCCGGGGACGTGACGGCGAGCAGAACGATGCTGTGCCGCGCTGCCGCCGGCCGCCGCCGCTTACCCCTGATTTGCAGAACGTCAATAACTCGGCACAACGGCGCACGGCGCTGCTGGACTACGAGAACTTGCCGGCGTTGCCGCCTGTGTGGGAGACACGAAAGCCGAGCTGGGAGGATGAAGAGAGCGGGGCCCGGCTGACCTCGCCCTCTCTTAACGGCTTCAACTCGCACGGTTTGTTGGAAGCCTCGCACAACTACGTCAACACGGAGAACGTGGCGCCGCTGAGCGCCCACCGGCCCGACACGGCCCGGCGCCGGACGGACGGGCCCTCCGTCTTTAACTTTGACTTCCGGCGGGGGCCGAACGCGGGCGAGGCACCCAAGACGCTCAACTACATCGAGGTGGAGACGGACAGCGGCAACCGCGGCGCCTCGGACGGCAGCGACCCGCACACGCCCCGCACGCCTACCTCGCCCCCGCCGCCTGGCACGCCCACGCGGCGCACCGAGCTCTACTCGCTGATCGACATCGAGCGCACGGCCGCCATGTCCAATCTGCAGAAGGCGAGGCCGCGCGACGACGGCACCTCGCGCAAAACCCGCCACAACAGCACCGAGCTGCCCAACAAGAGCGCCGCCGCCTTGTGACGCTTCGCCACGCCTCGGCGCTCGGAACCAATCAGTATTACATTCCATTGGGCTCTCCTCATGCTGCTCTCGCTTCCTGGTACGACGCTTCCTTGGCGGCTTTTTGCGCCCACATTAAAGTACTTTATCTTTGTATTTGGTCTTTGTTTGCTTGTGGCAGGGATGGGGGACATATGTCCTTAAAAAGTTGAATATTTTCCATTAAGTATGTGTTAACAATCCCCAACTGAGTTCAAAGAGCCTTTTTCTTTATTTTTCATTGCACTTATCTGCTTTCATCTTACATTCATCAGACCTGTTCTGGGCGGAACCCATTGAGTTTGAGGAAAGGTGGCTTGGGAAAGAGATATCATGCCCATGCATCATGTGCTTTTTGTCAGTGGAGCACATAAATGGTGAAATGGTAAATGAAAATGGTCCGCATTTATATAGCGCTTTTCAAGTCAATGAAGACCGCCCAAAGCGCTTTACAATGTGCTTCACACTTACCCATTCACACAGACTCACACACCAATGGTGGCCATGCAGCCATGCAAGGCGCTGACCTGCTTATTGGGGGCATTAGGGATTTAGTGTCTTGCCCACGGACACTTCGACATATAACACGGAGGAGCCGGGATTTGAACCTGCGGGCTCAGTAGCCTAGATGGTAGTGCGCCCGCTTTGAGACTGGGAGGTCGCTGTTTCGCGCCTTGGCCGAGACATACCTATTTGGTATAATGGCGGCGCCCTCTGTTGGCTGCGGCTGCATCGACTCGCTACAACGGGTCAGGTGTATCGACATTTCGTTCTGTGTACATTGTTACAAAGAATGACAATACAAAGGAAATTATTATTATTATTATTATTATTGATCCCAAGAAGAGCGCTATATTGAGTCAAAGTACCAACCCAAAGCCCCCAAAAGATATAAATATATATCAATCAGGTGTGGGACAAAAACATCGATTGATGCATATTCCGTGCTTTTTGTTGTTGCCGATATTTAAAACCAACGTTTCTGGCCCGAATCAGTTTTTGTGATGTCGTATCCGGTTCGTAAGAATTTGGGAAAGCAAACGAAAGTAGAAAATGAAGGTAGAAAGCGAGCAACGTAACCTAAAGCAAGCGCTTATACATTTGAAATCCAAAGTATGGACACATTTTGTTTCTTATACAGCGCCGGGGAATATGGTTTATTGTTCCAGAAATTGGATTTAAGTTTCTTGTTTTTTAGGAAAGAAAATTAAATCACTGTCACTAAACCTATCGAATTAAGCACCGTAGTATCGAGATGCAATCGAATTGTGACCAAAGTGTTTCGTCCCACTCCTATAAATCCTGTTTTATTCTCTGCTGCCATCTCCTGGTTAAACTAATGATTGCAGCCTTATGTCTTCAAATCATGCACCCCACCTTTAAGGTTATTTATACATAGAGAACCCCCGGGATACGGCAACTGCCTAACAATACACAAGGGACCGTGTGTGTTATTTAACCAATGGATGTTGCTGTAGGGCATGTATCTCCCAACCTGGTTCCCGCAGGCACCAGGTAGCCCCTTCTGGACAGCTGAGTAGTCCACAGATGGGTTCTGAAAATAGATCACCAGTCATTGAGATTTTCTAGTAAAATATATTTTTAAAGTGGTTTACTGAGTTTATTGCACCCTACTTTCAATAATGAACCTGATAACGTAGTAACAACCTAATAATAACATGATTTGATGCTACTGTAAGCTTCTTTGCCCTAATTAGTAACAAACAATAGGAAAACATTCTTGTTTCGTGTAGTTCACCAAAAACAAATGCTAAAAAGCACAAGGAAGAATATAAACTATAGAGACTCAAAGTAGCCATAAATCACCATTTCACTTCTCATTGTTTTGCCCAGACTTTTTGAAGTTTTTATTGTCAACTCACTTTAGGTGAGTGTAATTTTATGTAAAAGGGGAATGTTTATATGATAGTTCATATATTTTGCATACTTTTTATATATATATATAATTTTTCCATCGCTAGGAAGCGCTTAATACACTGTTCAGTTAAGGTGTGGACTCCTTTGTCTTTTGGGTCCTTTTGATATTTGCCCCAGTATGTCACATTAGCAACATACAACCTTCAAACTTTGAAGTCCTTATGACTGCGAGTTACATGCTTCATAAGTTTCTGAAGATGCCTGTCTGCTATTGGTCAGCGTCATGGCATTATGAAAATGGCGATATGCTAATAGGTGAACTACCTCCCACAATGTCTCTCCCTCTGTTCATTTAAGAACTTGTGTGCTTCCCAAAGCTTTAACAAGTCATTATAGAATACTGTATTCGCTTTGGGTCCCAAAACTTGCGTTGATGCCAAAGGGAGAAACAAAAACGTGAAAACCATGGAAACGAAGCTGGACATTTCGAAGTGTTATTATAAATGGAGGTGATTAAAGCAAGCAAATCTTAGAGCAGCCATAATCGTCCAATGGGTCCGTGAGTTTGAGACCTCGGGTGTAAAAATGGCTACTTCCCATCCATCACGTTTGAGTTGCCAGGACGTGGATCACGTGATCGTCACTCTCAAACGGATTTGAAAGTGGGCGGGACTATAAAAGTTCTCGTTTGCTTAATGGACACATCGGAAGGCGTGCAATTCCACAAAGAAAAAAATCAAATTACAAAGCAGAAATTCGCCTGTAATGTGATTTTGGAGTATCATTGTGATCAGGTAAACGAACAGAATGGTGTCCATCCCCATTTATCAGCGACAGAAATAACATTGCAAAACAAAGTGATGTTTTTATTGCCCTTGTGTCTGTTCCCATCATCGAAGAAGATATATTTTGCTGTGGAGTCTGCGATATTCATAATATTATCGTCACCACGAACAAGAATAGCTCCCTGTCTCAGGACAACTTATTATTTGCAATTTATTTGCATAGCCTTTTCGGACGTTTTTCCTATGATGATCTTAAAAGATTTGGTAAATTCTGATGGCAGAACCTGCGGAGGGTTAGGGCTGTTGTGCTGCAATTCTAACCGGAAGTCCCTGTCTCAATAAAATGATTACTGTATAGCTTATTACATTTCCTTATCCTAGAAAACTAATCGTGTATTGGTCGAAGCCTGATCACGTGTCCAAACACGGAAGTGACGTCAGCCCACCCCAAGAGATTGACATCTAACAGTCGGCACTTTTCGTCTGGCCTCCTTGAAGAGAAACAACAATGTCGCCTTTTTCGGCGCCCTTGTTGTGTCTCCTGACGCGGGGCAAGACGAACCTTTTCCGGCGTCACGTTTTGGAGACTCTGCTCCTTCGTCCTCGGTTCTTCTCGCCCTCGACCATCTGCGCCTCGTGTGCGCGTAGCAGCTCGTCGGAGAGGTTGTGGAGTGTCTACCATCAAACTAAAAGACACACTCAAGGTAGGAAAGTTATTCATTTAAATAAGAAGAAATGAATCGTATTTTGGAGTATTAATGGAGAAAATGTTTCTTAGGGATACAAGTAGTCTATTGTACCCAAGATACGACATTTGTCCGTTCTAAGGTGAAAGTCATCAAATCAAATTGCCGTGTAGCGGGGGAAAACTATGGGGATGAGCTAATGCGTTCTTAACCATTGGTACCCCAGATAAAAACATTAATACAACATCTAAGCACTTCATATACCGACCAAATTATATTATTAATAAATATACAAGAAAATGATTCATGACATTTTTGTTAACCTTTGGTGTGACCTGGTGGAGTGGAGAAGCAGGTGGATGCAGAGAGAGATTAGAGACGACGGATTTGAAGTAAAACTGATTTTTAAGCTACCACTTGCGAGGACTGTCATGCCATTAGATTTATTTGTTTTAATTGACCCCTTAATTTTAATTATTGCCTCAATGGTTAAGGCCCTCACAATCTCTGTTACCATGGTTATGATGTTTTTGTATTTTCTTTAAGCATCACTTCACGTTTTGGGACCTCTACAGAGAGAGGATGGTATTGTGGGAGTCATTTCAGCCAACAGCATATCTGCATTTTAATGATGCCGTGACGCAAACCAATATCAGATCAAAATATTATCTTGGAGAAGTAAATTGTAAGTTACATGTTTTTGGGCATGTGAAAATGTTGGCGTTGATGTCTTTAGTGGGGAAAATGCTGTAAAGAAGCCCCAAAACACCCTTAGTCCACACTATCAAGTGAAAACTTCATAAGGTGGAATCGCTTTATCCCGGGGGCCTCGTGATTATCTATTCAAAAGTTTTTTTTTTTTTTTTTTTAGGCAATACATGCTAGCTTTAGCAAAAATATTTTTAAATTTATAGGCATATGAAAAATGTTTGTTGTTGATGTCGTGTAGTGGGGAAAATGGCATAAATAGGGGCTGGAAAACCCCTTAATCCACACTGTAAAGTGAAAATGTCATAGGCAGGGATGCTGTATCTTGGGGGTCTACTATGGATATTGAAAGAATCAATGAGAGTAAACTCTTAGGAGTGATTTTTGATAACAAAACATCGCTGGAAGCAAAAAATTGGTTGAAAAGACGTTGAGAAGATGCCTCGGCTCGGTTCCTTCCAAAGGACGTCCTTATTTGGTCGAAAAGTGAAAGTTGATGACCGTAGTGTGAACGGGGCCCTTTATTTGCGCAGGGCAATTGTGCAATCATCTATGAAAACTCGTTGTCCCAGTAGAACTAGTTGAAGTGATTTGACTACTTGGAGACCAGCATGACGAGTAGTTAATGTTTCAGGGATCTCTTAACCACCTAGGCTGTTGGGGGACAAATGAGGCCGCAACTCTGGACAGCCATCTCCACAGTTGACAGTCCTCGGCCTGTTCTTGGGTCGTTCCAAAGTTAATTTTGTGAGCCTAGTTCTTCTTCTGCCCACTTGGACTGGGCCCTGAAGAATGATCTTGGCCAGTAGTAATGGTATTTTAACGTGACCATACCACTGAAGTTTCCGTCTGTGCAGAGTTGAAAACAGTTTGGAGGTTCCAATGTGCCCTCGGGTTGTGTTGCACACCGTTTTATTTGTCACATGGGCTAAGTCGCTGATGCCTAGAAGATTCCTGTAGTTTTCTCCATGGCCTGGATTTTCTTTTCCATTTTTTTGTGAGGGTCCATGTCTCACAAGCGTAGAGGAACATGGAAGTAACCAGCGCTTGCATGAGTCTTATCTTTGATTTCACTGCTATGATCTTGTTCCTTTCAGATGGGTTGAAGTCTGGCAAGTGCGGCTGCGGTTTGAGCTATCCTCGCCACGATGTCTGTTTTTGACCCCTCTTCTGATATGACAGCTCCAAGATATTCAAGTTTCAAGCTTTTGGTGTTTGTGGTGATACCTTGGGGATTGTTGTTAAAGTTATATACTATTTTATACACTGTTTTATTTCACTTCTACTCAAAATACTTGTCCTAAGTTTGACCTCAGCCTGAGTGGAACTTTTTAGAAGGATGTCGTAAAAACGCCTGTGCTTTGGAATGTGTTTTTGGGTTTCAGTCTGTACAGATAACAATGACTTATCTCCTCACCTGGACTGTTGGGAATAGGTGCCTGGCACATCCTATCACCCCTCCTCCCATTCTTCAATCATGGTTGGAAAATTTGCATCGACGACCGCGCACCAATCAGCCAGCGGCTTGGTCCTGGGGCGTGAACATTTCATCGCCATGTGTCATAAGAATGGGCAACCCTGGAAGACCCCGTCATCTCCTGCACACGATCGTAATATTGGCACGGGAGAAAATATCTGATTTGTTCAACTCTCTGATTAGGCTAAATAAATGTATATGTGGACTATACTCGTCATTCAGCTGATTACATTTCCCTGGCTTTTGAATATGCTCCAACTGTAAGGGTTCAGACACACGAAGTGTCTTCGGAGTCAGACTTCAGTTTAATAAATGCTACAACCTTACATTGGTCATTAGTTTTGTTTTTTTCAGTGCTGGTTTCCATCCCATATTGATGCATTCTCCAGGAGAATGACCAGATCTTCGAGTTCCGGTTCTTCTCTTGCCAATACGGCAATATCATCAACAAAACAAATTATGGTGACGTTGTGTCCCCCAATACTGACCATACCTTCATATTGTTTGGTTCAATGGGGCTCCTTCCATCCATAAACCTGCCTATTCTTTGGTCTCAGTCTGGTTTCAGTCTGTCCAGTGGAACATTTAGCATGGCTGGTGAGACTGATGGTTCTGTAGATGGAGGTTTCGTTTCATGAGTAGCACAATCGCTAGCAATTTGTCCATGCAGATGGTTACTGTCCTGTCGGCCAGATCTTTCTGCAAATCTTTATCAAGATGTCTAGTTTGCTCACCACCGTTTTGTAAGAGTTTTGGCGGGATGTTGTAGATTCTTAGAAACTTTCTGCTCTCCGGCGAGTTAATTGATTCCTCTACTTCTTCCCTGAGGATAGTGAAGTCCTCACTTCCCCCTGGTCTGGAAATTCTAGGGACCTCAGGGTTTTCCTTCAGTTAGTTTATTCCCTGCCTCATCTTGAATGCTGCTGACTTTTGCTCGTTTCGTCCGCTAGAGGTTCTTTACAATCTGATTCCCTGTCCTTGACTCTACAATATTGTGTTCGTATGCGGTCCAGATCAGATGCCGTCGGCGTCGAGCACCGCGGTGGACCCTGATACCATCTTCGCCAACAACGAGATGAGTCTCCGGGACACCGAAGTTTACGGTTTCGACTACGATTACACGTTGGCCTTCTACTCCGATCACCTCCACACGCTCATATTCGACCATGCCAGGGACATCCTCATTAGCAAGCACAGGGTGAGTCTCGGTTGTTTATGTCGCCTTTCAACTGATCATAATTGGAATATTTCTCCTCTGTGTGTCTCAGTAATTAGACTCCTTTTCTATTTTCTATACAGTAGTAACAAAAGGTGTTTGCGTCTCTTCCCGATCTCTCTTATCTTTTATTCATATCATGTGTAGAAATAGCCGTACAACTTAATAAAAAATATTAAATTGATCCATTGTTAGACCTATAAAAACAATTTTTTGCTTCTACCATATAAGAATTTAAAAAAGTCGAAATAATTGTCAATCAGTATTGAAATTATGCGGTAATAAAAGATTCATTTAATAATCTATTAAATCATTAAAATTAATTTAAATCAATTGAAATTGATTAACATTTAAACTGAAATCATAAATGAATGAAATTAAATTATATGTCATGATTACTGATTAGTATCACCTGTGCCCGCTCATTTGGCGCCAGCCGCTGCTGGCTACCCGATTGGTTCCCTGCCCAGTCCTGTCACTCTCCGGTTGTCAGTCCGTCAGCAAACCTCTTTTTCTACAAGGCAAGACTTGACTCTGACTCTCGTCGCTCCCGCTTTTTGCACCCGTTTTTCCAACTGTCCGTTCCTGATCTCCCCGTTTGTCCCCGGCTACGCCATCTCCCGCTCCGGAAGATCCACTTCCGTATTCGGATCACGATCCGATTGTGTGAGCGGCTTGCTTCTCGCGTTCAGCGAGCACCGGATCGCGGGGGCTGCCCCCTTCCTCTTTCTATCAAATCAAGTCAAGTCACGCCCTTAATCACAAAGAGTCTCAAAGGGCTGCACAGATCAAAGACTATTGCAAACTACAGACTATTATGACAGCATCCCCCCATCTAAAACCTACATGAGGGTAAATAATAAATGAAATATTATCATCATAAAATATAGGTTATTCATATGCTATAGAGTAGAAGTGTGTTTTAAGCTTAGATTTCAACATTTCCACTGAGGTTGCGGATCCAATCTCAGGGGGAAGAAAATTCCACAGCACCGGGGCCCGAATGGAGAACGCTCTCGAACATGCAAATCTCTTCTTGGCTCTTGGGATCACTAGTAGACCGGCATTTTCAGAGCGAAGGGTCTCAGGACTGGAACATAGGGGGAAATTAAATCTGAAAGATACTAGGGAGCAAGCCCATGCGTGATTTTGTATAATAAACTTGTGGTTGGGTCTTGATTCCGTTCTGGTCGTGACATTATATATAGTTTAAATTACATTAATTTCGATAATAATCACGAATTAATTCAAATAATACGATAAGATAAACAGATTTCAATAAGAATAAAGTTAAACAGATTTTTGAAAAATAAAACATTTCAAATTAATGTAATTTCCTGTAATAATTAACAACAATTGTATTTGTATTGGGCAGTACAGCGGCACAGTGGTTAGCGCGTGTGCGGCACAGTTCTGAGGTCATGGGTTCAAATCCAGCTACCAGCCTTCCTGTGCGGAGTTTGTATGTTCTCCAAGTGCTTGCGTGGGTTTCTCCGGGCACTACGGTTTCATCCCACATTCCAAAGACATGCATTTCAGGTGGATTGACTAGTCCAAATTGTCCCTAGGTGTGAATGAGCAAGCGAGTTGTCTGTCCCTGTGTGCCCTGCGATTGGCTGGCAACCAGTTAAGGGTGTCCCATGCTCACTGCCCGGAGATAGCTGGGATGGGCTCCAGCGCCCCCGCGACCCTACTGAGGATAAGCGGTGCAGATAATGGATGCATGGATTCTAAAAAAATAAGAATGTAAATTAAGTAAAACTCAATTTTTAGAATAAAAATTAAAACGCTTTTATTGAAACATACAGTAATTTTATGATTTTAAAACGTATTAATCTGTATTGCTTAATTAATCTATCGATTAATGGCTTCAACTTGTTCCAGTATCCAGAAGGTCTTCGGAAATACGAGTACATTCCCAATTTTGCCGTGCGAGGACTTCACTACGATGTTCAGAAAGTAAGACGATATTGTCACTATAAACTACTTCATTTTGCAATTAAAATATTGTAAATATTCACTCTTTTCCTTTTTTTCTAGGCTCTGCTGATGAAGATTGACGCCTTCCACTATATTCAACTGGGGACTGTATACAGGTCTGGTGGACAAATTGAATTCATGACATTGTTTTATAAGCACTTGAACCATGCACAAAACGCCTAAAGGGCCACTGTGTTTTAAGTAGCGCCCTCTCGTGGTGTAAAAATATCTCATTCATTCAAATAAAACACTACTAATCTGAATAAAAGGCAAAAACACTGGTACCGCTTTCTAAAAACGACGATTCGTAGGTTTAAAAATTGTCCCATGATACAGGCATCTGCTTTTTTTCCACTGTTTCCTTCTGTAGCCACTCGGCTGCCGGTTATGGATCGCAACCAGCCGCTGTTGTTATTGTTAGTTGCTCAGCGTAAAGTTTACTTTGTCCGTCAGTGTCACTTGCCTTTCGCAGCTGAGCTCTGATTCAGACAGCTGTCACTTTTATTGTTATTGTTAGCTGCTCTTGCCGTCACTTGCATTCTGTTGCCGGTCAGGCAAGCTAACGTTGCCGAGTGCCACGATATAGACATTTGGTGATTTCTTTCCCCACTGTTTCTTTCTCTAGCCACTCATGTTAGACAGCTGTTGAAAGCCAGCTGAATGTGGCCCAGTCCCGTAATTTGGGCTTCTTGTGTTTATTTTCCTCACTAGACACGCATGTTAGCCACTGGCATTATTCTTTTGCTGCTCCTGCTGTGTTCTTCGATGTCACACGCCTTCCACAAGCCAATATTGCCTATTCCCTTGATTCTCGTCTTCCTCTTTTTCAGTTTTCTTCTTTAGTCACCCATGTAAGACACTTAGCTGCAGACTATGTTCTCACCACTAGCCGCTATTGTGATTGGTATTTGCTCCTGCTTTGTCCTTCAGTATCGTCCGCTATCAACAGCTGCGTTCTATAATTCAGGCACCTGGCACTTGCAATCATTGACTTTTTTCCCCACTGTTTCTTTTTCTAGCCGTTCATGTTAGTCACTTAGCTGCAGCCTACAGCTCCTGTGTTGTCAATTAGTTTCGCTGGCTTTCAACAGCTGTTTTTCGTGATTCAGGCATCCTTGACTTTTTCCTCTTTTTCCTTCTCTAGGCACTCATGTTGGCCACTTAGCTGCAGGATTATGGCTCACCGCTGGGCGCTATATCAGATTGAATCCCCCTATGTTTCTGTTCGGAGCCTTCACTCAGAAAACGCTGGTCTACTAGTGATCCCAAGAGCCAAGAAGAAATCTGCAAGTTTGAAAGCATTGGGAATACCCCATGTTCAGCCCCTTAACAAGGTTTCTTCATTTCCTCATGCTGATGTTTTTGACTTTTTCCTTGCCCTTATGTCGGTTTTAGATCAAGGGATGGTATAACAGTTGTCTGTTGTCGGTACAGCCCTTTGAGATTTCTTGTGATTAAAGGATATTAAGGGACATACAAATAAACTTGATTTGACTATTGTGATAGGTATTTGCTCCTGCTTTGTCTTTCATTGTCGTGCCTTTCCACAGCTGAGTTCCATGATTCAGGCATCTGCCGTTTGTCTTCTTTGACATTTTTTTCACAAGTTCCTTCTCTAGCCGCTCATTTCAGTATATTTGCTGCAAGGTGTGTCATTTAATGGTACCCGCTTCCCACAGCTGACTTCGGTGATTCAGTCATTTTTGCCTGTTTTCCTAAATATTTTCTTCTTTAGCTACTCATGTTAGCCATTTGGCTGCAGGCCATGGCTCCTGTTTTGTACTTTAGCATCACGTTTCCTACATCTGAGTTCTTTGATTCAGGCATCTTCAACTTTTTCACTGTTTCCCTCTCTAGCCAATCATGTTAGTCACTTAGCTGCATTCAACGGGTCCTGCTTCGTTCTTAAGTGTTGCATGCTTTCCACAGCTGTGTTCCGTGACTCAGCCGTCCGGCCCTGGTTTATGACTTATTTTCTCACTGTTTCCTTCTCTAGCAGCTCATATCGTTCAGTTTTGGGGGTCAGAGTCACGATAATTGCTTTTGCAATATTCTACTGGCCTCTTTTAGTAACTTTTCCTGCCATCTGCTAAAATTAGCCACTCTCACCAGCTAGGCCCAACTCCAGCTATTGGCTATTTTCAACTGATCCGGGCGTACCCAGTTTGTTTAGTCTTTTATTCTCACTCACATGGATTAATAGGTTTTCCTATCCTGTTGCTAGCTGAAATTCATGTTACTTTTTCTAGATTGAAACAAAATAATCTTTGTTTTTATCTTCCTTCAGGGGTCTTCACCCAGTCCCTGATGAGGAAGTTATCGCTATGTACGACGGCTGCCACGTTCCTCTGGAGATTATGAGCGACTTCTACGGAAAGGTGAAGCTTAATTTAGCTAATGTGGTCCTAGCTAAACATGCTCCAGTTTATTGATTTTTTTTTCTTTTTGCAGAGTTCTCACAGCAACTCAATGAAACAATTCATGGACATCTTTTCGCTGCCCGAGATGAGTCTCCTCTCCTGCGTGAACGACTTCTTCATGAAGCATAACATTGACTACGAACCCGTTCACCTCTATAAAGATGTCAAGGTCATATCATTTTCTCAATTTGTCACTTTTAACAAGGACAGGTGAAACGAGTTTCAAATATCGCTTTGGTATAGTTGTGGCGTATACTCAAAACATTGATTTATTAGTGTCCTTGAAGGCCATGTCGATGAGGACTGTCCTTTGGCGCCACCTAGTGGTCAATTGGCCATATAAGCCCTGAAAGACATTCGCTTCAATGGTACTTAAATTATCCATCTCTCTCTCTATATCTTTCTATCTCTCTCTATCTCTTCCTCTCTCTTTTTATATATGTTTCTCACCTCTTTCATTCTCTTTCTCCAAACTTCTTTTTCTATCTCTCTCGTGCCATCCCAACCACTACCCCCGTTCCTTCTCTTTCCAACTCTGTTCTTCCACCTCTCCCCTCTCTCGCTCTCTTTCAACATTTCTCTCTCTTTCTCTTTTTCTTTCCTTTGAACCCTTTTTTTGATCTATCTTATTCTCTTTCACTCTCTTTCTCTTCATCGTCGCCACCTTTTTCTCCTTTTTCCCTACATCTCTCTCGCTCTTGCTAGCTCTCTTGCTAGCTCTCATTCTCTAATGTTCTTTCCCGCAACCTTTTTTTCCTCTCTTCACCCCTTTTCACTTCTATTCTCTCTGTTGACTTCTTTCTCTCTCCTTCTCTATATCTTTCTTTCCAACTTTTGACCTCAATACTGTTCTCTCTCATTCTCTCCCACTCTTTCCCTCCACCTTTTCTCCCTCTCCATCCATTTCCTTTTTTGCTATTTTTTCTCTGGGGCCACCTCTCTCTCCCATTTTCTCTACATGGTTTTCTATCCAACTCCCTATTTCTCTCTTCCTCTCTCTTTTGACCTCTCTCTCATTCTATCTCACTCTTTTCCACCATCTCTTTCTCTCCATCTCTTTCGCTTTTCACCTCTACTCTGTCACCACCTCTACTCTCCCACTTTCTCCACATCCGTCTCTATCCAACTCTCTCCCTCTCTCTCTCTCTCTCTACCTCCCTCTCTTTTTCTCCACCTCTTTCTCTTTTCAGCTCTACTCTGTCACCACCTCTACTCTCTCATTTGCTCCACATCTGTCTCCATCCAACTCTCTCCCTCTTTCTTTCTCTTTCTCTTTCTCTCTACCTCCATCTCTTTCTCTCCACCTCTTTCTCTTTTCAGCTCTACTCTGTCACCACCTATACTCTTTAAAATTTCCACATCTGTCTCTATCCAACTCTCTTTCTCTTTACCTCCATCTCTTTCTCTCTCTCTACCTCCATCTCTTTCTCTCTACCTCCTTCTCTTTTCAGCTCTACTCCGTCACCACCTCTACTATATCATATTCTTCACATCTGTCTCTAACCATCTCTCTCTCTCTCTCTACGCCTCTCTCTATCTCGTTCTGTCTCTCTTGCCGACTATCGCTTCTTTACTTATTTATTTGAGTGCAGTTCACCCAGGGACATACTTTTCAGCAGAGTCTACCTATTTTATGAACCGATATTTATTAAATTCCTAGTAATTAGGTGAATAATTTGTATCAAAATCAAAAATCAAGTTAAAAATATTCTTGAAAATAGATAACGTTTAAATTAACAAAGGAAAAGGGCTAAAAACATTGCAACCATCTATTGTTTTGTGGCAACAGGCTGACTTTGCTGCCCTCTTATGGTTCTTACACGATATTACAATCACCTCAATCGGCCTTCAATACACGTAGAATAAAATAAACGACCGCTCCAGATTGTGATAATCTCCTTTCAAATTCTCATCAATCTCCATCAAAATTCTCATCTGCTCTTCGATCCATTTGGACCGGAGTTGTGCCGCTGGCGTGACTGTTGTTTAGCCAGCTTCCAATTTGAGCGCTTTCCCATTTTCAAACGTTCTCATGGACATCTGTGCCGCCGGCTCCCCAAAAAGAGAAAGTGACAGCGTCGGTCCTCCTCTGAAGCTAGCCATGGCACTCGCTCTGTCATTCTGTCCGACGTCCCGTCATCTTTGACGGATGGCTGTCATTAAAAGCTTTTCACGCGCCGTCACAAGGACTTTTCAAGGTCGCCGTTCGGAACGGTCCTCAATCCAGATATGAACTCGCAAATTGATTCGAAGTGATGTCTTTCAGTTAGCCGCTTGAGCCGTGACATAATGGTTTTGTATAGCGATGTATGATAATTATTCGGCCGATGATTATGAAACTGATACCAGTCTAATATGACGTGACAGCTTTCGACCCTGTAGGGAAAAAAATGACCGGATAATTAGTCATTTGAGGCCAAACAAAACTTGTTAGATTGATTCTAAGCATTTATGTCCCTTAATAGATTTTGTTTTTGTTTTTCTATAGAAGTAATAGCACAATTTGGTCGTGTCTCCTCTCCACCACATCATAATAAAAATTACTTCTGAATTTTTATATAAATCGCAACACAACATGGTCGTATATCCTCTCAACCTCTCCGTAATTAGAATATATATTATTATTTTCTATTGAAGTAGTAGCTCAACCTGGTTATGTCTCCTCCCTACCGCTCCTCATTTAGAACACCTTTTTTAAAATTTTATATTGAAAGTAGTAGAACAAGTTTGACATGTCTCCGCTCTAACCCTCCATTGTTAGAATCCATTTTGATTTTCAATTGAAATAGTAACACTACTTGATTGTGTCTCCTCTCTACCTCTCCTTAACTAGATTATGTTGTGATTTTCAATAGAAGTAGGAACACAACTTGGTCTTGTGTCCTCTCGACCTCTTAGTGTTGGAATATTTTTAGATTTTTCAATAAAACTAGCAGTGCGAGATGGTCATTTTTCCTCTCAACCTCTCATTAATTAGAACATATATCATTATGTTCTATTGAAGTAGTAGCACAACCTGGTCTTGTCTTCTCCCTACCGCTCCTCATTTAGAATACATTTTTATTTTCTATTAAAAGTAGTAGAACAAGTTTGCCATGCCTCCACTCTACCGCTCCATAGTTACAATTTATTTTGACTTTCAATAGAAGTAGGAGCACAACTTGGTCTTGTGTTTTTTTGACCTCTTGAGAGTTGGAATATTTTTAGATTTTTCAATAAAACTAGTAGTGTGAGTTGGTCATTTTTCCTCTCAACCTCTCGTTAATTAGATAGATAGATAGATAGATACTTTATTCATCCCTGTAGGGAAATTCACACTTCCAGCAGTCTACCCCGTTGTTTATTAACAGATTAACATGATGCCCTGGGGTGCTTGTAGCGGAGTGGATGACGTCACGCCAGTCCAAAATTTAGACCATAAATCATAATTTTCTGTTGAGTAGTCGCTAAACCAGGTCTCCTCCCTACATCTCCTCATTTAGAACACATTTTTTATTTTCTATTGAAAGTAGTCGAACAAGTTTG
Organism: Urocampus carinirostris; assembly: GCF_059441175.1. NCBI lineage: Eukaryota > Metazoa > Chordata > Actinopteri > Syngnathiformes > Syngnathidae > Urocampus > Urocampus carinirostris. The sequence continues at coordinate 36,063,376 of NC_142355.1, read as the reverse complement.
CCATGTCTCTACTCCACTGCTCCATAGTTAGAATAGAAGTAGTCTCACAACTTGGTCGTGTCCCCTCTCTACCTCTCTTTAACTAGAACATATTTTGATTTTTAATAGAAGTAGGAACACAACTTGGCTTTGTGTCCTCTCGACCTCTTAGAGTTAGAATATTTTTAGATTTTTCAATAAAACTAGTAGTTGGTCATTTTTCCCCTCGACCTCTCGTTAATTAGAACATATATAATTATTTCTATTGAAGTAGTAGCGCAACCTGGTCATGTCTCCTTATTTAGAACACATTTCTCTTTACTATTGTAAGTAGTAAAACAAGTTTTCCATGACTCCACTCTACTGCTCCATAATTAGAATATATTTGGAATTTTTATAGAAATAATAACACTTTGGTTGTGTCTCCTCACTACCTCTCCTTAACTAGAATGTATTTTAAAGTTCTATAGAAGTAGGAGCACAACTTGGTCGTGTATCCTTGCTACCTCTCTGAAATTTGAATATATTTTGACTTTCTATTGAAGTAGTATCACAATTGGGTTGTGTCTCCTCTCTGCCTCTCTGTAATTATACTATATTTTGAATTTCTTTCAAAGTCGTTGCACAACTTGCTTATGTCTCATCTCCTGCCACCCATGTTTTATTATGGAACTGCCAAGATTTTGAATGGTCCCATGTCATGATTAATGATGTGACTCAGTTGTGCCCGCTCATTTGGCGCGGGTTCTGATTGGCTCCCTGTCACTATCACCTGTGGTCAGTCCATCTGCGAACCTTAGTTAACACTAGGCAAGCCTTTTTCGACCCTGACTCCGACCTGTACAGTTTTTTGCTCCCGTCTGTCCCCCAGCTACGACCTGTTTTTGATCCTGACCACGTCTACTCTCCCATCCTGGCTTTCGACCTTTTTTGTCCCTGACCACGTTTACTCTCCTTTCCTGGCTTACGACTCGCTTACGACCCCTGTCCCGGGGACTGACCCGCTTTTTCCATTCCCGACACCGCCATCGCTCGCCCCGAAAGATCCACTTACGCGTTCAGAGCCACCTGTTTCCCACATCCAGCAATCAACGAATCTTGGGCGCAACCCTTTCCCTTTCTTCCAGTAAAACTGGTGAGAAACGTAACGCAATTGGGTCCTGTTTCTGTTCTGGTCCTGACATCCCACTCCACTGCTTTTTTTTGGCCGTGGAATAAAAAAATCACAAAAACACATTGCCACAGTTAACAAGGGCTTTGAAGTAGCTGCTTTTTCTCCCTTTTTCTCAAGTTAGCATTTACCGCGCCGAATGCTAAAGCCACACTACAGAAGTTGACTGTTTCTTTTCCGTTTTTTTTTTCAGGAAGCCATCAGAGACGTTCATGTCAAGGGCATAATGTACCGGGCTGTGGAGGCCGATATCGGTAGATTGACTTTTTTCAATTTCTACAAACGCTCAAAGAGAGCAAGATGGAGTAAAAAAGTCTGATCTATTTCGAACCCAGGGAAATACATTTGCTACGGCGATCAAAGCCACGCGGTGCTGAAGAAGTTGCACGAGCAGGGCAAGAAAATGTTCCTCATCACCAACAGCCCCTTGGATTTTGTGTGAGCTTTGTTTTTTTTCCTCACTTCGATGACATCATCCGGATCCGGATCATTGATGTCTTAGAGACATCAGTGGCAGCTAATGAGTTAAAGAGAACTCTTTCTTTCTTACTAACTCCTGTTTTTTCTTCTTTCTGGGGATCGCATGCTGAATCTCTTTTTCTATTTCTCCGTCTCCTTTTTTGTTTTGTCGGTTTCAATCAGGGGATGGTGTCATTGTTTCTGTTTCCTTTCTCTTTCTCTCTCTTTCTCCTACTCTCTCTCTGTGCTTTTCTATCGTATTCACTCCCCCCTCCCTCTCTGTCTCTTTCACCATTTCCTCATTTTCTCTCTCTCTCTCTCTCTATTTTCTTCTTTCTCATTTGTCCTCTCTAACTCTCTCTTCTTCTTACCAACTCTCTAAGGGTATCTCCTTTTCTCTGCATTTCTTCTTTCTCCTTCAATCAGTCTTTCTCTTTCTCTCTCGCTCTATTTTTCTATTTTCCTCTTCTACTTTCTTTCTCACTCTAACTCTCTCCCCCTCTCCATTTCTCACTCTCTCTCTCTCTCCTTTCTCACTTCTTTCATTTCTCCTATTATATGTTTCCCCCCTTTTTACCTTTCCCTCACTTTATTTTCCACTCCCTTTCACTTCTCACTGTCTGATTTCCTCTTTCATTTCAATTATTGTACCACTCTCTCCTTTTCCTTTCTCTCCATGTTTAACACCCTGTCCCTTTCTTTAGCTTTTGCTCTTTCAACATTTTTTTCCCCAAAAATTTGTTAGATTATTACAAAAAGCCCGTCTACGACGTGTGTGTTAGCCTCCGTTACAAAACAAATATTTTCCGCCCCCCCTCCTTAGGGACCGGGGCATGAACTACATCGTGGGGAGGGACTGGCGAGACCTTTTCGACGTGGTCATCGTTCAAGCCGACAAACCAGGTTTCTTCAACGACAAGAGAAAGTGAGTGAGGCCCCGCTTTGGGGAACCATGGCCCCGTTTCGGGGAGCCGTGGCCCCAATGTGTTGGACGGCGTGATTAAAAAGCACGGCGCTTTGCGCTCGCAGGCCTTTTCGGCGCGTCACTGACAAAGGCGCCCTGCTGTGGGACAGAATTCACAAGCTAGAAAAAGGAAAGATTTATAAACAGGTGAGAGAGGAGATGACAGATGATGCCTTTTGGCCAATTAATCCTCTTTTGGGGGGTTCTCTAGGGAAACCTGTACGAGTTCTTGAGGCTGACTGGCTGGAGAGGATCCAAAGTGCTCTACTTTGGAGATCACATCTACAGCGACTTGGCGGTAAGAAGCAGTCCATTATCGCATATTGCTGCGAGCGGGCACAGGCAGAGCACACTTTTGTTGAATTTGCGGTCGTGATCCATTATCCCCAATCCCACATTACTGCTAGTGGTGAGCAGCAAAAGGCATTTTCGGCATGTGGCGTGCCGTTCTGGCCCGCATTAAATGAAATGCACGGCTGTGGCCTCGATCCACTATCCCTATTGGCTCAAGCAGAGTGCACTTTGGTTGGGCCCGGCGATTTTTGTCTTACTGTTATCTACGTGTAATAGTAACAACACTTGTGCAACTGCGATCCATTACCCCCAACCCTGTATTGGTGGGAACGGGGACCAACTGAAGACTCTTTTGTCAGGAGGTGTGGCATTCTGGCCCACCTCAAATTAAATTCAAGGCAGTGGCTGCGATCCATTATCCTCTGTAAACTATTGCTGCAAGCAGGAACCAGCTATGCGCACTTTTGACAGACATGACGGCTCTTTTTTGCTGTTATATCCACTTAAGATGAACTGCACTCATGCAACCACAATCCATTATCCCCCTATCTCTTATTGTTGCAAGCAGTAACCAGCAGAAGGCCCTTTTTTGGAAGGAGTACCTTTCTGGCCCGCCTAAAAGGAAATGCACGGTTGTGGCTTCGAATCCATTTTTTCCCCTTTTTTCGGGTCTGGCCTGTGAAGCATGCGATCATGGCCCACCTAAAATTAACTGCACTGTTTTGACTGCAATCCATTATCCACAGCTGAGACAGAGAGAGCAAGTTTGTGTCATTCGTGGCAACTCTTTTTGTCTTTTTTCTGCATTAAATGAACAGCACCTGTGCGGCTGTGATCTTTTATCCCCGGTCGACAATTGCTGTGAGAAGGGGGCGAGAGCAAATTAGTGTCATGTGTGGAGACTCTTTTTTTTTTTTTTTTTTTCTCTTTTTTTTTCTTTTTTTTTTCTCGTTCTTTCTCTCTGAAATGAACAACACCCTTGAGGCTCCCATCAATTATACCTGATTAACTATAGCTGCGAGCAGGGGCAGGCCTTTTAAAAATGGGAGGGGATCTACTTGTTGGATTTTCAGATATAACCGGGGTTTTTAATCCCCATTAAACGCGATAAACGGGGATCATATGGTAAACGAGTATAGTATTTTCTATACCTTTTCAGCTTCCATTTTGCTGTTTTTTATAGTCGAAATAAATCTATAAATAACAAATGAGATCACACATTTGGACTTCAAACGGCCTTCAATAAAGACATGCATAACTCACATTACATTTTCTGCCTTCACATCATTTTTTCCGCACCCTGGACGCTGGCCAGCAGCGCCCCAAAGTGGCCGCCATTAGTTTAGCGGTATTATGAATAAGTGAACGAGCGCTAAGTGATGTTAATGAACGGCCCGGTTAACATCCCTGGCACGATGCTGCTTGCTGGGTGGCGGCCAGCTTTCAAATACGACGCAGACGCCTGGCTCATTAAGTAAAATGGAGCCATCGTCGTTTCAACTTCAATTTTACTTTCGGACCAACGACAGCTCCAAAAACGAAGATCAGAGAGTGAATAGTATTTATTCGATTCGATGCTATGAAACACATTTATAGGTTTCCATTTGCAAACAATGACACAAGAGGGGGGGAGGGGGTAAGTAACTGAACCCTCTAAAGTTACACAGATGAAAGAAAGTATCTGCTTTAACTCAAGCCACCAGAACATTTATAGGTTTCCACATTTATACGAAGATAGCATGCAAACATCGTCAGAAGAGTGAGGAATAAGTATACCCGAACCGTCCGAAATCGAACATTTATTGGTTTCCATATTTGTATGAGAATAGCATGCAAAAGGAAACAAGGACAGAAGGGGGCGGAATAAATCAACAAACTGTCCAAGATCACACAGATGAATCAACAGTGTCTGTTTTAATTCAAAACACCCAGACATTTATTGGTTTCCCTATTTTTACGAAGATAGCATACAAACAAGAATAGAAGGAGGAGGATTAAGTAACAGGACCATCCAAACTCACACAGTTGAAAAAACAGCGTCTTGTTCTAACTAATACTACGCAAACTCGATATACTTGGGAGTGGTCGAAGCTTGGGTGCCGATGAAGTTCAGGCCGAATCGGGTCTTCCACCAGAAAACCTCTGATAGAAAATTTTGCACTATTGGACTTTTACCAAAGAATGATACACAAATTAAAATCTAGAAAATTATGAAATAAATCAATCAATCATTAACAAATTATTCCATAATTTGTGTGGGCTGCACTTATGTAAAGCAGGCAGTGTGTATTATCTGACCACTAGATGTCGATGTATTGTACAAAGCAACACAAATAGCGCTATAAAGCACAAGGAAGAACCCAAACTACTGAGACTCAAAGTGACCAAAAAGCACCATTTTCTTCCCATATTTCCAGCCTTTGAAAAAAAATAAATAAAAGAGAAGATAAAATGGAAGAAGACTGGCCCCAATTGGCCCTCGGCCGCAAGTTTTAGACCCCAGATTTACAGGTCCCATATGTTAATGAGGATAATGTGAGAACAAGAACAGAATGGTGAGGAATAAGTTACTTAACCTTACACAATTACATAGAAAACAAAAACTTTCCAAACATTTATAAAGCTCGCATGCAGACAGGGACAGACGGAATAAATAACGTAGTTGTTCAAAATCTCACAAATAAAAAAACCTTGTCTGATTTAACTAAATATACTTACACATTTAGAGGTTTCCATATTTTTATAAAGATAGCATGCAGACTAGGACAGAAGGGGGAGGAACAAATAACTTTGTTTTCCAAAATCACACAAATGAAAAAACATTATCTGATTCAACTAAATATACCCACAGATTTAAAGGTTTCCATATTTTTTATAAAGATAGCATGTAGGCAAGGACAGAAGGGGCAGTAACAAATATCTTAGTTGTCCAAAATCACACAAATAAAAAAAAACATTGTCTGATTCAACTAAATACAGTATACCCACACATTTATGAGTTTCCATATATTTATAAAGATAGCATGCAGACAAGGCCAAAAGGGGGAGGAATAGATAACTTAGCTGTCCAAAATCACACAAATGAAAAAAAACGTCCGATTTAACTAAATATACCCACACACATATAGGTTTCCATATTTTTGTGAAGATGGCGTGCAATCAAGGACAGAAGGGTGAGGAATAAGAAACGGAACAATCCAAAAAACAGTGTTGGCTTCAACCAAAACCACCCTAACCTTGATAAGTTTCCATATTTTTGGAGCATATCATGCAAAAATTACGTGTCACCTAAACAGGAAGACAAGATTAATCAGAATCTTTCCATCATCGGTACCGAATTGAAAGTGCTAAGTCAGATAGCAACCGCCATCCGATTCGTCTCATTTCCCATCCAGGACCTGACCCTGAAGCACGGCTGGAGGACGGGCGCCATTATCCCCGAGCTGAGGAAGGAGATCAAAATCATGAACACGGAAGAGTACGTTCGAACCGTCTGCTGGATGCAAGCCCTCACCGACCTCATACAGCGCATGCAGGTAGAGACCGAGGCCACGCCTTCTTTTCCCCGAGGCCATGCCTTCTTTTCCTCTGCAAGCTCAAGGTGGCAACCTAAAGGTGGCAATCTCCTGCGCAGGTTCGCAAGGATCCAGCCTCTCAGGCCGTGGTAGAAGAGTGGATACGGGAGCGAGAGGCCATGCGGTACGTTGACTTTTCACTTTTATTTAAACTATGATTTGTTTTTTTTATTTATGCAGCCATCCATCTTCACTAGGGTCGCAGGTTTATTCATCCATTTTATTTTCAGTTTACATTTTATTTCATTATAATTTTATATTGTTTTATTTCGGTTTTATTTTATTAACTAATTTATTTACGTGTTTATAATTTGTGATGTTTTCATTTATATATCTCATCTCATCTCATTAGCTGCACCGCTTATCCTCAGTAGGGTCGCGGGGGTGCTGCAGCCCATCCCAGCAATCAACGGGCAGTGGGCAGGAGACACCCTGAACTGGTTGCCAGCCAGTCGCAGTCATTTATTTATATATATATATATATATATATATATATATATATGTTTTTTTTTTTTCGAAAGTATGTTTTCTTTGTAGTCCGATTTTTGTTTTAGTTGCTTAATTTTTTTTATTATTTTTTTTTTAATTTAATCTTGTTTTTACTTCATTTTTATTTATTTTATTTATGAATAGTGTGATGAGGACATAAAACCTAATGACTTTTCATGTGTCGTCTCTGTCCCTAGTGGACTATTCTTTTAATTCATTTTGTATTTTTTATTTTAGTTGTATTTATTCATTAGGGTTTAATTTTGTTTTTACTTTTGTTTATTTTTTGAATCTTTTAATTTTATTTTGTTGGTATTTTATTTTATTTTTGATGTATTTAATCTTTCAAATTTTGGGTTTAATGTTACTTTATAATCTATCAAATACAACTTGGTAATAACACTGTAATAACATAGTAATAGCACATTATCTCCGTAGCTTGGTAAATATAGCGGGGACGTATGGTTCCTGTTTTCAGACCGCACACCAAGGAGATGTTCAACCGGCAGTTCGGGAGCCTTTTCCGCACCTACCAGAATCCCACCTACTTTTCTCGCCGCCTCTCGCGTTTCGCCGACATCTACATGGCCTCCATTAGTTGCCTCCTCAACTACGACTTCCAGCACATTTTCTTCCCACGACGGACGCCGCTGCAGCACGAATCACCGTTCACGCAAATCAACGTCCGACCGGAACAAAACAGCAATCGGACCGCGGACTGAAAGCGACCGTGAGTCACCGGAACAATACAGAGATCCCTCGGTTATCGCGGTTAATGGGAACCAGAACCCCCAGCTAAAAGTGAAAATCCGTGAAGTAGTCCCAAGGGGCAAACTTAACTCGAGCTGACGTTATTACCGACTAATAGTACACCACGGTAACAAGATTGCAACTATAGATCTACAAATAAATACGTAAAACACAGAATTGCAGGTGAATAAATGGTCTTTATTGCCATCGACCATAGGTACAACAAAATTAAGAGGGCTTCTTTGAGTGTAAGAAAGCGATTTAAAGAGCAACTGCCAAGCTGCATGTAACAACCGTCTCGACTGTAACGGTTTTTCACGGGTTGTAGCCCCAGGTCATCCGTTTCATGGTATTGGTGACTATCTAGGTTCAGGATGGGTTTCTCAAGAGAGTTAGATAGATGGATAGATACTTTATTCATCCCCGTAGGGAAATTCACACTTCCAGCAGTATCCTTGTGTTGAAAAATAAATAATAAAGAAAGCAGGCGGTGTTGTATCCAGTCACGTGATTGAAGTCCCCAGACATTAACAGGATAGCTTCAGGGTGCTGTGTTTTTAGTTTAGCAACAGCAGAGTGGATGACGTCACACGCTAGGCCAAAAGTTTGACGTCCCTGCAGCAGATGTAAATCTTTGTGTTTACATGCCCAGGGTAACACCACCTCGTGTTCACGTAGATAGCGAGTCCACCTCCTCTCCGCTTCCCGCAGGCTTTTGTGTCTCTGTCTGCCCTAACAGCGCTGAAGCCAGGTAGCAGGGTTGCTCCACGTTAGCGTCTGGGATGCTAGACATGAGCCATGTTTCCGTAAAACACAGCAAACTGCACTCCATGTACGCTTTGATGTTTTTCATCAGCACAGCCAGTTCGTCGGTCTTATTGGTAGAGAGTTCACATTTCCCATGATTACGGACGGTACCAAAGGCTTTTATTGTTGCTAGCCGCTTAGCCCTTACCTTAGCTCCGGCTCTGCAGCCACGTTAGGGTCCCCTAATCTTGTCCGGTGAATGGGGAATCACGCCGGCACGAGAATTCTTCAGGGCAAGGAGTTGATTCCTTGAATAAACCTAGGTGTAGAAGTAGGCCAGACCTGCGACCTCGCTATTGCTTTCTCTCCAGAGGCTGCCTCGGCCCCTTCTCGGACACGATAACAATCCACGGAGCACTGGCTTTTCAACACTGTTTCTTTTCGCTTTTCTGACTTTCCTTAAAGTTTATTGAATACATTTCCTTTCATTGTAACGACCCGCTAAAAGCTAGCGGCCGCTTCCCAGTTGGTTTTGCCTCGGAGACGTTGACTTGTGCGCCCGCCCACCCGTACCCATACCGTAGCCTATCACTATCGCTCACACACACATACAACCTGCCCATCGTGATAGCTGTGTGCTCTGTCTGACAAAAAAAATGAACGCTACGTTGATATCAATAACAATAAAGACCAGTGAACCAGCGATAACCGAAGTAGCGAGGGGTCTCTGTATACATCCTTTCATTTCCTGTACTGTGCAGTAACTTCAACCGTAAGCTATGTTGCTTTTCAATCCCTGACTACATTATACTGTTTTTCACTCAATCTTTGACAATATGAAGTACTTCAACTGAAAATACTGTATTTAAAAAAAAAAAAATCTACGAATAGCGTTTTCAATGAATCAATCAAATGAGTCGAGATATAAATAGAAAATAGAGTCAAGGCATTGAGAAGGTTAGAAATGATGATTAATAATAAGGATTTTTATTTGAAAAATAATAATATTTTATGTTTATGTTATTCATTAAAAGAGGAGCTAATAAATTACCTTATTTTAATTCATGTAATTTATTTAAATAACCTTATACCTCAGTTAAATAATTTACTAATTAATTTGATATCTTCTTTTGATGAATACATACATTATTTTATCATTTGCTTTTGTTAAAAAATGAAATTTTCTACGCAACATGAAATGTAGTGCATTATTTTTTTTAATTATTTTTTTTACAAAGATGCAGATTAATAAATTAGATTAATTAATCTAGTATTCACCTATTTATCTAGCTAGATAGATAGATAGATTGATTGATTGATTGATACTTTATTCATCCCCGTGGAGAAATTCACACCAGCAGTATCCTTGTGTTGAAAAATAAAATAATAAAATATATAAGATATAGAATACAAAAATACCCAATATAAGGTTTTAAATAGTGCTACAGAAAATACACACTGTAATAAAAATAGGGTAATATGCAAATGTGGGGGTTTAATATGGGCTTTTACTCCCCTGGGTGGAATTAAAGAGCCTCATGGCATGAGGAAGAAACGATCTGCTCAGTCTGTCCGCGGAACAAGACTAATTAATTAATTAATTTATTCGTTATTTTATTTAAAATATTGCCAATAAAGTAAGTTATTGATTAAAAGAGTAGCCAATTAATACACTTTTTAATTAGTGTAAATTTTTAAGATTATCGAATACCTCAGTTAAGTAATTTATGAATTAATTGGAAATATTTTTTGATAAATACATACAATAATTGATTAATGAGGTCATAAATTGGCTATCTTTGGAACAAATAAACCATTTTAATTAAATAATTAAAAAAACACATTGTTTTTAATTTATGAAAAAGAATTGATTTAGAAAAAAAAAATATTCAAATGGTGTATTATTAGATCATAAAATAATGTCATCAACTCATGATTAATTGCTTTATTGATCAACTAATTAGGTAACTATTGGCGATCATTTTAATACATGAATATATTAGGTAAGCGACGATTAGTTAAACAATTAGATATTATACGTATATTGTCATTAAAATAATCAATTCAAAGGATTTATTTAATAATTCAAATGAATGAATGAACGATCGATTAGACGCTTGATTCCTCAATTGAATAATTATTGTTGAGCTTTTTTCATAAATAAATGCAAGGATTAAACAATTAATATGATTATTTTCTATTTACTGCATACTATTATCACTTTACTAATCAATCATATTAAATAGATTATTTTTAAGTAATTAAAGTAATCAGAAATGAAAGAATCATGTAAATGATTCATTCACTGCAATTGATTTACAGCTTATATTCATGTTGAAAATCAAAATGTTATTATGAATAAATTACTCATTTATTAAATATAATTATTTTGGCCCACAGAACATTGATATTATCAGTGTTATATTATTTTAATTTAGTCAATTCCACCATTATTTTTCCTCCTCCTAATGTAGTTGTTCCAGTCTTGGTCCACGGACAGACTGAGGAGATCATTTCCTCCTCCTGCCATGAGGCTCTTTAACTCCACCCGGGAGAGTAAAGGTCCACATTAAACCCCACCCCCACATTTGCATATTACCCTATTTTAATTACATCTATCTAGACAACTATCTAGACATATGTTTGTCTATCTATCTCTAAAATATGAGAAAGCGCCCTATATTTTTGTTTTTAAATTCAATATAATATTCTCAAAAAATCAATTATTTTATAAAAAAAAAATCATTTTTAGAGTAATGTAATCAATGTATTTTTGGAAACTAAAGTTCATTATGCCTACAAATGTATTCATAAAATTTGGTTTAGAAATTAGAGACACAACCGCAGTCTTTAAATAAGGGAGCATTGCGTGCTGCTGATGTTGTTTATTTTTATTTCTTTCTAACCTCTCTTTACTGTTGTAATATTCATGCACATCGTTTTGCATTACAGTCTGCTGCCTTAATGACACTTGCAATTAGCTTGATCCCAAATACACTACAACCCCCGGGATACAGCATGAATCCGTCCTGAGGTAGGGGTCGTGAAGTGAAATTGATGTATGCCGGGGGATAGACACCCATTCTTCTTAGCTAGTTAAGTACTTCTTTTATTTCTGTGCAAATGATTAAATACCATTGTAAAGAAAAAACTGAAATTGTATTGACTTTTAGGGTGGGGTGAATTGAGCTGGTGCAGTGAAGATGTGGGTGAATGCAAAAGAGGAGGACACGGCAGATCAGAATTCAAACTGATTTTTAAGCATTTATGCACAGAGATGGTTTTTGGTGATATTTTTCTGTTATTTATTTGTATTTCTTTATTATGTCAAACTTCGTTTTAGACAGTTATCATGTTGTTGCTTCTTCATTTAGCATCCGTGCAAGCCTTGCGACCCATAGAGAATAAATACACTACATAAGAACAGTATCTCATCGCCAGCTTGCAATGAAAGATTTTTTTATTTTAAGGAAATGAAAACGAATTACACAGAAAATAAGCAAAATTGTCCAAACTCACTAGAAAATATCTTTAAAATTGTCAAAAATTTCGACGGTCTGATAGATTAAAACAATGCTCATTATAAGGATGGTTTTTATTTTGTTAAGCAAAAAAAAACAAAGGATATCTTGAAAAAATATAAATATAAAATGAGAAAAGTTTACTGCCTAAGGGATTTTCCCCTTTTTCCCCAGAAATTATATAGAAATATACTTAAAATAAACCAAAGTGTCTAAACTAGTTAAAAATAATTTCTAAAAATGAGAAAAGTTATCCATCTGTTAGATAAGAATATTTTTTCTAATTTTTAAGAAGAATTTTATAATTTTATTTAAAGAATATTAGGAAATTTACCTTTAATAAACAACAAAAATATGAATATTCTGCCAATGGAAATTAAAAAAGTTAACACAAAATGATTACAAAAATGTATTCATAGTTTTTTTTGTTCTACATGAAAGAAAATATACCTTAAAATTAAAATAAATGACTCCAAATAAGCCAAATATTCTGCCAATGCAATAAGAAAGTTTCTTCTATACATAAAGTGTCTTGCGAAACTATTTGGCCCCCTTGAACTTTGTAACCTTTTGCCACATTTCAGACTTCAAACATAAAGATATAAAACTGTAATTTCCTGTGAAGCATCAACAATAAGTGGGACACAATCATGAAGTGGAACACACTTATTTGGATATTTTAAACTTTTTTAACAAATTAACGAAAAAGTGGGTGGAAAATGATTCAGCCCCTTTACTTTCAGTACAGCAGACTCTGTCCAGAGGTTCAGTGAGGATCTCTGAATGATTCAATGTTAATCTATATGACTGACGATGATAAATGGAATCCACCTGTGCGTAATCAAGTCTCTGTATAAATGCACCTGCCCTGTGATAGTCTCAGAGGTGTGTTAAAAGCGCAGAGAGCATCATGAAGAACGAGGAACACACCAGGCAGGTCCGAGATACTGTTGTGTAGAAGTTTAAAGCTGGATTTGGATACAAAAAGATTTCTCAAGCTTTAAACATCCCACGTAGCACTGTAAAAGCAATAATATTGCAATGGAAGGAGTATCAGACCACTGCAAATCTACCAAGATCGGGCCATCCCCCTAAACTTTCAGCTAATACAAGGAGAAAACTGATCAGAGATGCAGCCAAGAGGCCCATGATCACTCTGGATGAACTGCAGAGGTCTACAGCTGAGGTGGAAGAATCTGTCCATAGGACAACAATCAGTCGTGCACTGCACAAACCTGGCCTTTATGGAAAAGTGGCAAGAATGAAGCCATTTCTTCAAGATATCCATAAAAAGTGTTGTTTCAAGTTTGCCACAAGCCACCTGGGAGACACACCAAACACGTGGAAGAAGGAGTTCTGGTCAGATGAGACCAAAATCTTTTTGGCAACAATGCAAGACGTTATGTTATGGCGTAAAAGCAGCACATCTCATCACCCTCAACACACCATCCCCACAGTCAAACATGGTGGTGGCACAGCATCATGGTTTGGGCCTGCTTTTCTTCAGCAGGGACAGGGAAGATGGTTAAAATGGATGGGAAGATGGATGGAGCCAAACACAGGACCATTCTGGAAGAAAACCTGAACAGACAATGATCCAAAACATAAAGCAAAAGCTACAATGGAATGATTCACCCAACAACATATCAAGGTGTTCGAATGGCCAAGTCAAAGTACAGACCTCAATCCAATTGAGAATCTGTGGAAAGAACCGAAAACTGCTGTTCACAAACGCTTTCCATCCAACCTCACTGAGCTCGAGCTGTTTTGCATGGAGGAATGGGCCAAAATATCAGTTTCCCCATGTGCAAAACTGATAGAGACATACCCCAAGCGACTTGCAGCTGTAATCACTGCAAAAGGTGGAGCTACAAAGTATTAACTCAATGGGGCTGAATAATTTTGCACAGCCACGTTTTCGTTTTTTTATTTGTTAAAAAAGTTTAAAATTTCATGATTGAGTCCCACTTATTGTTGATGCTTTACAAGAAATTACAGTTTTTAAAGTCTGAAATGTGGCAAAAGGTCACAAAGTTCTATGGGGCCAAATAGTTTCGCAAGCCACTGTAGTTACAGAGTGGGAAAATACTCAAAATCATTATATACCACACCGTAAAGTAAAAAAGTCATAAGGCGGGGACGCCATATCCTGGGGGTCTACTGTCATGTTTTAATTGTATTTTGTTACTGACTAAATTCCCACAATGTTTTTTTGTGTGTGTGTTTGAATTTCCTGTTACTTAAACTGGCAGTCGACCATCCCTTGAAAGCAGCACTGACTCTTGTCCTCGTGTTTACTTTTGCAAGAAGCACTGGTTTCATTATATATGCACAAAATAGCCATGAAATATTCAGTATTATTCGTCAAGAGGTCCTATTTTATTTGTGTCGTTGTCCATTTCGGTTTTTGAAAGTTAGTTTGATCGCTAGGATATTTAAAAGGGACTTTTTCGGGACGTTGTTTTCCTCATCGACTCCTTTCTCATTAAACTTTTTAATGAAATAAGTGTTTTGTGTTTCTGCGTATCTGGAGTATTTTTTTAAGAATGTGCACGAAAAGAAATGTCCTGATTCAGTCTTTCTCGTGACAAGGGAGGCTTGGTATTACATTTTACGCAGATAACTACCACGATGCACAAAAAATAATGGAAATTGTCCCTTTGGAAGAAAATCCTTTTTTCTCATTTTAGTGGCAGTGCATTAATTCACCACTAGAGGTTGTGGTAGTTTAAAATCAAGCTGTATTGTCTGTCAAATCAATTAAAGTTTATTTGTATAGCCTTTTACCACAAGGAGTCTCAAAGGGCTGCACAGACCACAGATTATTGCAAACCACAGACTATTATGACACCATACCCAGATCTAAAACCTACGTGAGGGCAAGGAAAAACTCAAAACCTCAACATGAGGTAAATGAAGAAACCTTGAGAAGGACCACACATGATGTCATCCCCTTTAATAAACTTAGTGAGCATTGTCTGTGAAACACATTTAATACTTAAAATTCCTTTGGGTTCTCCTCATCCAGTAAAATAGTCATAAAACAGTAACTTCAAGTTTTGTCCCTCCTACAGAGCTTAAAGGGCATGAAGTGGGCCATGAACATTTATACGATCAGTAGCCTCCGGGTACAGTGCTAAAATATGTTCAAAAAGTCTCAGGTCTGCAACAAAATCAGTCAAGGGACACTGGAGGTCGAAGCAGAAGTAGCTAACGATAGCGGTGAGCCAACGTTTGCAGCTAAGCGGCAAACATTAGTGGCTAGAGAAGGAAACGCTAGTAGAAATAGTGGAAGTTCATCTAAATCACATGGAAGGCGAGTGACACTTTGGGACGAAGCGTGAGAAAGTCACAACAACAATAGCGGCTAGTCATAACCTGCAGCCAAGTGGCTAACAAGGCTGGCTAAAGATGGAAACAGTAGGAAAAAAGTGCCTAATGCGTGAATCACAGGATTTTAATGAGCATAAAATGTCCTGAACTATGCACACAGAAGAACTATCCATGCCGAAATACAGTATATTTTCTTCAAAATAGCTACCAATAACAGCTAGCGGCGAGCCATAGCCACAGCCAAGTGGTTAATATCGGTGGCTAGAGTAGGAAACAGTGGAATCGGTGTTCGATGCCAGTGTTTACATGAGTTGCGAGAGAAGGAAACCGTGGGACACAAAGTGCCAGTTGCCTGAATCACATGACTTGGCAAACGATAGCCTGCAGCCAAGTAGCTAACATGATTAGCTAGAGAAGAAAACTGGAATAAACTGGCAGATGCCTGAATCACAGGACTCAGTAAGCCATAGCTTACAGCCCAAGTGGCTAACATGAGTGGCTCGCGAAGGAAAAAGTTGGAGCATGCCTGAATCACGGTACTTGGTAAGTCAAACCCTACAGCCAAGTTGGTCACATGAGTGACTAGAGAAGGAAACCGTGGGAAAAATTGCCGGATGCCTTAATCCCGTGACTTGGGTGGGTGGCCTTAGCCTGTAGAGTGGCTAACATAAGTGGTTAGAGAAGGAAACAGTGGAACAAGTGCCAGAGGCCTGAATCACGGGACTTAGTGATGATACATTTCCAGAAGAATGTGCACAAAATAATCCCAATAGATGCTGAAGTATATATTTTTCTCAAAATGCATGTAATAAACTGGTTTGCCATCCCAGAATAAGGAGATATTCGTATAGCGTGAACAAAATATCACCCTGACAATCACTTTCAGCGACCTTATCATTCAAACGGCTCAACTTTCCAATTAGCATTATAGTTAATACCCCAAATCCTGTTAGCATCCAATTTATCATATTGAGCCGAGCAGGCGGATCAGAAACGATAAGATCAAGCGCGGGCAGGATCTGAGCGCCTGATTTTCTGGTGCCGGTGGCCATTCTCACCCATGGAAGCCAACAGCACAGCGTGGAGTCCCGAGGCAGTCCCGGCCCCCAGCCAGGGGCCCACAATCTTCCCTCGAGTGGGGTACAGCATCCTGGCCTTTCTCATGTTCATCAACACGGTGCTGACCGTCTTCAACAACGGCCTGGTGATCGCCGTGTCTTTGAGGAACCCGGCTCTGCTGCACCCCATGAACGTCTTCATACTCAGCCTGGCAGTGTCGGACCTCATGATCGGTCTCTGCGGGTCCTTGGTGGTCACCATCACCAACTACCAGGGATACTACTTCATCGGGCACGCTGCCTGCGTCTTCCAGGGTTTTGCCGTCAATTATTTTGGTGAGTGGGAAGTATTTTTGTTTAAACTTTGAGGTCATTCGAAAGTATCACATCCTCTCTGGAGCAGCATGGTAGCTAACAGCCTTGCAGTTAAAAAGTCCCAGGTTCCCTTCCAGCTAGGCCTTCCTGTGTTGAGTATATGCTCTTCCTTTGCCTGAGGGGGTTTTCCCGGGCACCCTGGTTTCCCCCCAGTTTACCAAAACGAGCATGACTGCCTTATTGACTGGTCCAAATTGCCACTAAGTATGGGTGGGAGTGTGATGGGTCGTCTGATTTGTGTGCCCTGGCAGCCAGTAGCCGGATGGTCCCCTGCCCAATGTACAAAACCAGCTGGAATGGAGACAATTAAGCTGGAATATTAATGAAAATACCCCATCTCAAGCTGGTACGTACCCCCTGAGTGCCAGTCCGGGGTGTCCCCTTCCCACTGTCCAAAGTCAGCTGGAATGGGCTTCAGCACTCCTGCAAAACATGTTAAACCAAGCGGCTGGAGAATGAATGAATGAACGAACGTACCCCCTGGCAGCTAGTAGATACCCCTTAGCAGCAAGTCCGGGGATGGACTCCAGCCTCCCTACGACGCTAGTAATGGAAAATGAATGCAGGAAGTACGTACCCCCTGAAGCCAGTCCGGGGTTTTCCCAATGTTCAAAGTCATCCGAGTGCAACTCTAGTGAGGAGGAGCTGCTGGAAAATGAATGAATGAACGTACCCCTGGCAACCAGTAGATACCCCTTGGCAGCTAGTCCGGGGATAGGCTCCAGCACCCCTAAGACCCTGGTGATGAAAAATGAATGCAGCAAGTACGTAACCCCTGAAGCCAGTCCGGGGTTTTCCCTGCCCAATGTTCAAAGTCATCCGAGTGCAACTCTAGTGAGGAGGAGCTGCTGGAAAATGAATGAATGAACGTACCCCTGGCAGCCAGTAGATACCCCTTGGCAGCCAGTCCAGGGATGGGCTCCAGCACCCCTAAGACCCTGGTGATGAAAAATGAATGCAGCAAGTACGTAACCCCTGAAGCCAGTCCGGGGTTTTCCCTGCCCAATGTCCAAAGTCATCCGAGTGCAACTCTAGTGAGGAGGAGCTGCTGGAAAATGAATGAATGAACGTACCCCTGGCAGCCCCTACTTACGACCTGACAGCCAGTCTGGTGGGATGGGCTCCGGCCCCCGTCCACCCCTCGCTATGATAAACGACTGGGTGAATGAAATTATTGAGTGTTACTTAGGTCGGGTGTCCTTTGTCCAGTTCTCACTGTCTGATGGCAGGTGGGAGGGGCTCTGGAACTCCTGCGACCCTTTTGAGGACAACCGGCTGGAAAATGAATGAACGTATCCCCATATATCCTTCCCGTACCCCCAGGTGTACAGCTACCCCATTGCCTTTCCTTCCACAGGCCTGGTGTCCCTCTGCACTTTGACCCTTCTGTCGTACGAGCGCTACAAGGTGGTTTGCGAGCCGGGCGCTGGCCGCGAGCTGAGCATGCGTCGCAGCCTTTCAGGTCTCCTGGCCGTCTGGCTCTTCTGTCTGTTCTGGGCGGTGGCGCCCCTGCTGGGCTGGAGCGGCTACAGCCCCGAGGGGGTGCAGACGTCTTGCTCACTGGCCTGGGAGGAAAGGTCCTGGAGCAACTACAGCTACCTCATCCTCTACACGCTCATGTGCTTCATCTTCCCCGTAGCTGTCATCATCTACTGCTACACCAAAGTTCTGGCGTCTATGCGGAAGGTAGCTTATTGTGTAAATTCCGAAATTCAAATGTTTGTGTAAAAGAAAAAAAAACTGGTGGAACTAGACCTAAGAGTACTGAACCCCAAAACATGCTTTAAGGTGGCCAATGAAGGTGAAATTGTTGTATTGTGAGGAATAAAAACCTATGGCAATCACCTAATGCGTCTCAAACCTCCCAGTATGCCAGGTGAAAATATAAAGATACACAAAATAGTATATAGTAAGTACTACTTATGTGTCATACATGCGCATTTACCATTATGAAATAATATACTTTTGAGGGAAAGATTCAATTGTATTTACCTGTAGTGCGACGTGACAAGCTGGTTGTGTGGAGTAGCGGGTGAATGCAAAGGGGAAACTATTTAAACTGATTTAGCCGCCATCTTGCTACTACAGGGACCCCTACAGAACTCCCCGACATACTCCAGCAAAAATTAGAAGATAATGGGTGCGGTTTGTTCACTTTAAGTCATCGTTTGTATTCCTCCGTGTGTTTTGTAGCACTAACGTTCTGTTGTACTACACAATCTATAGTTGAACTTTTACTCAGTCTTTTTGATTTTCATATTTAGGCAGGAATCTAACGTTATCATCTCGGGCACCACAATTTTGCTCAGTATATGAGTACGAGACCCCTGATTTAAAGCAAAGAAAAGCAGGGTTGGGTAGGGTTACTTTAACTTGATTACTTTCAATTACTTTTGGATTACTCCAATACCAAATATGCTAATAAAAAACAAAAGAAACTAAATATGAATAAAATGACAAAATTTTGTGCAGGCTTGGGGAGTAACCGAATACACGGAACGGCAAAAATGATGTTGGCAAGCTGTTTGGATTTATTTTCATTTTGTTTCTGTCGCATTTTATGTTAGTTTTGCTGGAGATCAAAGCCAGGAGAGAAAGCTTACCACGTGTTGTGAGTCATAATTTTGTTCAAATTTAGTTTATTTTGTCTTTTATTAGCATATTTGCTATTGGAGTAATCCAAAAGTAATTGAAAGTAATCCAGTTAAAGTAACCCTACCCAACTCTGAAGAAAAGCTATAGAACAATCTACACTATAGTTTAGTGTAACATCTAGTGGTTTGCGATTCTTGTGCCTTCTTCATATTCCTTGATAATGGCAAGCTCCGTTTTCCGTAGTTATCATGTTTCTCTTTCTCCGTTAGCATCACTGCAAGCCTTGGGAGTCATAGCAAATCAATAAAATACAAAATGTGCAGTATAGTATCGCTAACTCACAAAGTCTTTACACGCGCTTCTGAAATGAACAAAGGAAGAGAGAGGCTTTGTGGGAGAAGGAGATCAGCCAATAGCATATCGGCATACTCATGATGCCCTTATATGAACTCGACCAATAGTAGACGGGTATCTTACAGAGGGAACTCATCATACAAAGAGACCACGCCTATCTCTATAAGTATTTACTTTTTACCGTAATTTCAGGACTATAAAGGATATCTAAAAAACAAAGAAATCCTGGAAACTGATTTGCGATCTGGTGGGCCTTATAGACCAGACATACTGTAAATAAAATTATAAAATGCATGTAATGCCCGTTAATACCAAACCCTATATCAATGAATCAAGCTGATTTTATTTGTGAAACCAAATTTCTTAATATTAATATAATTCAATTTGAATGTGCCTTATGGTCTGTTATGCCTATAGAATAGAATATACCTTTATTGTCATTGTTACAAAATTGGTTAACTTAATGTGACAACAAAATTGGGCACGACACTCAAGGTTCACACATTCACAGTGAGGTAAAAAACCCAAGAAGATAAAGGAACAGAGAAGATAAGGTTATAAAACAAGGAGGATAAGGTTATAGTTATAATTAACACAAAATTTACCCAAGAAATGTCGGCATATAGGGTGATACATACAGTTTGGTATCGTAGGGTTTGTGCAATATGCATTTGGTGCAAAAATAGACATCATAGTGCAAAAAAGGGTCAACATATGCATTTGGTGCGAAAATAGTCATCTGAGGGTGCGCCTTATATTCAGGTGCTCTATCGTCCGTAAAATAGGATACATATCAAGTCTTTCCTTCCTCAGTTGAACAAGAGCGTGGAGATGCAGGTGGGCCGTTCTTTGCAGAAGGAAACGGACCACGCCATCATGATGGTCCTGGCCATGGTCATTTCCTTCTTCTTGTGCTGGCTGCCCTACACGGCTTTGTCGGTGGTGGTGGTGCTACACCCGCAACTTGACATACCCCCACTTCTGGCCACCATGCCCATGTACTTTGCCAAGACCAGCCCGGTGTACAACCCAATCATCTACTTCTTGTCGAACAAGCAGGTACGAGCGGTGATCAAATTGATGATATTTATGTCAAATCAGAAATTTCATCGGTTGTTTGTGGCTTTACTTCGCAAAATGAATATTCGAATTGAAACTCACATGGGGCGCCATTTATTTTTTGGGAAACAGCAAATATGGTTTAACTCATTTGCTAATTCATAATCACATTTCAGAGAGAATAGAGTAAAGTTGTACCTCAATCAAGGCAACAATTCCGCAGTAGATTTTTAAAGTTGATCCTCACACGGGGCACCAATCGTTCTGAATCAATTCATTTAGAATTGTGCCTGACACGGGGCAACAATAAGCAAAACGTTGAATTCAAATTGTTCCTCAAATGGGGCACCAAGGAATTGTAATATATTTAGATTGTTGTCTCACGCGGGGACCGTTAGTGTTTTTCTTTTTTCTCCAAAATTGAAATTCCAATGATTATATCAGTGTCTGAAACTCGTGAGAAAAAGTTAGCGGACACCAGGGCAGACAACTCTGAAAAGTTGCCTGCCCGACCATAAAGTTGCCTGCCCCATTTTTCACAACTTGAAATGCAATAAGACGACTCATCGCAAAAAAAAAAAACGTTGTTCCAAAGTATTAAGGGTTGATAACGTAAATTCCAGACTATAGAGCGCACCCGATTATAAGCCGCACCCACCATTTTTTGGGTGATCTGCTACTTTTGTTCTCACACAAGCCGCACCCATATATAAGCCGCGTGCGCCCGCACTAAAACTTGTGACCCAATTACAAGCTTAACCCAGACCAGGCTGTAGGCTCCACGATTGTAACTGCGGGGGGGAGGGATTTTTTAAGGGTTATTGATCTATCTTCTTTATTCATTATCTATTATCTGTTATCGGTCAGTTCATAATACGCTACAAAGCCTACATAGATTGTACACAATTCTAGAATCACGGTTGGCATCATAAATGGAAAATGATGCCCGTAATTAAGGTATGATGCAGACTTGTAAAGTCCGGGTCCCGTTGAAAGTAATCCAAGGAAACAAAATGTATATTTCCAAAGTTAAGGGTGGGAAAAATATATATCCACTATTTTCCGCTGCGACAACAGACAATTCTACCGGAAACTCGGCTTTACCCCAATTCCCATCAGCCCGCGTGTGCTCCGCCCCTTCTTTTTGATTCGTCTGTAGAACACACAACAGAATTAATCTCTAAAATAAATACATTACAAAATTATACAGTTGCAAATACATATTATACATGGTTACACGTATTTACGAAGAAAGACGGTAAACCGAGAGAGTTTTCAAAGCTTTAATAATAATAATATAACTTTCATCCCAAACCGTGCCTTTGAAAGGTACCAATACGCTAGTAGGATCACGCTCGCAATGTATCAAACGTGCCTGTTAAAAAAAGCATCTTGTAATTGTGAAATTCACAGAAGTTCGTACTCAACTTCCCCCTCATAACTATCGCCATCAAGGGAGTCTTCCTCATTATCGGAACGTACATTACCTTTACGGACAATGTATGCTCAAACTTAAATGTTGTAGTCTTTCTTGGCGCCCATATTATACTGGTCTTAATCTTACCTTTTATACTCTAGCGTCGCTGGTGGCCGTTAGAAAATTTCCATAAATTGGCCGCTTCACTGAATAAGCCGCAGGGCTGAACATTTGGGGAAAAAGTAGCGGCTTAGAGTCTGGAATTTACGGTAATCAGAATATATAACAGAACGACACTTTAAAATTAAGTTTATTATAAATCTACTTATAACATTCATTTCAAGTATATGACATCGCTTTTCTCCATCTACCATCAGTATGTCCATGCAATGTTTGCGTTGCGTCATCTGCTACAAGCCTTGTGAACTCCTCTTTCCACGATGCTTTACGTTTTGTAGCGTCATAAATTTTGTTAGCTTCTTTTGAATATTTCTTCTGGGGCTGAGGTTTTGCCTTGATTCCTAACCACTTCTCCGTCTCTGTGTGTCCACTTTGGAAAATGATATGCAAATGCATGACCTTATAGCACTCTGGAGAGTCCGGAAGCACGGACTTATTCGATGCAGACTTCCGATTGGCTGCCGAGTATGAAAATTGCCTAACGAACCGAAATTTCCAAACCGAATGAAGATTTTGAAATCGGGATAAGGCAAACGTTTGATTTGAAAAAAAAAATACAAAATAAAAACGAAAGATTTTTATTTTTTTCTTGAAATAGTTGTCAACCACCTGGGCAGAGACGTTGTGTTCTACGCCCGACCTATAAGATGCACGCCCCGGGCGTCCGGGCAGACGTTTTTTCAGACACTGATTACATTTTGATCAGTAAAAGGAACAATGACTGAATGAATGAAAACTTTATTCGGACATTAAAATAAAAACAGAACAAAAACAATAACTCAACAACAAAATAATGTTACATAATATGTTCGAAAAGGGGTAGTAAGAAGCAGGTGCTTATAATCCCTACCCCTTCATCTTCCCTATTAAATACACCTATGATAATAACAATAGTAATAATATTAATAATAACAGTTATGATATAAAAATAGCAACAATAACAACAAAGTTAACCATAGTTCTAAATGCAGTATTTCCAATCTTTCGGACCACTCATACACCATTTTCTTCATCTCTGTATTACGCCAGTAATGTTTCTTTGTATTTAAAATTGAACAAGTGAATAGTTGGACATTGTTTGATCTTGTCTTGTAAATTGTTCCAAAGGTTGACTCCACACACAGACACACACATACTTTTCGTGGTTGTTCTCACCTTTGGGATTGTGAATTTACTACAGCCCCTTAAGTTATAATTTCCCTCTTTCCGAATGAGTAATTTATGGATGTTTTCTGGAACTATGTTTTTAAATTGCAGTTGTGCAGTGAAAAATTTTACTAAATCATCCAATTTTGATCATTTGGACAGCAGGAATAAAATATGAGTATGATCTCGATATCCTACCCTGTGTATGGTTCTAATTGCACGTTTTTGGAGGATAAAAAGGGGCTGTAGTGAACTTTTGTAATTATTGCCCCAGACTTCTACACAATTGTTCCTCAAATGGGGCAACAAGGAATTGTAATATATTTAGATTGTTGTCTCACGTGGGCACCGTTGGTGTTTTTCTTTTTTCTCCAAAATTGAAATTGCAATAATTATTTCATCATTTTGATCAGGAAAATAAACAAAGAAATGAAGATTCAAAACTGCCTCACACAGAGAACAAATGAAATGAAGATTGTAATTAGGGCCTCATACTGGGCACCAATTAGGCAACATACAGATTAGAAGTCGCCCCTCATACGGGGCACCAATTAAGCAAAATTAAATTTCTAACTTGAGCCTCACGCAGTGCATCCGGCAGATTCGAACGACTGACACATTTCCTCCCCTATAAACGGATTGAAGGTGATTTATAAAACTGTTTTTCTTAACGAGGGACATATTTATAGTTATACCCCACACAAGGCACCAATCGAGCGAAATACATTTTTCAAATCGTGTGCACACGGCATTGATATTTTTTTTAAATTGCACAAGTTTATTATGAAACAAATAGTGGTGCCACATTTTCTTACCTAGAAATTGATTTAGAATCCTTAATGGGGGAAATTGTTTTGCAGGCATTACATAAGGTATGACTGCTTTGTGATGGTATAAAACGAAGATTCAAATTTGGCCCTGTCGCAAAACATGGATTAAGAAAAATCAAGATTAAATGTTGTTCCTTGTATTCGACATCAATTAAGTGACATACAGATTCATGATTTTGTCTCAAGTTCATTCAGGATTCTGTGTTTTGCCTCATACAGGGCACCAATTTAATTTGAATTATTATTTTAAACGACCCCTCATGCGGGTCACGGAGTGTTTTTAACCCCGAAACCAAAATGACACAAAATTATCATTTTAATATTTTATTTGTTCAAAATTAACTTAAAACTGATATTTTTGTGCCTTGCGTGGGTCACCATTTAGTGAAAGTTAGATTATAAGTTTGAAATTTTACTCTAGCCCATACACAAAATGGCAAAAAATATGGTTTCACTATATTTATCGTTCAAAATAAAACACCTTTGCCATGTTTCCTCCCCTATACACTGATTTAAGACCCTAGAAAAGGTTCCGAAAATGAAGGATTAGGTTCTGCAAGGGTTTACGCTGAAGCAAAATAAAGATTCAAAACTGCTTTTGGATTGATTGATTTGACCCTCTAGAGCAGCGGTCGGAACCCTTTTTGAGGGATAGAAGCAAAAATATTTAGATTTTAAGAAAAAATTTACAAAACTGCCAAACCCACTCTTAATTCTTAAGTGCATTTTATTTTACTGTGTGACATATGACGATTTGACACAATTAATGAAATGATAGTAATACCGCCTGTGTCCCATTGCCCCCCTCTTCCTCCAGAGTTACTCAAAATCGTTTAGGCTAATTTGGACCACCACTTTTTCGTAAAGAATGGTTTTAAACCAAAGTGCATGCAAAACCTTTTGTAAAAATGTCACAAAATACTGCCAACGAGGACACCGACGTATTTACCGTTGGCGTAGACAACGCTGGGCAAGAGGGAGATGGGAGTATGTGTGCTATAGGTGCATAGCTCTGCCCATCCTTATCACTGACCCAACCAAATTGCAATGTGTGCTTTGCTGGCGTTTAGGGGTTTCTACAGTTTGTTCTGTAGGTTTTCATTATTAAGTGTCTCAACAGTGAACATCCATTGTTTAGTGAGCTTCCTCCATATATAGGATTCTTTAGTGCCCAAAACTGTGTCTGTTGGTGTGACACCTTGACTGTAACTGTATTTGGCGGCGCAGTGGTTAGAACGTGTGTGGCACAGTTCTGAGGTCATAAGATCGAACCTTCCTGTGTGGAGTTTGCATGTTCTCCCCGTGCTCGCGTGGGTTTCCTCCGGGAACTCCGGTTTCCTCCCACGTTCCAAAAACATGCATGTCAGGTTAATTGGCCGGTCCAAATTGTCCCTAGGTATCAATGAGCAACCAGTTCAGGGTGTCCCCTGCCCACTGCCGGAAGATAGCTGGGCTTGGCTCCAGAACCCTCGCGACCCTACTGAGGATAAGCGGCACAGAAAATTGATGGATGAATGGTTTTGCAGGGATTACACTGTGCTTTAATGATGCGAAATGAAGATTTAAAGTTGTGTCTCAAAAAAAGATTTAAAAGTTCAAAATACTAAAGTTCAAAGTACTTCAGACAAAGCCCCATTTTCTTCCCCTCAATTGTTTTGCCCTCCCCGCCAGTTTCGAGACGCCGCCCTAGAGATGCTATCCTGCGGCCGCTACATCCCCCGCCGGGCGGCCCCCGTGGTCAGCTTCAGCATGGGGCCCGTAAGTAGGCATCGGCAAGCCAGCTGCTCCAGCAGGATAAGCCGGCACAGCAGAGTTTTACCCCTGTGAGCGATCGCCGGGGTCCGAACGGACTTGATTGACAGCTGAGGAGCAGAAGGGGGACAAAAGAAACCAGGCGAGTCCTTCTGCTGCACACTCGAGCGATCCAAGACAGGCTGGGTGTTGTTTTCCTCACTTTGTCTCGTCCGTGAGATGCTCTCATGGGCCACATCATTAGGTACACCGACGCTACATTATTATTACTGTATTAGAGATGAGTAAAAGAATCCTGCTTCTGGCGATATATACTAAATGATAAAAACACAAGCAAATATCATTTATTTTTATGTGTGTCTTAAATATATATACGATTACAAAAACATTATACAGCTTTGGTTACCACACAAAATACAGGAGTGCTATAAAAAGAAAAATATATACTGCTGTATCTTATTCTTTCCTGCTTGCCATCTGTTTTTGAGTTTTCCCTTGTCTTCATGTAGGTTTTAGATCAGGGGATGGTGTCATAATAGTCTGTGTTCTCTTCAGCCCTTTGAGACTCCTTGTGATTAAGGGTGTCACAAATAAGTATGACTTGGCTTGAAACTCTGTACTCGCTAAAGTTCAAAAGCCGGTACAATCGCCCTGCAATGCCTCAAGCATATCATGAGTTTAGAAAGAA
Source organism: Urocampus carinirostris (assembly GCF_059441175.1). Lineage (NCBI taxonomy): Eukaryota > Metazoa > Chordata > Actinopteri > Syngnathiformes > Syngnathidae > Urocampus > Urocampus carinirostris. The sequence goes on along the minus strand of NC_142355.1, from coordinate 36,036,640 downwards.
GATATGACCAAATTATGCTATTACTTCGATAAAAAAATCCAAATGTAAAGTAATTAAGGAAAAGTAAAAAGGAGAAACTACTTCGATAGAAAATCAAAATGTATTGTATTTACGGTGAGGCGACACGACCAAAATGTGTTACTACTTCCATAGAAAAGGCAACTATTATTCTAATCACAGAGAGGTAGAGACAGAGATGTGCTAATACTGTTGAAGAAAATCTATATTCCATTATATATATATATAATATATATATATATTCGCATTACGAAGAGGTAAAGAGGAGAAACAACCAATTTGTTCTCCCACTTCTTAAAAAAATCGAAATAAATCCTCTTTATGGAAAGGAAGAGAGGATACACGACCAAATTGTCCTACTACTACTAAGAGAACATCAAATTATTATCTTATCATGGAAAGGTAAATAGGAAACACTACTAAAGTGTGCTATCAAAATATATTTTCTCATTATGGCAAGGTTGAGAGGAGAAACAACCAAATTGTTCTCCTACTTCTTAAAAATCAAAATAAATCCTTTTTATGGAGAGGAAGAGAGGATACACGACCAAATTGACCTACTACTTCAATAGAACATCAATTTATAATCTTATCATAGAGAGGTTAATAGGAAACACTACTAAAGTGTGCTATCAAAATATATTTTCCCATTACGGCAAGGTTGAGAGGAGACATGACCAAATTGCGCTACTACTTCAAGATGAAATCAGTATTTAACTGAGCAACATAAATGCTTAGAATTCAATTTTCATTTTTTTTATCATCTGTGGCGCAAGAGCTTTTAGGTTATGTTAGTTTGCTTTGTATTCCTATGTATTTGTCACTTTTTTGTCAATAAAACGTATAATTAGACCTCTGCTACAAATCATCTGATTTCTTTTCTTATTCACTTCTCTTTTTTCCCCTGTACGTGTTCGGAATAAATGACGCCTGGCATTAATCTAATCCCGGATTTCTGGCGGACTCGGGAGCAAAGAGCGTTTCACACTCAAACAGGATTACGCAACGTCACGCTTATAAATCCTCCGGACCGGCTCGCCTCGGTTACCCCGGACCGATTCGACAAGTCCCATCTGGTGCGGTTTCTCACCCTCCGACCGCCAAATGGGACCGGAAGCTGTTGGCACGTGACGCCTTTAAGGGTCTACTCGAAATCGGTTCTGTTTATGGGGAGCCAATCGAAGGAATCTGATGTTTTTATTCGGTTTTTGGAACCTGAGCAGTTTTTGGAACCTGAGCCGAGAAAAACTTACAATAGAAAGAGTATTAAAAACACACTCTATATTTTTTATGAATGACCGCTATAATGCCATGAGGCTCTTTAATTACACCCGGGGGAGTAAAAGTCCACATTAAACCCCACCCCCACATTTGCATATTACCTTATTCTTATGACAGTGTGTATTTTCCGTAGCACTATTTAAATACTTTATAGCAAAACGTTTTATTGTTTTTTTTGTATTCTCTATCTTTATGTTATTATGTTATTTTCAACACAAGGATACTGCTGGAAGTGTGAATTTCCCTACAGGGATGAAAAAAGTTTCTATCTATCTATCTAATATTGATACCCATAACTACCTTCATGGTTTGTTCATTTATGTGGTATTAGTTTTTCGGCTGCTCTATCAGCTGTGTAGCCAGAAAATGGCCTCCTCATATCCTGTTAGAACCGATTCAGAAAACTACTCCCCGTTTTGGGGAATTTCCACTTCCACTTTCTTTCGAAGATTTTCCATGACCTGCCTTCCCTGTATAAAAGTAATTGTCAGCCATTTTAAGGGCGCACTCGTGAATCCTACAAAACATTTTCCTGCAGTTTATTTGGGCCCAGATTATTCTCCAAACATAGAACTTTGAAGAAGTTGCTCATTGCAGGAGAAAAAATGGCCTCCCTTCTTCAGCTTTGAAACATTGGTTGTAACAGACATCATAATCACACCAGGAAGAGAACCTTTTACTACCGTGTTAAATCCGGTCTGTTTTTTTTCACAACTTACAAAACAAAGTCAGAGTTATTAGTCCAAAGTTTTTATGCAAATAGCCAAGGGGCGAATACACGTCCGGTTCGGGGTTAAGTACGCTCCGCTTGTGTTGAAGTGGGGGCCATAAACTTGATTTGTACAAGCAGTTCACATCCCCATTTGCATTACCCTGGTTTGATCATATATATGAATGATGTTGCAATCACTTTTTACGCAGGAGCTACGAAAAATAGTCTTAAAACAGCCAGCCGGCCGTTTATTTTTCCGTCCTCTCCTGCTGTTTTAATTGAGGGAGTCCCGTGTGGCCGCTGGCAGAGGGTGTTCAAGAAAGGGGGGCAGGGTTTTCGTCAAGGAAGCCTTACCGCGGGAAGAGGATCCCGTCGAACTGATGTCGGCGTCCGGAGGCAACTGCAGCTGGTGCGGGGTGCAGGTCCAAGCGGTGTTCCTGGTGGCGGAATGCCTGATCCTGAGCACTACGTCGGTGGGGGGTCTGGGGGCCAACGTTTTGGTGCTTCTGGCGGTGTTCCGACAAAAGAAGCTGAGGACGTGGACCAACGCGTTGTTGGTCAACTTGGCGGTGGTCGATGTGTTGCGATGCGGCTGCGACTGCCCGGTGCTGCTCGCCGCCCTGGTTTTTGAAAGGGGCCGAGGTTGGGACCGTCTTCCCCGGAGTTTGTGCGACATCCAGGTGGGTCGAATGTTTCTTTCCTAGGTCCATTGGACGTCCACATTGTCTGTCTGTCCATACCTTTGTTTGCGGACCTGTTGTCCAGTCCTTCTGTCAACCCTTTATGCTTTTTCTCTATCACACTCCATCATTCTCTTGACCTGTCTAGTCATTAGTCCCTATACACGCCATTCATTTGTTTACTGTTTTGCCAGTATGCATACGTTCACTTTTGCCTTTCTAACTTGTCCTCACTAATTCATAAACCAATTTTACCGATTGCTATTCCTTCTTCCGCTGATTCTTATTTCCAAGTCTTCCAGCCATTCATTTGTATCTTTTTGCTACATTTCATACGTTAATTCGTTCATTAAAAATCCATCCTCCCGTTCTTGTATTTTTCCATTCATCATCCGTTCATGATGTATTTTAAATGCATTAATTCATTCAGCAACCTTATTCTTTTCTTCATTCTTCTATTCATTTATCCACCCATCCATCACTCATGCTATTTTTCATTCTAGCTACATATGGATTGCTTTCATTCATTTATTCATTTCTGTTTTGTCTTTTTTGACAAAACGTCCTCAAGAGACCCTGGCAGATGTACACATTCTACCAAAAAGTTGTCTTTTATACTCGTTGTCTCCTGTTTCATCCTTCTTGTCCAATTTTTTATTTTTCATACTTTCACCCACGCAGTCTTTGGTCCAGCTTCTGATCTGTCCTCCCTCGCGTCCGTCCCCAGGTGGCCTCCTTCTCCTTTATCTGCTGCGTCCAGCTGTCCACACTGGCCTGCATCGGAGCCGAGCGCTACCAGGCGGTGGCGCGTCCCTTCGACAGCGCCGAAAGACGACGACGCGTCCTGGTTTCCGTCCCTCTCACGTGGTTGTCGGCCGTACTTGTGGTCTTCCTGTGCCTGACCTACGCCAAGGACTCGCCGGTCCATGTGAGGTGCATCGATTCGTTTGAGACGGCGTCCTACGACACTTTCGGCCTTTACATCCTCCTTCCGCTGTGGGTGTCCTGCTTCTGTGTCATCGTCTGGTTCTACACGAGGATCTTCGTCCTTGTCCGAGCTCACAATAGGAAGATCTTCGATAATGGTGTCTTCCCTATGTCCAAGGATGAGAAGACGGATGAGAGACTCGCAGAGATGCGTGTAGTCCAGCTGCAGAAACCTGAGGCTGATTCATCTGTGGTTGATACCAATTGTGTTAGGACAAAAGTGCCAAGGTATGTCCCTAGGAATGATAAATCCAAGTTTCTTGTGAGCATTTAATTCTTTTTTTGTTATTTTGGTGAGTTCCACCCATTAAGAATGGAACTGTTGTGCCAAGGTGTTCCGAGGATCTATTGGGTTCAAGTCCCTAGAACAGTTGAGTTCCGGTATCTGGTGAGGTTGAGAGTTTCGGATTCTGTCTCGGTTCAAATACCTCGTGATGTTGAGCATTTTAATCCCGTCTCGGTTGTTGCGTAGCGTTTCACCACTCAGCCAAGGTGTGTCCCTAGAACAGTTCCATTACAGTGAGTTGTGGAACTTAATGTAAGAACTAAGACAGAATCAAAAAAGCCCAGTTCCAGGTTTCATTGGGACTGTAGTTCTCTGGACTGTTTCAAGCTCCCAATTCCAAAACACATCCTAAATAACCGGCAGTTCTGAAAGAACGTACACTCCCTGACCTCGGGTTTTGGAAATGTTTCATCAGAAACGAGACATGTGTTCCTGGAGTTGGAGTTTACGGACCCCAGACTGGAGCAACAGTTGAACAAAGTTCGTCGGTGGTGGCGGAGAATCCGGAAGCCGACCACAAACCTTCAGCAGAGCCCAACATTCAGGGCGCCGTCTGTATGATGCCTGCCGCTGCAGCCAGGGAGCGTTACAGTAAGAGGAAGGAGAGCGCCATGGCCATAAGGGCCGGTTATATTGTTCTCACCTACCTGGTCTTCTGGATGCCACTCGTGGTCACCATACTTGTCAACTGCGTAGTGTACAGAAATAGGAACTCCCAGGTGAGGCGTGAAGAAGGACAGCCGACATGTTTAAGAACCTTTCTTTCAATCATTTTGTCTTTATTTTCTTATTTCTTTTGTTACATCCTTATTCTCTCCATACGTAATGTGTCAACCCATCTTTCTTTCCTTACTTGTTTGCGTTGGCTTCCTTCAATCTTTATTTTTTCTTCCTTCTGTTGTACTTTTTTCCCCCCTTTCTTCCTTCTGTTCTTCTTTCATGTTGTCCTTCTGTCCTACTCTCTTCCCTTCCTTCCTTTTTTCTACATCTTTTGTCCTTCTTTCCTTTCCACGTTCTTCCCTTTTTTCCCTTCCTTTTTTCGTTTTTGTTCCTTCCTTCTTTCCTTCCTTCCTACATTACTTATTTTTAAATATTATTCCTTCCTTCTGGGCAGCACCGCGGCGCAGTGGTTAGCGCGTGTGCGGCACAGTTCTAAGGTCTTGGGAACCTCCTGTGTGGGTTCAAATCCAGCTACCGAACTTACTGTGTGGAGTTTGCATGTTCTCCCCGTGCTTGCGTGGGTTTCCTCCGGGCACTCCGGTTTCCTCCCACATTCCAAAAACATGCATTTCAGGTGGATTGGCCGGTCCAAATTGTCCCTAGGTGTGAATGGGCGAGCGAGTTGTCTGTCCCTGTGTGCCCTGCGATTGGCTGGCAACCAGTTCAGGGTGTCCCCTGCCCACTGCCCGATGATTGCTGGGATGGGCTCCAGCACCCCCGCGACCCTACTGAGGATAAGCGGTGCAGCTAATAAGATGAGATGAGATGAGATTCCTTCCTTCTTTTGTTTTTTTTTCCCCCTTGTTCCTCCCTTCTTTATTGTTTCCCTTCCCTTTTTTCCTTCCTTCTTTTTCACTTTTTCTTTCACATGTTGATCCAATCTTTCTTCATTCTATCCTCCCAATCTTTGCATCCACCCTTAGGTCCTTTGTTCCTTCTTTCCTGCCTTTCTTCCTTCCTTTCCTAATCGTAACATCGATTGTAACATCATTCCTTCCTTTTTTTAACAATCATTCTAACATGCTATCTACTTCCCTTCTTACATTTCACCCATCTATCCATCCATTCATTCCGCTTATCCGGGGTCGGGTCTTCGGGGCAGCAGCCTTAACAGGGAAGCCCAGATGTCCCTATCCCCAGCCACTTCCTTCAGCTCATCCGACAGGATCACGAGGCGTTCCCAGGCCAGCCGAGAGAAATAGTCTCTCCAGTGTGTCCTGCGTCGCCCCCGGGGCCTCCTGCTGGTGGGACATGCCTGGAACACCTCCCGAGGGAGGCGTCCAGGAGGCATCCTTATCAGATGCCCGAGCCACCTCAACTGGCTCCTCTCAACGCGGAGGAGCAGTGGCTCAACACAGAGTCCCTCCCGGATGACTGAGCTTCTCACCTTATCTCTAAGGGAGAACCCAGACACCGTGCGGCGGAAACTCATTTCGGCCACTTGTATCCGGGATCGTGTTATTTCGGTCATGACCCACATTCCGTGAACATACGTGAGGGTAGGAACGTAGATTGACCGGTAGATCGAGAGCTTTGCCTTTCGGCTCAGCTCCCTCTTCCTGAATGACTGCAGACGCTGCACCGACCCGTCTGTCGATCTCTCGTTCCATCTTACCCTCACTTGTGAACAAGACCCCAAGATACTTGAACTCCTCCACTTGGGGTAAGATCTCATCCCCAACCCGGAGGGAGCAGGCCACCCTTTCCCGACTGAGTACCATGGTCTCGGACTTAGAGGTGCTGATCCTTCACACTCAGCTGCGAATCGCACCAGCGAGAGCTGAAGATCACAGCCTGAGGAAGCCAACAGCACCACGTCATCTGCAAAAAGCAGTGACGTAATCCTGAGGCCCCCAAACTGGACTCCTTCCCCACCAAGGCTGCTCTCTTTCACCCATCTTCTCATCCACTAATCCGTGCTTTGTCTGTCCGTCCGATGTCTCCTTTGCTTCTTCTGAGGTTCCTCAAGATGTGTAGATGTAAAGTGACCTGGGCAGTTCTATTTTATATTCTGCTAACACACATTCGTGATAAAATCTCCGTCTCCCACTTGTACATTAATACTACATCAAGAGAAGCACTCCAAATGAACACACAAAATCCAAATTCTTGTTTTTTGGTCCCAGGACAAAATGATGGAGGACTTGGAGATCCTGTCCGTGTCCATCGCCTGCATGTCCTCACTGAGTAACCCCATAACGTATGCCACCGTCAACCCTCACTTTCGGACCGAGTTCCGTCGGCTCAAGTCCTTCGTCATCCGACAATGACGTCAGTCCTCCTTGGGTTCCCGTACCCCGTTATCCGACGAGGCTGTCCCAATTGTTTCCTCACGTCCTCCGTCAACCGACGATGAAGTCCGTCCTCGTAATCCCACGTTTTTTGTCATCCAACCATGATGCCTGTTCTCGTTCTCCGTCCTCCGACCGTGAGATTTGTCCTGGTCGTCTCACGTCTTCTGCTATCCGACCCTGACGTCCGTCCTGGTTGCCTCATGTCAACTATGATGTCATTCTCTTTCGGCTTACGGCCTTTGTCATCCGACCATGAGGCCTGTCCTTGTTAGGCTCTCGTTCTCCGTCATCGAACCATGATGTCATCCTGATCGGCTCACGTCCTTCGTCTTCATCTCCTCATGTCCTTATTCATCCCACCGTGACATCCGTCCTCATCACCTCACATCTTCTGTTATCCGACTATGAGGTCTGTCCTTGTGGCCTCATGTCTTCCATCAATCGACGATGATGTCGTCCTATCCCGCCTCACGTCCTACATCATCCTACCATTATGTTTGTCCCCGTCGACTCATGTCCTCTGTCATCCGACAATTGTTTCCCTGTCGGCCTCGCCCCCCCGCCCCCAGAGAGACCCAGGCCCGGACTACCTGCCGGGCTGCTCAGGTCCAAACTTGATCTCCATCCGACGAGCACCTCGTTAATCATGTGATTATAACACGTTCACCCTGGAGCTTTCTCCACTCCGAGCTGACAGCTCGTTAGTGGACGAGCTCGTTATTGAAAATATCCCGATTTAATGAGATCCCCAATTGCAGGAAAAGTCGTCGAAAGCAACAAATCTAATACTATTCAGACATAGAAAAGACTTTTCCCAATCTTATATGTTCTGGTCATCTAAGACATCCAATTCTGGCTTCGGCAAAAATAGCTCTGCCTGAATGTTCAGCATTTGGAGGAATTTGTAAAAATATATCTATTTTTATCAAATAATATTTTGGATTTAGTCGTTTTCTTTCTCTCCACTTATCTTTGTTTCTCCACTTCCCTTACTCTTTTTTCACTCCATCTTTTCTCTGTCTTTTATGCTATCTCTCTCTCTTTTCACCATTTTTTAACTTCTCTCTCTTGCACTCTCTCTTGCACTCTCTCTTTCTCTTCACCTCTTTCTCTCTCTCTCTTTTTCCTCCCTCTCTCAACGTTTCTCTCTCTCTCTCTCTCTCTCTACCGTATCACCAGAGCTCTTTCTTCTCTGTTTCTTTCGCTACTCTTTTTTTGCCAATTTATCTTATCCATTCTCTCTCTCTCTCCCTAACATCCTCTCTCTCTTTCTCTACCACTCTTCAGCTTTCATCTCTCTCTTCTCGCTCTTTTCTCTCTATTTTTTTATATCTTTCTGTCTCCCTCTCAATTTTTTCATCTTTCTTTTCTTTTCTCTTTTGCTCTCTCTATTCTCTCTTACACGTTCTCTCTCTCTCTCTCTCTCTCTCTCTCTCTCTCTCTCTCACTCACTCTCTTTCTCTCTCAGAAGTACAAGTTGAAAAAGTTTTCAGTCAAGCTAGGCGGCGTCATGACTCCTTGCGATTGGCGCTAAATCAGCATCAAATCATCTGGAAGAAAACACATTCTTCTATTTACTGCCTGGGGGTTGAACTCCCTTCTTTTTGCTCGTTACTCACCGGTATTAATTTCCGTTTGGTTTGTTTATGAGATTTTGCAGCGAGCCTCACATATTGATTTTTCAAAATGTGCTCTCAGTAGCACCGCATTTTTTTTTCTTTTTTTCCCTTTCAGCTTCAGTTCGAACGGCGACGGCATCATTCATTCGCTTGGACAGAGCGCCCCGAGCCATCGAAAGCCTCTCTCGCAGGAAAAAAAAAACGGAAACAAAAAACAAAAACCGAGACCATTATGTGAAACTACTCCCTTGCTCAAATAGAAATAATGATGCAATCGGCCAGGAAAGTAAAAGAGAAGGGGAAAAAACAAACACCAAGACTTGAGTGCGCATTGAAAGCTTTTCAAGGCAAACTCAACGATTGCTTCTGATTGGATGATTTGTAATGATGACTAAATAGAGGAACATTTCGTCGGATGCTACATGCTAATAGTTTAGCGATTCTTTTCATCGATTCTTGTTTTACATGACTGACAGAAAAAATGAAACAAAACGTTGTGACATTATTTTTCATGTTCTTCCTTCTTTTCTTATTTGTGTAGAACTGTAGAACCTTAAGTCTGTTCTTCTTTTTTGACTTATTTCCTTCCTCTCTGTCTTTCCTTCCTTTCTTCCTTCTTTCCTCCTTCCATCCTTTTTTGTTTCCTTGTTTCTGTGCTTTACTACTTATTTCTTTCTTTTCTCCTTTCATTTATTCATTCCTTGCCTCCTGTCTGTAATTTATTGTGTCCTTCTTTTTTTCTTTCCTTTCTTCACTCCCCCACACTTCCCCCTTTCTTCATGTGTTCTGTCTGCACTTTTTATGTAACCCTTTCCTTCCTTCCTTCTGTCCTTCTTTCCTTCTTTCCTTCCTCACACCCTTTCTTTCACCTACGTTTGCTCCTTTCCCTATCTTCTTTCCTCCTTTTCTTCATTTATTTCTTCACTTTCCTTCCTCCCTTAGGCCTTACCTACCTTCTTTCTGTCCTTCTTTCCGTGCTTTCCGTCTGTATTTCCTTTTTTTACTCCCTCCATTTCTTCCTTGCTGCCTCCCATCCTTATTTTCTTCCATCCTTTTTCCTTGCTACCTTTCCTCCCTTCCCTGCTTCTTTCCCTCCTTTATTTCTTCTTTTTCTATATTTTCCTTCCTTTAGCTATTTTCTTAAATCATTCCCCCATACCTACTTCCTTCCCTTCTTCACTTACTCCTTCCTCACTGCGTTTTATCCATCCAACCTCCTCCGTTGCTTGCTTCCTACTTTTTCCTTCCTTTATTTTTTCTTTCTTTTCTATATTCTTTTCTTCGCTTTCCCTCCTTTAGCTATTTCCTTAAAGCATTCCCCCATACCTACTTCCTTCGTTCAATCTGTACTTCCTTCCCTTCTTCACTTACTCCTTCCTCACTGCGTTCCATCCATCCACCCTCCTCCGTTGCTTGCTTCCTACTTTTTTTCCCGTTTCCTTCCGTGTTCCCTTTCTTCCTTCAAACACTTCCTCCTTTCCTTGCGTCTTGCCTTGCATCCTTGATTGTTTTTTGATATGTTTGCACATATCTCCGTATTCTTTGATGACTGCATCATTTCTAAACATCTTCACCACATTCTGATGTTGTTCATCTCGACCACTCACAGTTTCTCCATGATATATTTTCTCAAAGGTGTTGCAGGGTTTTGCGTCAGAACTCACACACATACACACGCACGGGCCCTTTTTCCCCCCTTTCTTTTCTTTACAGACAAACAAGCCTGCTACAGGAGGCAGAGACAAACTTTAATAGAACCCAATGTTTGTGATGACAGCATGCAAATCCTTAATTCAACCAATCAACAGACAGAAAGAGAAAAAACTAAATCTAGAAAGAAGAAGATCCCATTTCCGCATCCGTCCATCTAGTCTCCTAAATATTTACATCGTTAAACATGTACAAAATGGGTCTTGGACACAGCTCGGGAACGTTCCGGCGCTTGAATTACGACACTTTTATTTTGGCGGCATTGCACGTTTTGTTTTTTTCTACACGTTAAAAAAAATGGCTGGAGGACGATTTTCGCGGGTCACGACAAGTTGCGATTTCGGGGTGTGAATTTACAAGAGTGCCAGAGACGATTTTTTTCTAAAAATGGCGCTTTGACGCCGGAGCCGACGGTGGTACCTTGACTTACCGATTTTTAAACGTTTTTTTATTTTAATATTCATAAATAAGTCGACTTGCTAAAACATACAATACATTTTTGAGAACGGTCCCTTCTCAAAGATTCTTCATTTTCCTCATTCTGTGTTCTTTTGAGTTTTCCCTTGCCCTCATGTAGGTTTTAGATCAGGGGATGGTGTCATAATAGTCTGTAGTGTGCAATAATCGGTAGTCTGTGCAGCCCTTTGAGACTCCTTGTGATTAAGGGTGTCACAGAGAAACTTGACTTGAGGTTTTTGAGTTTTTCCTCGCCCTCATGTCGGTCTTAGATCAGGGGATGGCGTCATACTAGTCTGTAGTGTGCAATAATCGGTGGTCTGTGCAGACCTTTGAGACTCCCTGTGATTAAGGGCATCACAAAGAAACATGACTTGACTTATATACCCTTAAAAAGGATGAGAAAGGATAATATTAATTTATATTATTTAAGTACTATCATATTGTTTTAAGTCAAATCCATTTATTCGTAAATCAAGAAATCACAAAAAAAAAACATCAGAATTTCCAACAAAACATATTTTTTGTTTATTTTTGTTACATTAATGCACTAATGCTTCGGATTAAGATTTTCCCAGGTTTTCAATACCAATAATTTATTCATCTATTTATTTATTACTCAATACTTTTGCAATGCACTGTACAAATAAAAAGTAGCATTTGGAACTTTTGTACGCCTGACACTCAAAAATAAGACTAAGAAACAGAATCCCATTCACCCAAAAATGGTTAAAAACACCTTTAAAAGACTGCTTTGGCAAATAAAACAGTGCCATCGGGTTCTAATTACCCCCAAGGACAAGAGAACTGTTTGGAAATGCTCTAGAAAGGCTTTCTAAACTTGGAAGAATTAAAGAAGGATACTATATTTGGGGAATGTAACCGAATGCCTGTTGTCGTGTTTTGGATGAATTGAGCCGGATAAGAAACATTTAGATCAGTGTTTCTCAAACGGTGGGTCCGGACTAAAACTGGGTCCCAGACTAGATTTCCCCTGGCAAAATAATGCTAAACAGGAGAAAAAAATGGAGGGCCAATTACACTCCTTCACAGTAGATAATGCCCTACCCAATCTCTTCTACCTGTTCAGTCAATTGGCACCAGAGGGACCCCATCTCATTTTATTGTGATTTCGTTGGTTTTTGTTCCTTTTTCTCCCCATGATAATGGATCCTAAGAAAATAGAAATTAGTACATCTTTTTACCAGTATATTCATTTTATCGACACAATTAAGTCATTGTCATTATGCACACCATTTTATAATATTATGGATACAACATCTGTTAGTATTTGGCTATTTTAAAACAGTTTTAGAGGGTCGTTTATGGAAGTATATATGGTACAGTTTTTTTGGTTTTTCTGGTCATTTTGTTTTTTAAAGAAAAACAGAAATACTCTTCTATCTCTGTTTTAAACTGCAAAATCCTTTCCTTAGATAGATATGAGAAGTGGAATTTCTCGATTTGGGTTGCAGCTTGCCATTAAGGTGGAATGGTTGGTTTAGATGACAATGACATGAAATTTTAAAGTACTGTGGTCTTGTGGTTGACGGTTAGAATCTAAAATCGCCCTTCGCCCCAAAGGAAATAAATAGAAATCATCCAAGGACCAAGTGATCCCTCGCTGCAGAAGAAAAAGGAAGTCAAGGTACCACTCTTGAATAAAAATGTCCTTTCACAGGGAGAGGAATGATTGCGTGTGCTTTTTGTCTTCAAAATAAGAGCGTGAAGCATATTCCAAAATAAAGTATTTGTCAGTATGTTTAGGCCACGGCGATTTTCTGGCGTTCCCTCGGCGTTGCTGTGCTTGACGGGGCGAGATGTCCTCCAAAAAAGGGAAAACCATGCAGAAAAACTTTGACATCACATGGTCCTCCATGGCGGGCTGTCCTCCAGCATGGGGGGTGAAGATAGGGGAGGAATCGGGAGGAATGGGGGAGGTCTACAAGGCCGACACTCGCACATCAGATGGTCCTCCATGGCGGGCTGTCCTCCAGCATGGGGGTGAAGATAGGGGAGGAATCGGGAGGAACAAGGGAGGTCTACAAGGCCGACACTCGCACAATGTTGCTCTGGGAGTAGGCGGAGGCGGAGGAGGATCCGTCTTGGTCGGGCGATCCGGCCAAGGGGGGCCCTAAACTGACCATGCAGGGGCCCACGTAAGGTTGATCGCATTTAAGAGGGACCGTCTCGTCCAATCTGGCGTTCAGGCTGGAGCGGCTGCAGAAGGGGCGGAGAAAGATATGCAAATAAGATGACATTAAGTGCAACATACTGATTTTTTGGGGGGAGAATTTTCATCAAATTACACCAATTTAAAAAAAAGTTAAAAACAAGTTTGGGGAATTATTATTTTTAATTACATATAGGGAAATGTTTTAAAAATGTCTTTGTTTTTCTTTATTCTTTTCGTAAAGTGAATAAAAAAAGGAATACATTGGTGGAATCATCTGATACTACAGATTTATTTAGGTATTATTTTTAAATTATTTTATGAAAATTAACTATTATATGAAAATAATATTATTTCTTGATTTTTAAAGGTTTTTTTCCTTGTTTGTAATTAATATTATGATTTTGCAAAATAAAATAAATTATAAAATTGGGCAGCAAAAAGCACACGCAATGATTTCTCTCCCCTGTGTATTATTTCCCTTATTTTATTAAAATCACTGATCTAAATAGATTGTGATTATTTTTTAATTTGTTAAGAATATTGTGATTAGAACTACTATTAATATGATTTATTTTTGGCAACTTTTTAAAGTACTCTTTCTTTTAATATGATCATTTTAAAATAAACTCAGATCAGAAAATAATAAAATAATATTATTGCTTAATTATTTTAATGCTATTATTTTTCTTATTCTATAAAAAGTAAATAAAGAAAAAAGAAAAAAAAGAAAAAAAGACTTTTTAAAAGAATATTTGTATCATTATTATTATTATTTTAATTATTATTATTATTATTGTTTTAATTTTTTTTGTAAAATTAAATACCGTATTTTCCGCACTATAGGGCGCACCGGGTTATAGGGCGCACCCCCAAAAAATAGTTTTTGGTCCTATATCTTCCATGGATAAGGCGCACCGGATTATAAGGCGTTACAATGGGAACGTCGACAAAACAGTCAGATGTTTCAGTCCAACTTATTACCCCCTTAACATTCCCAAAGCTTGCAAAGAAACAAATACGTGTCGTAGACACGTGCGGATGCGGTGTCCGTACGATGCCACTCCAATGCATCGTTTCAAATATCATTCGGAAGGTTAAAGTCTTGGGATTCAAGAAATGCCAACCATTCCTTAGTTTCTATTTTCTTTCTCGCTCGCAACTTTACTGTGCATATGACAATAAACACTTGGAATTGAGTTTAATTCACTCAACTCATCACAGCAACATCAAGATCGTTCTAAAACAAGATACCGGGAAAATATAAAGCCGCATAGCTCACCTAAGTTCTCACGTTCAATAATGATACGCAATCATGGTCTTCTTACAACTGTGAGTGTAGTAAATCCAGGAGAGTAAAATATTTACAAATACAGACTAATGAAACATGTTTCTTTATGGCGTAGTTTAGCAAGCTTGCTATTCAGTCATCTTTTTCGGCCAATTGCAGGGTTTGTTTTGGCCCTCTAGCCAATCCGAGGCTCCGAATAACTTCAGCCAATAGCGATCGATTCAACTAAAGATTGACACATCTTTTTCGGCCAATTGCAGGGTTTGTTTCGGCCCTCTAGCCTATCCGAGGCTCCGAATAACTTTAGCCAACAGCGATCGATTCCAATGATGATTGACACATTGGTTAGCCAATGAAACGCCGGTATATAAATCCCAGCATACACCGCGGACTACTCCACGTTGGGGGGAAAATCGAGTCGGCGGCTGTTGCGTAAGTTGCGAGACCTTGCGATTTAATATTGACCCATATATAAGGCGCACTGTATTATAAGGCGCATGGTCAGCTTTTGAAAAAAAATAAGACTTTTAGGTGCGCCTTATAGTGCGGAAAATACGGTACATTACATTGAGCAGGATTACTTAAAATGGCAGCTTCTTTCCGATATTCTATTCCTTTTTTAAAAACAAAAAAAAAGTTAAAAGGGGTTCCAATATCAAATAAAATATTTACTGCAGTTTTTAGTTTTAGCTATACCGCATTTTTAATCTCTAGATGACATTGTTGTTTTCGGTTTGGATGGATGCCCACGAGTGCCAAATGTCAATAAATATAAAATATGTATTTTTTTGGTAGTGTTTGTATTTTATATTTGTAACCATACACACTACAAATGTAATACAAATATATTTCCCATTGGCATAAAATTCTGCTCATATTAAGTATTATATTGTTTAGCATTTTTTTTCTTAAAAATGTACAACGCTATGAACCAGCAGAATTTGCTCGTTTTTAAGAAATATTTTCTAACTTAAATCAATTACTTCATTACAAATAAGTGTTAATATAGTATCTTAAAGGGACAGTGTTCATAGTTTGACCACTATATGTATGATGTATTGCAATGGAAAACGAGTGTTAAAAAGCCCTAGCAAGAACACAAACTATGGAGATTGAAAGTGAACAAAACACACAACTTTACATCTTTTACATTATTTTGCCCGGCTTATGTGAGCCTACCCGTAGCAGCAAGATGTCTGATAATTATGTCTGCTCCCTCATGCTAGGTAAAATAAATGCTACCTTCTTGTCCTACAAGTGATTTCATGAATGGATGCAGTGTTTCCTGTGGAATTTTGTGGGACCCTGGTGGGTGGACAGTTTAGGAGGGGGGGACTCCGGAGGCATGATCCCTCGAAAGAAAATTTTGTTCAATTTAAATACAAAACCATCAATCTGGTGGATTTTTAGAGCAAAATCAAGAAGCTAGATCTATGGTCAACGTGTGCCCTTCTATTCTTCTATTCCATGCATCTGAAGTGACAAATTTAACACGTGAAACACATATGGGAAGTAACATTTGTTTCTGGTACCATGACTAAAAATAACTTGATCTCGAGATAAAATCAACGTATTTTCGCATAACATATACGAAGTGGCCCGCCAGAATCTGGAAAACAGTGGAATGTTTGTATGACAGTTCATGTATTTTTGCTCATTATTTAAACCTATAGTGTTGCTTTTTAATTACCACTAGGTGGTGCTGAATAATACACACTGTCCCTGCAAAACTAGGAAAATGATATTTTTAAATAAGCTAATTTTGGGATAGGATTTTTTTCCTAGCAAAACAAAAAAAAAACAAATATTTAAAAGAGCCAAATGATCATTCTAAGGTTTCCTTTTTCACTGATGATAATAAAGGGAGTAGGGCAGCACGGCGGCGCAGTGGTTAGCGCTTGTGCGGCACAGTTCATGTCATGGGAACCTGTCGTGGGTTCAAATCCAGCTCCAGACTTTCTGTGCGGAGTTTGTATGTTCTCCCCGTGCTTGCGTGGGTTTCCCCCGGGCACTCCGGTTTCCTCCCACATTCCAAAGACATGCATTTCAGGTGAATTGGCCGGTCCAAATTGTCCCTAGGTGTGAATGGGCGAGCGAGTTGTCTGTCCCTGTGTGCCCTGCGATTGGCTGGCAACCAGTTCAGGGTGTCCCCTGCCCACTGCCCGAAGATGGCTGGGATGGGCTCCAGCCCCCCCGCGACCCTAATGAGGATAAGCGGTACGGCTAATGAGATGAGATGAGATAATAAAGGGAAGGGGGCGGGGCTTACCTGTTGGCAAGAGGCCGCTCCCGGATCTGTATGGTGCTGAGCTCCTGGTTGTTGGCGCTGGGCAGGCTGAAACTATTTTTCTTGCGGTTTCGTCGTGAGCAACACGATCCAAAACCGTGCGGCGAAGAAGACGAGAGAGAGGACGAGCGAGAGCCCGATTTCTTGATCACTGAAATCTCCATGCAGTTGGCCTGGAACGTCTGCTCGTCCACAAACTCGTGGTTCTGCCCCATTAAAACACACACACACACACACACACACAAAAAGAAACTTTCAGGTTCTTTACTCATTACAAATTATGTTCGGTACATTAGGGACAGTCTTTTCTGAGAAATTTGATGTTTTCAAGATCAGTGTTGGGAATAAAGCCGATATAATTAACTCTCTTATGTAATGGCGTTATTTTTTTTTTAGTAACTGAGTAAGCTAACAAGAAAACCATAACATACAATTGTAAACATTAAGGGGGGCAACACACATGCTCAGTTACAATGTGGCATTAAGGGTAATGTAGTTCTTATGTTATTAAGCACATAACATCACATAGAGAGAGGGATTAGATAGTCACTTTATATTGTTGAAGATGTTTTTTGTTGGGTGAAAGTACAGTGGCATATGTCTACTTGACCAGTTGTCTGACAAGATATTGTGTCTTATTTTAGAGTGAAACTCACTTTATATTGTTGACTTTTGTTGTGAACAAAATACTTTAAGCACAGTAGGATATGTCTACTTGACCAGTTGTCGCTGGTTGTGAGAGTACTTACTGTTTACTGTTTTTTGTTGTTGGATTTCAAGTGTAGGATAAATGTGATGCTGGTCAGGTACAGTAAATATAGCAAAGTCCTATAACCTGTCTGTTCTTCTCTATTGAACTGACTCAATACTTCTCAGAAAACCTCACATTCTTTGACAAAAACCTATACGGAAATTGTTGCATTACCCGGTAACTAGTTACTTTTACTATAGAGTTATTCAGTTACAAATTCAGTTACCTTTTGAAAGATGTAGTGAATAACTATAACTAATTGCTTGTTGAAAGTAAAGTGCCCAACACTGTTCAAGATATGACGTCTCAAAGAGTTCTTGGAGGGTGAAGTCTTACTTTCGTGTTGTGTTCAGTTAGAGTTAGAGTTAGTGTTCCACCATATCCTCTGTCTGCATATTTTCTTGTTTTGTTCATTTAGATCTTGTTATTGTTTCAACATTGTGAAGTGAGGATGTACAGTGGAGCCTGTGGTAGAGAATCTTTGAGTTTTGGAGATCCTAGGTAACTTCCTTGTTCTGTTTCTGTACACTTTTTCTGTGTATTTTGATTTTTCTCATTATAAAGCCTTTTAGAAAATCCAATTTTTGGGGATCTGCTTGTCCAGCCTCGCCTGATCTTGACGGAATCCAGATACATCGAGATACTTCCTGGCATTCAACGATACGCGTTTAATAATCGGAAAAATGAATCATGGCGGGAGGTGGGATGTATGGGGGTCGGGGGGTGGGGTGGTGTTTGCAGATGTCGGCGTTAAGTGCCATCTGTGCAAACATTGGTCGCTGACAAATGAGCGGGACTTGAAGGTCGAGCTCGCCGGCTGTTTTCGGGCTCCGGCAGTGGGGGGGAACAAGGTGGGGTCCCCACGCTAGCACCTGTCTGATTTTTGGCTTATTTTTAATTCTGTGCTAAAAAACGAGAGCGAGAAGTAAGCAATAGAGAGAAAAAGGTTGTGTGTGAGGGAGAACCGTAAGTGGGAGAGAATGAGAGAAAAAAGAGGGAGAGAGGTAGTTAGATGGGAAGCGAGGTGGCGGGGGTGAAAGAAAATGATAGAGAGATAAATGAAGCGACAGAAAAGGAGGGGGAGAAGAGAAATTGAGAGAGGGAGATGAAGAGACAGATACAAAGTGGGAGAAAAATAGAGAAAAAAATGAAGTGAAAAAAAGAGAGCGATGGGAGAGGGGGATAGGGATAGATCGAGAGGGAAATGGCAAAAGGGAAAGCGAGGTTGGTGGGGTAAGAGATGGAAAGATACAGATGGAGAAGGAAAGGAAAAGTGTGATTAGAGAGATAAAAGATGGAGGGAAGGAGAAAGAAAATGATAGATGAGAGAGATAGAGCAATGGAGAGACAGAAACAGAAAAGGAAGGAGAAATGAAGAGAGAGAGAGAGAAACAGAGAGGGAGAAAGATGTCAAAGAGAGAGAGGGGGGAGAGGAATGGATGGAGAGGAAAATGGAGAAAGGGAGGGAGAGGGTGATGAGAGAGAAAGGGTGATGGAGTGAGAGATGGAGGGATACAGATGGAGAGAGAGAAAGGATGAAAGTGATCAGAGAGTGAGATGGAGGGAGGGAGATGGAGAGAAATGGGGAGGGATGGCGAGAGAGAGAGAGAGAGAGAGAGATGAATAAGGAAAGAGAGAGGAAGCAGGAAAGACAGAGAAGAGACAAAGCAGAAAGAGAAGGAAAGATAGATAGCTCATAACATAAAGAGAAATAAAGAGATTAAAAAGGAGAGCGATAGAGAAAAAGAGAAACGAGAGAGATATAGAGAGAGAGGAACAGAGCGATTGAAAAAGAGAAAGACATGAAAAGAGAGTTAGAGGAAAAGTGAAAGCAGAGAGAGTGACAAAATTGCTACCTACACCCTAACAATAAACACCTCTGTATTATTGTCGAAGGCATTTCTTCGACATTTTTCTAGGGAGCGTCAAAAACTCGATCTGATGGGCCACCGTGATTTAGTGGGCGGGGCCCGCATAATACTTGTCTTGTCCTGGCATTTAAAAGCCTCTTAAGGCCCTAAATTATAAATTGAGTAAAATCAAGCGTGCCTCCCGTGTTATCATGTCGTTGACAGCGGGAGGAATGGGGAAGGTTGCTAGGTAGGCGGGAAAGGGGAGGAAGGCAATATTCCCCATCCCCATTCGCAGCTATTTTTAAACCGCCGCCTCATATGAATAGATTCCACATTTAGCGCTCGGATGAAAAACGGCGCACGAGTTCTATTTGCGGCGCTGCCGTTAATCCCACTTTGCATGGACGACCTGCTTTCTATTTGCAGATCTGTAAACAAAAGAGGAGGAAGCGATCGGGACGGAAAATAAAATCAGGAATATGGACATTTGGTCGATTCCAGAATATTCCGATAAAACACATGTCGGTCTTGTAAATGTTTTTTCACGTCTGATTATGCATTTTAAATCGAGTTAAACCATTAAAAGTAGATTTAGATTTTATTAGGAAATTAAAATATTAGATAGATGGATAGATACCGTATTTTCCGCACTATAAGGCGCACCTAAAAGTCTTGTTTTTTTTCAAAAGCTGACCATGCGCCTTATAACACAGTGCGCCTTATATATGGCTCAATATTAAATTCGCAAGGTCTCGCAACTACGAGAAACAGCCGCCGACTCCATTTTTCGCGCTGTGCATACTGGGAAATATTAAACGATTGGTAGTTGCCGGGGCTCGTGTTGTATTTGTTTACTAAGTGGCAAAATGGCTACCCCATTAAACTGCTTAATTCATATTCAACAAATACAGTATTTGTCTGAATCCAGGGTTATGACTGGTGAAGATGTAAAGCACAATTTACCTTAAACAAACGCAGAATTATTCAGAATGTCACGTTTGAGAGAGAGAGAGAGCGAGAGAGAGAGAGAGAGAGAGCGAGATTCTCTTTCATACGTGCATTTGTATAAGAAAATGGCTCCTGTTAAGAGACACGCGTACAACGCCGAGTTTAAACTCAAAGCGATCAGTCACGCAGCACAACACGGCAATAGAGCGGCAGCGAGAGAGTTAAACTTAAATGAATCGATGGTACGGAAGTGGAGAAAGGATGAAGATAAGCTCCGCCAAGTAAGGAAAACTCAACAAAGTTTCCGTGGCAATAAAGCAAGATGGCCAGAGTTAGAGGAGACACTTGAACAGTGGGTTGTTCAACAAAGAGCGGCAAGCAGAAGTGTCAGTACGATAACTATACGTATGAAGGCAACAGCGCTGGCACAAAAACACCGGACGTGTTGGATGGCCCATTCACTGAGATATGGTCAATTCGAACACAGCAGAAGAAGAATTCGAGGGATTCGTCGATGAGGAGCTTATAGAGTGATCTTTGTTTTTCTTTTGTGTGTTTACGTTTTACATTTTACAGTTATTATGTTATTGCTTTGCACTCGTTGTTTTTGCACATTACGAGTGTCACTTTATTGCGATTGCACTAACGTTTCATTTAAAATAACAGTATCAGACGTTTTTTTCTTTGCGTGTTGACTAAATGGACAAAAAATAAAATGATATGTCGATGTTGTTCAAAGATGTCAAAGATGTGTCACGAAAATGCTTTACCTCAGAGAAAATAATAAAACGGCTGTTTATTTATTTTGGGAGTGAATGGAGTTGTGGAAAGCTTGTTTGTTAATAAAGTTTGACCTTTTTGAATATTTTGTTGACATTCCCTTGAGCGTGGCAACATCTAGAGGTTGCATAAAGTAACTACATTCTCTACTGTAGTCAAGTCGTCACATTTATTTACCGTAAATAGCCCTTAATCCCAAAAATGTCTCGAAGGACTGCACAGGATTACAATTACAAAATTGCACAATTACCTGATCTTAAACCAGCATGCACTTATAGCGCCTTATAATGGGGTGCGTCTTATGTATGGCATAAGTTTTAAAATATATCATTCATTGAAGGTGCGCCTTATAACATGGTGCGCCATATAGTGCGGAAAATACGGTACTCGAAGTGTCCTTGGGTAAGACACTGAACCCCTAATACCCCCAATAAGCAGGTTAGCGCCTTACATGGCTGCACGGCCGCTATTGGGAAATGTGAAGCACACTGTAAAGCGCTTTGGGAAGTCTTGACTTGAAAAGCGCTATATAAATGCAGATCAAATGCAGATCATACTTTATTTATCCCCGTAAGGAAATTCACACTTCCAGCAGTATCCTTGTGTTGAAAATAAAACAATAATAAAGGAAAAAGAATATAATACATAAATACCCAATGTAACGTGTTGATATAGAGCATTTAAACAGTGCTACATAAAATACACACTGTAATAAAAATACGGCAATGTGCAATGTGGGGGTGTGGTTTAATGTAGTCTTTTACTCCCCTGGGTGGAGTTAAAGAACCTCATGGCACGAGGAAGAAATGATCGCCTCAGACTCTGACAGCAGTCTGTCGCTGAAGCTGCTCTTCAGTTTGGAGATGATTCTGTGTAGTGGATGTAATGAATTGTCGATGTTTGACCGCAGCTTATTCAGTGCCTGTCTCTCAGATAAGATTCAAATATCTAATTCCTACAATGAATTCAGTTAAAAATATTATTGAAAAAAAAAAACATAAAAAAAACCCTTTAGGAAATAAATGAATATGATAAATCAAATAAATTCATAATATAACCTAAAATATGCGCAATAGTACCAAAAATCAAGTTCAAAATATGAAAATATATATAAAAGACAGCTTTATATGAAATAGTATTTTATTTTGATTATAAATGATTAATTCATGTTAAGTAGTTGAAATAATTTTTAAAACGAGCAACGCTATTGAATGCAACAAAAAATTAATTTGGAAAGATCACTTTTATACACATTTTACAATTTTTTTTCCCAACGCAGTTTGTCTTTTTCAAGATGTTGCAAAGACATCCTTTCCGAAGGCAACTTTGGACCAACTCTTGACTAACAGTTAAACATTCTTTGGGTCCTAAATGGTGTCCACATGGAATAAGCCAAATGAGCCATTTAAAATAAATCTCCATTTAAGGGCTAAATCACTACCAAAAGGGACTAAGCCACAAATTAGATGTCCAGAAACTGTCTGGTGCCGGATGGTGGCATTCTCGAGTCTTTCTGGACAACTTAAACATTGCGCTTAACAAGATCTTATAGGCTCTACAAAACGCCACAAAATGGCTGCTATTTTATGCTAGGATTGTCGTGTAATTATACAAAAATTGAACATTGAACATCTCCAAACAGAAGAGCAGCTTCAGCGACAGACTGCTGTCACAGTCTTGTTTCACGGACAGACTGAGGAGATAATTTCTATCTCATGCCATGAGGCTCTTTAACCCCACCCGGGGGAGTAAAAGCCCACAATAAACCCCACCCCCACATTTGCTTATTACCCTATTTTTATTACGGTGTGTATTTTCCGTAGTACTATTTAAATACTCAATATCAACACGTTATATTGGGTATTTTTGTATTCTATTTATTTTATTTATTATTTTATTTTTCAACACAAGGATACTGCTGGAAGAGTGAATTTCCCTACGGAGATGAATAAAGTATCTATCCATCTATCTATCTCTATCTATCATTCTGCTTTTAATCATGCCCTACAAAACCCTATACAAACTGGACAAAAACTGCTAAAAATAAGTTTAAAATATGTCAATAAATCTGCAAGAATCTGGCCCTCACTAGACAAGGTAAACGCAACACTGATCATTTTTATAATAGGTTGTGTGTTTACTTCATCTAACTTGAATAATAATAATAATAATAATAATAATAATAATAATAATTTCCTTGTATTGTCATTCTGTGTAACAATGTACACAGAACGAAATGTCGATTGCACCTGACCCGTTGTAGCGAGCCGATGCAGCCGCAGCCAACAGAGGGCGCCGCCGACCACTTTTTAAGTCTTAGGAATGACTCGGCCAGGGCGCGAACCACCGACCTAATCAAACCCCAGATGTCGATTTTTGGACTACATCACGCCCTAAATGGACCAGACCAGATTTAGGCCAAAATCCGACGCCAGAAAAACGTACGGCGTTAGGTGGGATTGTTGCGTCATTCCAGAAGACTTGTACATTGTGCTCGAAATTGTTTTAATAAATAGGGCCCTACAAAACCCCAACAAAAAGGCGGTTATCTTAAAACTAAGTCACTGGACAAAAACTGGTTGAAATGAGTTGGACCAAATTGTTTCCATATTGGATGGGTTGAACACCATTTCGTTTTAGTCGTCCAAATTTGGACTAAATCACGGCCGGACAGCATCCGGACCAGATACAGCCCAAAATCTGTGCCGGGTGGTCTTACCGTGGTCTTCTCCAGGCAGTGCAGCAGATGATGGTGTTGGCTCTCGAAAGGGGGGCTGGCCGACTTCCCCACCAGGGCTTGTCCGGCCTCCTTTGATGCCTTGGATCATACAAAGCGAGAAAGAAACCAGACAGGCTGTGAGCATGTGGAGACAACGGGGCGCTCTACGTCGGAATGCAAACGAGCGTCAGGCAACATCTAGCGTCAGATGTAACGCAGAGGACACGGATGCTGATCTGTAGCACGGCGGCCATTCTTCTATGGGAATTTTGGGGGTCTTTTTTTCGTGGAGAGTGGGAAATTTCCAAATTGAGGGAAGAATTGTGGCACGCTCGGGACACAGATCCATTCACAGCACGGGAAACCGCAAAACCACATCACGAGGACACGCACACACATACTCTCACAGCTTTTGGATGAAGCTCTCGCGGATCTGGGATGGAAGGTGTTAGTCGGCGTTCACAGCCTCAGGAAACCTTTTCCAAATTATACACAGCGGCTCGGGAACAGAGTTTAGAGGAGATGCCAGACAGCCTCCAGAAGGCGACCCGTTAACCGGGAAGCCTATGCCCCTCCCAAGCCCCAAAAACCAAAACCCCAACCCCTCCAAACGCTGTCGGGCGGACATGCAGAGCTAGCTCATGAGTCAGAGTGACTGTAATGACTGCTGTTGGCCAAAAGGCGAGAACTACCCCTGCAAGGTGGACGGGGCAAAGGCCGACCGACAACCATGTCAGAGGTGCGATGAGAGAGGTAGAGACAACTGTGAGTGAAAAAAGATATACAGAGAGAGGGGATTATTGAGAGAGTAGGAGAGAACAGAGCATGAGAGAGATGGAACAGAGGGAGTAAGAGGGTCTGGGAGAGACAAGGAAAAAAGAAGAGAAAATGGAGTGAATATAAGAAAAATAGAATGTGAGAGAGATTACAATCGAAACAGAAGGAGAAAATAAAGGGATAAAAAGAAAGGGTGAGAAGAACTAGACAAAAAGAAAGAGAAAAAACACAACGAAAGATGGAGTAGGGAGAAAAAAGAAGAGCAAGATAAAACAGAGTAAGCAAAAGCAAAGCAAGAGATAAAAACAGAGTGGGAGAGAATGAGAGAAGAGAACAAACAAGAAAGGAGAATAAGGAAGAGAGAAAAAGTAGAGAAGAGATAGGAAACAGGGAAAGAGAACGGAGTGAAAAGGGAGAGAACATAGAGAGAGAACAAAATGAGAGAGAAGAGAGGGAGAGAGAGAGAGAGAAAGTGTAATTAGAGAGAGATAACATGGAGAAAGAGCAGGAACAGAGAGAGAGCGGGGGAACAAAAAGGGGCCATAGAGAGAGGGAGAGCAGAGAGGGCGGAAAGGCAAATGTGAGGAAATGTGAAAGAACAAAGAAAATAGAGCGAGAAATCAGAGAGAGAGAGAGAGAGAGAGAGAGAGAGAGAGAGAGAGAGAGAGAGAGAGAGAGAGAGAGAGAGTAAGAGAACAAAGCGTGAAATCATAGAGAAATGGAGACAGAGATCAGAGAGAGACAGACAACAGATAGACAGAGAGACAGAAATGACTGAGAGAGAACAGAACAGAGAGAGAAAGAGAAATGAGAGAGAACAGGGGGAAAGATCAGAGAGAGAGAAACAAATAGAGAGAAGGAACAGAGGGTGAGAATAGAAATAGATAAAGAGAGAACAGGCAGAGGGAAGACAAAGAGAGAACAGGAAGGGAGATTAGAAAGAGAGAATAGAAAGCGAGAATAGATGTAGGGAGAAAGAGAGAGAACAGGGTGACAAGACAGAAAGAGTAAATCGAAAGAGGTAACAGAGAGCCGGATCAGAGAGAGAACAGAAAGGAAGATTAGAAACAGAGAACAGAAAAGGAGAGAGAGAGAGAGAGAGAGAGAGAGAGAGAGAGAGATAGCAGAAGACAGAAGTCAGAGAGAGTCATAGATAAAAAGAAAAAAGACTATCACACAGAAGCACTGGAATGACAGCAGCCCCGCCCCTTTGCGCGTGCAGAGGCATGACTCGGCCCCAAAAACCTGCTTTTGCCCTCCGCATGCAGGCGTCAGTTCCCCGAGCCACCTCATTGGCCCCGCCCCAAATTGGCCCCGCCCCAAATTGGCCCCGCCCCCTCGCCCCCGCTTCAAATGCCCCCGCCCACATCGGCCCAGCCTCCTGCGTTACCTCCTCCAGTGAGTCGATCAGCATCCCGTTTTGTTTGTAGCGCATATATGCATTAGTGCCACGAATCTTCGCCGCACGGATTCGCGCGAGACGAGTTTTCTGTTTGAACAAACACACCCGCCTTTTAGCCTAGCATTGCTCGGGTACACCATCCAAATCATGCACCTGGCTTTGGCGACGTTAATTGGACATATTTCAACCTGCAGCTCGTTTTTCTCTTGCACTTCTTCAGCCTTGTTTCGCGAGCCGGATTTAATCCCTTAGCGGGGCTAATGCAGCTTGCGGGCCTTTGGTTTGACACCCCTGTTTTAAAGCATGGGTCACCAACCTTTTTGAAGCAGAAAGCTACATTTTATTTACTGATAAGTATGAAGGGCTAGCAGTTTTATATTTCATTAAAAAAAAAAACTCCAAAAACATGTTATTACTTTGCTACTACTGTGTTATAACTATGTTATTACCAGGTTGTAATTATTAAACACCATGCGAGTTGGACATCCAATTTCCTAGAGAATCACAATAATAACTGCTGATCTTTTATCAAAACTGATCCGCAGGCTACTCAGGGGATCTCATGGAGCTACCTGGGGCTCACGGGAACTACGTTGGTGACCCCTGATTTAAAGCATGTGTATAAAACACAAACATGAATACAATCGCCATCGTTTGGAACCCCCCCATTATACAAAATGTGCTTTTTGGGGGGTATTAAGTGTGTGGGGTACGGGTCGGGGGTACCCTTTGTGCTCGGCGTTTCTCGGCCCGTTGGCTTTGGTGGTAAATTCTGCTAAAGTTGGAGACGATGACGGGCACGGGGAGGGCGATGACCAGCACGCCGCTCAGCGAGCAGATGGAGCCGAAGACTTTCCCCACGATGGTTTTGGGCACCATGTCGCCGTACCTGAGGGTCACAGAGCAAAAGACACATTTTAGAAGGGAAAAATGCCGGGAATCTTCAATGCCAGGTTTAGAATCGCTGCACATTAAACTAAAAACCCGAAAGAATGGACATTACGTGTCTGGAACGCGATTCATTCATTCATTCGTCGAAATGGGTGTAAATCACCACAAAAGGCGGTCCTAGACAGATTTCGACACAAGGGATTCAAGGATGATTTGATTTGGAAAGTGGAGTGATTGGATTTAGTCTGATTTGTTGGAATTATGATTTGATTAATGTGGTGGGACACTCTATGAAATATGTGTTCGGAACACAATTCATTCATTCATTCGTCGAAATGGCTGTAAATCTCCACAAAAGGCGGTCCGATACATCTGTCGATACAAGTGATTCAAAGATGATTCGATTTGGAAAGTGGAGTGATTGGATTTAGTCTGATTTGTTGGAATTATGATTTGATTAATGTGGTGGGACACTGTATGAAATATGTGTTCGGAACACAATTCATTCATTCATTCGTCGAAATGGGTGTAAATCTCCACAAAAGGCGGTCCGATACATCTGTCGATACAAGTGATTCAAAGATGATTCGATTTGGAAAGTGGAGTGATTGAATGTAGGTTGATTCTTCTTAATTATGATTGGATTTATTGTGGTAGTACTCTGTTAGCAGTACTTGTTTGGAACAAAATTCATTCATTCATTCATTCATTCATTCGTTTATCGAAATGAGTGTAAATCTCCACAAAAGGTGGTCCGATACAGATTTCGATACAAGTGATTCAAGGATGATTCGATTTGGAAAGAGCAGTAATTGGATGTAGATTGTTTCTTCTGAATTATGATTGGATTTATTGTGGCAGTAGTATTCTGTTAGCAGTACGTGTTCGGTACAAAAATTATTCATTCATTCATTCTTCGAAATAGGTGTCAATTTCCACAAAAGGCGATCCGATACAGCTTTCGATACTGAATGATTCATGGATGATTCGATTTGGAAAGCCGAGTGATTGAGTTTGATTAATTGGAATTATGATTTAATTAATGTAGTAATACTTTGTTTGCGATATGTGTTCGGAACAAAATTCAATTATTCATCCATTCATCAAAAGAGGTGAAAAACTCCACAAAAGGCGATCTGATACAGCTTTCGATACTAAACGATTCAAGGATGATTCTATTTCGAAAGAAGAGTGATTGGATTCAATTTGATCCTTTGCGGTAGGACTCCATTTGCAATACATGTTCAGGACAAAATGAATTCAATCGTTCATTGAGATGGGTGTAAAACTCCAGAATAAGGTTGTCTAATGCAAAAACGATTCAACAACAATTCGATCTGACACTGTGTGATTCATTGGAATTATGATTCGATATGTGGCAGTTGAACTCATCTCATCTCATTAGCTGCACCGCTTATCCTCAGTAGGGTCGCGGGGGCAGTTGAACTCTTTTCGTAATATTTGGTCAGGACAAAAATTCATTCATTCATATGAAATTGTGTAAAACATTAATACAGTTTTGATACACGGCTTGATAACGGTTTGAGGATGATTCACTTTGGAAAGAGAAGCGATTCAATGCTGTTCGAATTTTTGCGGTACGATTCCGATCGCAGATTGTGTTCGGAGCAAAATGAATTCATTCATTCATAGAAATGCTGTAAAACTCCAGAAACATGTGGTCAGATGCCGTTTTGGCTAAAAACAGACACGGACAATTTGATCAAAAACGATTTCATTCAGTGTGTTTCATTGGGATTATGATTTGATTTGTGGGGTAGGACTCTGCGATTGTCAGGACCAGAACGGAGACAGGACCCGCTCGCGTAACATTTCTCACTGGTGCCCAAGGCCGGGCCGATTGGGCGCCATGGTAACCGTGACAGCCGTACTTGTCCAGATCTAAACTCATTCATTAAATAATTGAAATTAGTGTAAAACTTTACACAAGGTGGTTTAATACAGTTTTGAATACAACATTTTCAAGAATGATTCAATTTGGGAAAAGGAGTGATCTGATTAAATGCGAACAGTTGCGGTGCAACAGTTATTTGATGGATCTACAAATCCACAAAGGGTGGTCCAAGTTTTAAAAACAATTTGAAGACGATTCAAATGGAAAGAGTAACGATTCGATTCAGTCTGAATCACTGGGATTACGATTCAATTTGTAGTGGTACGTCTCCAAAATACATGTTCGGAATACAATTTATCTATTCATTTAAATATATTCAACATGCGTGTAAAACACCACAAAAATTCTCCTATACAATTTTCTATACTAAACGATTCTAGAATGATTCGATTCAGTCTGAATCAGTGGGATTATGATTCAAATTGTTGTGACATGACTCATGTCTTTTGTAGACATGACTCTTTTCACGTATCTTAACAAAATGTATTCTCTTATTAAAATGTATTCACCATGGGCGTAAATATCCACAAAAGGCGGACGATGAACTTTTTAGATGCAAATATTTCAAAGATTATTTGCTCATAAAGAGGAACGATTGGACTGAGTTCAACTATTTGTTATTACGATTTGATTTGTTGTGGAAGGACTCAGTTTGCAACACATCTTCTGAAAAAAAATCCTCTTTCATCATTGAAAGGGGGATAAAACTCCATGATAAGTAGTCCAATAAAGTTTTCCATACGAAGTGATTCGAATATGATTCAATATGGAAATAGGAACTCTTTGAATTAGTTGGGATCGGTGAGACTAGGGGTAAAATGTCAAATCATAAAGAAAAAAATCCCATTTTTACTAGAAAAATTGATCAATAGCGAAGTATTCTTGGGACTGGTCCTTGAGCCTCCACTTGGTCTTTTGAGCCTGATTCCAACCCTCACTATTCTTATCTATTGAGCTGAAAATGTGTATAAATCTTTTTTAAACCCTCCTATAATAATAAATATAGTTTGGCTGCTTGAAGACCATACGCGCTCCCCCCCGCCCCCCCTCCAAGGGTAAAAAAAATATTTTAACAATGTCTAAATCAAATTCGAAAAATGTCAGCGAACAAAAGCAAAACAGTTTTAAATAGTCCAAATTTTTCTGGCTAGCGTTTCATGACATTTTTTGGCGATCCCTTAATAGTGATGTTGACCTTGAAGCTTAAAAAAATAAAAGTATAAAGAATGAAACAACACATTTTTACTAGAAAAATAATTCAGTGCTGTACTCTTTTGAGGAATGGTCCATGGGCTACCACTTGATCTTTCAGGCCTGATTTTGACCTTGTCCATTTATCTTTTTTTTACTGTGCTGGTATCTATGTATATTTGCACTTTGTTTTTTTACTTTCTTGTAATAATAAGTATAATTTGGCATCTTGAAGAGGATACGCCTCCTCTAAGATTGAAAATTTCATAGCTACGCCATCCGAATTGAATACAAAGAACAGCAGTGAATATAAACAAAACACCTTGAAATAATCCACATTATTTTGGCCAGCACTTATAACGCTATTTTTCGATGGTCCCAAAAGAGCAGCGGAGACCTTGGAGTGTATTTATTTGATATTTCTAAATATATTTCCACTTTTTTGACTCTCTTGTAATAATGAGTATAATTCGGCATCCTAAAAAATATCATAGTAACCCGCAATTAAATCCAGCAAAATGTCAGAAAAGCACCTTCAAATAATCCAAACTTTGTTGCTGGCGTTTCATGCTATTTTTTGATGATCCCTAAATATCCGTGGCGACCTCATAGATGAAAAAAGTGAAGTTATTCCTCTCCCATTTGAAGCGGGAGAGGAATAAATAGGAATCGTGTGAAGTCTGTCGTCAGCAGGGAGATATTGTGATGTTCCTTTTATCGGAAATTACGGGTTTACAGGCTGCGACTAATTCCGGCTAGCGGAGGTCAGGCGGATGACGTCTTCGTTTGTATAGGAGGAGGGGCAGACAAGTAGATAGAAAAGAAAGGAGGGAAGAAAGTTAGAAAAATAAAAAAGAAAGAAGGGAGGTAGGGAGGGAGGGACAAAGAGAAAGACAACATGGGAGAGAGAGAAGTGAGAAAAAGTCAGAGCAGAAGAGAGTGAAAGAAAGATAATTAGAAAGAAAGTAAATCAGAAAATGAGACAAAGAACGAGAGAGAACTAAAGAGTAAGAAAGAAAGAAAGGTGTCAGGTTCTGGACGGTTGCCATGGCGCCCAGCTGGCACCGCCCCTTGACACCGGCTGACTCGCATTTTCTGATTACTCCTGTGAGTACTTATACGTGCTCTTTTGAACTGCGCTTTGCCAGATCGTTGTTGAAAACTTGTTCATACTTGTTGATACCTGTTTATACTTGTTGTGTTTATTGGACTTTGTTGCACTTCGGTGTGGTTCTGATTAATTCTGGAAATGCCTAGTTTGTAGTTTTGCCTGTGTTTGATCCGTTTTGTTTTTTGGTCTGGTCCGTTTGTGTTTTGGACAACTTTTCTTTCTCATTTAAAGTGTGAGGACGTCTACGCAAATGAGTTCCTTCTTCCTGCTTCCCGATCCGTTTTGTGTCAGAACGATCTGGCCAAACGATGAGAACTCAGCGAACGATCCCAACAGAGCATACAACGGCAGATGGAGCAATTAGCTCAGCGGACTGAGTTCATGTCGCGTCGGCTGAATGAGCTTCTATCGGCAACGGCCCCGCCTCCCGGGGCTCCTTCTACGGCCGCGTCGTCACGTTTCCTGCCCACTCGAACCACGCCCCCGCCCGTCGTGGCAATTGCTGTGCCTCGAATGGGGTTTCCGGAAAGACTTGGCGCCGAGCTGTCTGAGGTCCTCGTCGACCTCAACGCCAGCCTGTCTCGACGTCCGTCCGTCCGCCTGCCTTCCCACCAGACACGAGATCTGCCCATTCGCCTGTCTCGCCGTCCGCCCGTCCGCCTGCCTTCCCACCAGTCTCGAGATCCGTCCTTCCGCCCGTCTCGACGTCCGCCCGTTCGCCTGCCTTCCCACCAGTCTCGAAATCCGCCCGTCCCGACGTCCGCCTGCCTTCCCACTGGTCTTGAGGTTCGTCCTTCCGCCTGTCTCGACGTCCGCCCGTCCGCCCGTCCGCCCGTCCGCCTGTCTCGATGTCCGCCTGCCATGCCTGTTTGTCGACCTGTCTGCCTGCCTGATTCACCCGTCCACACGTCTGATTCGTCTGCTCGCCACTCGGATTCGTCTGCCTGCCATTCCGACTCTTCGACTCGCCCGTTCGACTCTGAGGTTCCCACCTGCTTGCCTGATTCACCCGTCCGCCTGTCTGATTCTTCTACCCACCAGTCTGACCCGTCTGCTTGCTGCTCTTATTCGTCCGCCTGCTGCCCCTGCCTCTCCCCGTTCATGGGTTTTGGGGGGAGGGAGTGGGGTTGCCCTCTTCGGGAACGTCGACCCATTCTGGGGGGCGAGGTATTTGGCCTTTTTTGGGACATCAGGGGCTGTCCCTTGAAGGGGTGGTTCTGTCAGGTTCTGGATGGTTGCCATGGCGCCCAGCTGGCACCGCCCCTTGACTGACTCGCATTTTCTGATTACTCCTGTGGGTACTTAAACGTGGTCTTTTGAACTGCGCTTTGCCAGATTGTTGTTGAAAACTTGTTCATACTTGTAGATACCTGTCTATACTTGTTGTGCTTATTGGACTTTGTTGCACTTCGGTGTAACATTCTGAGAGATTCTTGCAAGTTCTGATTAATTCTGGAAATGCCTAGTTTGTAGTTTTGCCTGTGTTTGATCCGTTTTGTTTTTTGGTCTGATCCGTTTGTGTTTTGGAGAACTTTTCTTTCTCAATTAAAGTGTGAGGATGTCTACGCAAATGAGTTTCTTCTTCCTGCTTTCCGATCCGCTTAGCGACAAAAGGAAGAGAGAAAAAAATGAGATCGAGAGGAATAAAGGGAGAAAGAGAAAGAATAAAGGAAAAGAGAGAGAGCGATAAAGAGAAAGAACAAGAGATACAGATGGAGAACAAGAGCGAGCGAGAGAGAGTTGGATAGACTGATGTGCAGAAAATTAGAATAGATGTTGCGACAGAATAAAGGTGAAAGGAGAAAGAGGTGGAGGGAAAGATTATAAGAGAATGAGAGGGTCAAAAGAGAGGGAGAAAAAGGAAATTGGATATTGAGCAATGGGGAGAAAATAAGAGAAAGAGGTAGCAGCAGAGGAACTAGAGGTGAAGAGAGAAAGATGAGGAAAGGGAGAAAGAGGTAGAGGGAAAGAGTGAGAGATAATGAGAGAGAGCAGTAGAGAGGCCGAAAGAGACCGAAAGAGGGAGAGTTGGAAAAAGAGATTTGGAGAAAGAAATTTAAAGACAGAGAAAGAGGTGTCGACAGAGAAAATAAAAGTGAAAAGAGGTGGAGAAGGATAGATGATATTATGAGAGATAACAAGAGAGAGAGAGAGAGAAGGAAAGAGAGAATAAAAAAGAGAGAAGAGAAAGGGACAATGAAAAAGGGAGAACAAGAGAGAGAAGGAAAGGGAGTATGTAAAAGAGAGATCAAAGGAGAGCAAAAAAAGGAAAGGGAGAATAAAAAAGAGAGAACAAAAGCAAGCGAGACGGAAAAGAAGGATAAAAAAGAGAGAACAAGGGAGATCGAGAGAAGGAAAAGGAGAATGAAAAAAGAGAATAAAAGGGAGAGAGCAAGAAAGGAAAGGGTGAATGAGAAAGAGAGAACAAGAGAGAGAAAAAAAGAACAAGAGAGAAAGGGTAATATGCAAATATAGAGAGAAAGAGAAAGAAAAAGATAAGGAAAAAGAGAGATAAAAAGAAAGAGAGAGAGAAAAAGAAAAAGAGAGAGTGAGAAAGAGAGAAATAAATAATGCTCAAGTTGCTTTGTAAGAGTGTCGCCTGGCTTTGGCGACATCAACTGGACATATTTCCATCTGCAGCTCATTTTTTCCCCTTGTGCTTTTTTTGGCGTTGTCTCGCGGGACAGTTTCAAACCCTTGGTGGGCCTGATCTGCCCCGCGGGTCTGATGTTTGATACCCCTGCACTAAGATGTGTAGATTCAGGCAATGTGGAGCGTTCCATTAAGATAACGGGCATTTTATCGGCATGGAGGCGGAGACAATAGTGCCGACATCGGCTCCTTTTCGATACGCGTTAGCGCTCGGCGCCTTCAGTTAATGGACTACGTTGGCTTCATTATTCTACCATAGTAAACACATTTTTTTTCTCTTTGCTGTTTCAATTGGAATTAAGCTGACAGTCTCATCGAATCCAATGTTGTGGTCCTGATTGATATTGTTACATGATGCTTATTGTCAGTTCATTTCACACCACAGCAAAAAATCTCTTCTAGACCCAGGTCACGAAAACGTCCGCTCGGAACTCTGTTAGTGATGCCTTGAATAAAAAACCTTTGCCAGTTCTCCTGCTGCTCAATGACAGTTCATTCCACACCAAAAACAAAAAGTAAATAATCTCGTCTTCTCAACCCAGATCACAAAAATGTCTGCTCTGAACTCTGTCATTAATGCCTTTAAAAACTCATATGCTGGTTCTCAGATCCAATCTCGCTGCTCATTGTAGCTACATTCCAGAAAACAAAGCAGAATACAATATCATCATCTAAACCTAGATCACAAAAATGTTTGCTCTGAACTCTGTTATGAATGCCTTGAAAAAACTCATTTGCTACGTCTCAGATTTGATCTCCTGCTCATTGTCAGTTGATCCAGAACAACAAAAATGTATACGATTTCTTATTCTCAACCCAGTTCACAAAAATGTCTGCTTGGAACTCTGTTATTGATGCCTTAAACACTCCTTTGCGACTTCTCAAATCCAACCTTGCTGCTTATTGTCAGTTCGTACCAGAAAACAAAAGAGTATACCATCTCGTCTTCTCAACCCGGATCCCGAACATGTCTGCTCGGAACTCTGTTATTGATGCCTTAAACACTCCTTTGCAACTTCTCGGATCCAATCTCGCTGCTCATCGTCAGTTCATTCCAGAAAACAGAACAGAATACGATCTCATCTTCTCAACCCAGATCACGAAAATGTCTGTTCTGAACTCTGTTATTGATGCCTTGAAAAAAACTCCTGTGCTGGTTCTTAGAACCGATCCTGCTGCTTATTGTCAGTTGTTCCGGAACGTCAAAAAAAAGAATGCGTTTCATATTCTCAGCCCACATCCCGAACATGTCTGCTCTGAACTCTGTTATTGATGCCTTAAAAAAAACTCTTCTCAGATCCAATCTCGCTGCTCATTGTCAGTTCATTGCAAGGTAACGTTCCAATTAAATCTCTCTATAATCACTCTCTCTCTAGTGTCCTTTTTTGTCCAATCAACGCACGGCTAGCGAAGCAAAACAAACGCCGCTAGCGCAGCTAGCGCCACACACAGGGGCGATTATCATTCCGCATCATAACGCAATTAGCGAGCGAGGCTCTGTTTTTTGGATTGACAGATGCAGGAGGCCCGAGCTAATTGTTTGTGGGGTGGGGGCGGGGGTATTATTTTATGTATCTATTTTTACCCACCGAATACGAGGGAAACGCGGCTGGCGCTGGATGAACGATGGGGCCCCGAATGCGCTAATGACCTGAGGAAACCATTATCTCCGGAGAGGAAGAAGGATGCTAGCCGATAGGTGGTGCAGGGGTTTTGGAGGATGGGGCTGTGCCCCTTAAATAATCCCATGAAACTCTACTTCATCAGGGCGAATTGATACCATTGACTACCCCCTATGTTCACCTGACCCAAACCCAATAGAGCAGGGGTCGGGAACCTTTTTGACCCAAAGAGCCATAAAAGCAAAAATATCTATATCTATATATCTATTATTTTTTATTTTCGAGTGAGGCGCACCATATATTTTAAGAAAAAAGTCAACAAAACTGCCATTAGCTAATTATTTAGCGCATTTTATTTCACTGTGTGTGTCATGATTACTGATGTGCTAACTACGTCGGACTCTGATTGGCTCCCTGTCCCTATTTAAACCCACTCCGATCTATCCCCTTTTGTCAGTCCGTCTGCGAACCTCAGTTAACACTAGGCAAGCCTTTTTTGACCCTGACTCCCACCGGTCCGTCACAGCTTTTGACCTCTTTTTGTCCTCGACCAACTGCTTCTCTCCAGCTGTATTTTTCTTCGTCCCCGGGACATGGTCTGGTCCTAGAAAATGAACATGTAGAGTTGCGCTGATTGTCTAAGGCCCAAACACCTTTAACATAAGAATTCCAACAACATTTTCTTTGCAACCCCAGTGTACAAAGTAAATAAAAGAAGGTTAACAAAAGAAGTTTAAAATGGGCTGCGCTTATTTTTAAATGTCATATTCAATTTGGTGTCGGTAACTTCGAAATGTTCTACCTGCTGTCGCCATCTTCTGGCTGAAATCATAATTGCACCCTCTGTCAAGTTGATTGTTTTGCGCTTGCAAGTAAGTGCCTCTCTTAGATCGGTCGAATAAATTCTTTTTTCATTTTCTATTCGGTTTGGGTTAGCATTTGAACTGTATTCGAAACAGTCCCGCTCTTACTTTCACCATTTTCCTCCTAAAATGAAAGAAAACCGCAAGCACACCTGTGAAATCACTCTCCACCCAGGGCAAAAGATTATTATTTAAAACTGACTTCAAACTACGCCACCCACCTCAAAGCAGGGGCCTCAAACTATAATCATGGGGTGTCAAGTTTGAGACCCTTGCCTTAAACCATTAGTCCACGGGTGTCCGCACGAGTCAGCCATTTTTTTGGCTAGGTAATGTAAATGCAGACGTTTTAATATCACGCTTGACGGGGCTCCGTGTCCGAACGGAGTCGTCTGCCGGATGTCGTTAGTTTTACACTTCATTACGGGTCAGGCCGTTTGGCGGTCTCGGAAGCAGGTGTCGGTTACGCGTTCCGCCGAGGCTATTAATGCGAGAGAACCGTCTCGATTCCTGCAAATCGCCTGTCGGGTTTGTGAAAAAGCTTTCTTTCTTCGATCCGCCTATCCAATATTGTGAGGTGAGGAAAGACGAAACGGCAAATAGAGAATTGATCTGAAACAATCGACAGACCTACAATCGTAAGTGAGGGAATGGGAGAGAGACAGAAAAGAGAGTGAAAGAGGGAGAGGTAGAAAGGAGATTGACAAAGAGGAAGTGCGAGGACAGAGGGAAGAAGAGGCTATAGGGGGAGACAGAGAAGGAGCGATACAGTTAGGAGGACAGAGGAGGGAAAAGGGTTGAGGGAGGAGAGAGAGAGAGAGATAGAGAGAGAGGGAGAAGGTGTAGAAGGAGAGAGTGAGAGAAGGTATAGAAGGAGAGAGAGAGAGAGAATGAGAGGGTGCAGAAGGAGAGAGAGAGAGAGAGAGGGTGTAGAAGGAGAGAGAAAAGACAAAAAGAGAGAGACTGAGAGAGGGGGTGTAGAAGGAGAGAGAGAGAGAGAGAGAGAGAGAGAAGGTGTAGAAGGAGAGAGAGAGAGAGAGAGAGAGAGTAGAAGGAGAGAGAAAGAGCTAGAGAAGGTGTAGAAGGAGAGAGGGAGAGAGAAAAGGTGTAGAAGGAGTGAGAGAGAGAGAAGTTGTAGAAGGAGAGAGAGAGAGAGTGAGAGTAGATTGAGAGGAAAGAGAGAGAGAAGGTGTAGAAGGAGAGCGAGAGAGAGAGAGGGAGAGAGAAAAAGAGAGAGAGAGAGAGGGTGTAGAAGGAGAGAGAGAGAAAAGGTGTAGAAGGAGAGAGAGAGAGGAGAGAGTAGATTGAGAATGAAAGAGAGAGAGAGAGAGAGAGAGAGAGAAGGTGTAGAAGGAGAGCAAGAGAGAGAGAGAAAAGGTGTAGAAGGAGAGAGAGAGAGGGTGTAAAAGGAGAGAGAGAGAAGGTGTAGAAGAGAGAGAGAGAGAGAGAGAGAGAGAGTGAGGGAAAAGTGAGAGAGTAAAAGAGGGATCAAGAAAATGAGGTAGATGGATGATAAAGAGAGAGAGGGAGGTATGGGGGAAAGAGAACAAGGGTATATAGAGGGTGAGGGGGATAAGGGGATATTATGGGTGGGAGAAAGAAATAGATGGTGTTGAGGAAAAAATAGAGAAATAAAGAAGGATTGAGGGAGAGAGGAAGATAGGAAGAGGGAGAGAGAGTGAGAAAGTGATGGTGTGAGGTACGGGTAGGGAAGCAGAGCTACAGTATAGAGCGAAAGAAATAGAGGGATGGAGAGGTATAGGGGTAGTAGAAAGAAAGTAATGGCATTGAGGGGAAAGAGATAAATAAAAAAGGATAGAGGGAGAGAGGAAGATGGGAAGATGGAGAGAGAGTGAGAGAGATAGAGGGATGGGGAGAGATGCGGGTGGTAAAAAGAAAGATCGGGTGTAGAAGCAGAAAGAGAGAGATAAGGAAGGATGGAGAATAAGAGTGACAGAGAATGGGGAGTAAAGAAATTGATAGACGTGGGAGAAAGAGGCGGATGGAGTGAGAAAGAAGAATGACTGAGGGGCATGGATTAGATAAGGACAGATAGAGAAAGAGAGATAGAGAGAGAGAGAGAGAGAGAGAGAGAGAGAGAGAGAGAAGAGAGAGAGAGAGAGAGAGAGAGAGAGAGAGAGAGAGAGAGAGAGAGAGAGGGTATAAAGGCTATTATTTTACTTATTTGTTTTTATCGATTTATTTTTTTTACAACTGACATCCTTTATTCCGTGTACAGCAACCTTGGGTGTCCTGAAAGGAGCTTTGAAATAAAATGTGTCATTATTATTATCATTATTATTATTATAAGAAGAGGAAAAGAGAGAAGAACAGAGGGAGAGAAGGAGTTTGGGGAAAGGAGAGTGAGAAATAGAAAGAGGTTAATGTAGTGAGAAAGAGGGAGAGAGAGTCGGAGGAATTGAGAAAGGTAGGGTAAGTGGGAGCTTGAGAAAGAGGGATATCAGTAGAGGGAGGGGAATAGAGGGACAGTTAGAGAGAGGGAGGGAGAGAGAGAGAAAGGGGAAGGATAGAGACAGAGAGAGAGACAGATACAGAGAGGTTAGAGGGAGGGGGAAAGAGAGGGGTTAGAGAGAGGGAAAGAAGTATAGAGAGAGGGCGATACAGAGTGAGAGTGATAAAGGGAGGGCGAGAGAAAGATGAATAGGGAAGTAAAACGGCAAAGAGAGGGATCAATAGCAAGTGGGACGGAGAGAAAAAGGGTCGGGAGAGTGACGAGGGGATTTAGTTTAAAGAGGAAAGGAAGAGGAAGAGAGCCAAAGTAAAACGGAGGGGATGTTAGGAGTAGAGAGAGTGGGGTATAGAAAGAGAAGATAAAACAGAGGGTTGATGGGGGAGAGTGAGGAGGGGGGAAAGGTGGGAGAGATTAGGAGTGCCGAAGTTAAAGAGTGAGGAGGGAGAAGTAAAAGGGCCTTCATCTTGTTTGATTATCTTATCACAAATTGTGAAGTGAGGAACAACTTCATAGCAAATCGGAAATTGATCCGGCAATCGTAAAGGCTCAATTTAATCTGTGTTTACAAGTCAATAAGAAATCGACATTGTCACATAATTTCTACTACAAATTTCCCAACAGACTTCATGTTAACTAGATGATACCCGCTTCCTTCTCCACCTGATCTGTAAATCTTCTGACCTGCAATCGTAAATTGTAAAGCTGTTGGGTTTTATATGATTCCCCTGGGATTGGGACATAACCCACAACGACTGCCAACTAGGAGACTGTGTAAATCTTTCGAAAGATAGGGTAGGGAATGAAAAACAGATGTGGGTTGAAAGTGGCATTCTACCGAGGCAGGGTCAGTTTTTGCCCTTTTGTCAAAGTAGGAACTGGATGAGCACTGGCAGAGTTCTATTAAATGAGCTGCAGCAGACCGCTGGTATTAAGGTT
Organism: Urocampus carinirostris; assembly: GCF_059441175.1. Lineage (NCBI taxonomy): Eukaryota > Metazoa > Chordata > Actinopteri > Syngnathiformes > Syngnathidae > Urocampus > Urocampus carinirostris. The sequence goes on along the minus strand of NC_142355.1, from coordinate 35,997,242 downwards.
CTGACCAAGCAGCCAGAAACAGGCTGCATGCGGGTCACCTAAAGGCTCTACAACCTGTAGATGGCACTCTGCTCACAGCCCAGGACTGTAGCACTGTATTGGCATTCGGCATAAACCACCAGAACTGGCAACTGCTCAAGCATATTCGAGCATACCATGAAAGAGGCTTGAGGATTTGAAGAACACTGCCTACATTCAGTGTAATCCATTTGCCTTTGAGTTCTGGGGAGGCATATGCCTGAAAGACCTCTCCAGTTCAGATAATCGTAGACTGTCTATTAGGTACTGGTATGTATCCTTGGACCTTTTACTGGTGGTCATTGGTCCGTTTTGGTCCATAACAATCCTTAATCTCAGGTAGCTACAATGTGCAGGATAAAGAGGAATTGATTCCACTGATTAGTCCCTTGTTCACCTAACCCAGCTAGAAGAGTTTGGTTCCTCCTGGTCAACAACAACTCCAAACTTCACGTGGCTAGAGTATACAGGCAGTTCTTGGAGGCCGATTTAATCGATACCCTTGACTGGCCTCCAAAAACAAGCGTGTTACGTTAATTGGCCGGTCCAAATTGTTCCAGGATGTGAAAGAGCAAATTAGTTGCGTGTCTCTTTGTGCCCTGCGACTGACTGGCAACCAATTGAGGGTGTTCCCTACCCACTTCCCAGAGGTGGCCGGGATGGGCTTCGGCACCCCTTCGACCCTTGTGAGGATAAGCAGCGCAAAAAATGACTAACCCCCATGTTCACCTGACCTAAACCCAATGGTGCACCTTTAGTAAAGGTTTCTTCTTGGACTTTCTGGAGCTTTGTTATTCCCTGGTCCAGATCTGTGAGGAGTCCTGCTATGTTTAGATAGTTTTAGACGGTGCACCGTGAAGCCATGTAGTCTATTCAACGTGTTTTGTTATCTTTTCATTTTAAAACGATTTCAAATCGGGGACTCTACCGACTGTAGAGATTTAATATATTCTCAATAGCGAACCACTTTAAGCCCGTCTTCTCTCTCTATGATATAAGAGGCAAATTCCAATATCATAGACTGCCGTTTCATTTTCCGTTAACGGCTACTTCATTGGTCTGAGACTAGTACTCAACTCTACAGGCTACCGATCCCGTTAGCGATGAGGCGAACCCTCTAATCCGGTTACCGGCTCGTCAATATATGTATCACACACACACACATATATATGTATCATATATATATATATATATATGGACATACACAATCATATTTGACTCGGTGAGGCATACCCTCGAACCAATTTAATAATTCGCTAATGAATCCCCAATTGTCAACGTCTTCTTTCATTTTATGGCTTTTCTTTAAATTATTCCAAATTAGTATTTAAATATATGCATTTTACCTTAGCAAGTACACCACTCTGGTTCGTTTAAGCCCGTTCCTACTCGATTCCAAAGCATTTTGGATGCTAACCTCGGTATGCTAACCGTGTGGTCCCATGTGTTGAACATCCCAATCCGTTCGAATCGAATAAAAAACGCGGAACAAACCGGTAATCGGCACCATTTGTTAAAGTCAATCATTATTATGACTATTTCGTGGCGCTATTTGCACAGATAAAATACATGTATATAGTTTAATTCGACATTATGGTGGGGGCAAAAAACTCACGCGCCCTCTTGTTGAGTTTTCGGGAAGAGAGAGAGCGAGGAAGTTTATTCGTGACGTCAGAGGAATCAGTACAGAGCCAGAACACGACTTCAAAATAAAATACAAGATTGATAAAAGTACAAAAGATATAATTACACTCATTGTCGAAACGTTACTTAATGTGTTTGTATGAGAAACATTGTTTTGATATTTAGTAATATAAAAACAAGCTGATTACCTTGAGACATAAAATCAAGAGATTTACATTAAAAACCTGACATCATCAACCCAGCTGGTGTTGTAGGTCAGAGGCTCTGCCTAGTTTACAGAAATACCTGACTTCAGGTGCCTGGATTGTGCTGGCAGTTCCTGGAGGATCACCTGACCTAAACTAGATAAACGGGGGTGGCATTGGCTCAGTAGGTAGAGTGTCGTCTTGGGATCAAGAGGTCACAGGTTCAATTCCCGGCTCCTCCGAGTTAGATGTCTAAGTGTCCCTGGGCAAGACACTGAATCCCTAATGCCCCAATAGCAGGTAGTTGCCTTGCACGGCTGATGCGGCGATCAGTTAGTTTGTGTGTAAAAGGGAATGTGTGAAGCACATTATAAAGCGCTTTGGGAGGTCTTCATTGACTTGAAAAGCGCTATATAAATGCAGACCATTTACATTTATTTAAACGGATCTTGAACGTGTTTTAGGCCTATTCCGCTAGCCAACCAAGCTGCGACTCTGGGTCATGGGTTCGTCCTCGTCTACGACAATATCCGACCTCACGTGGTTAGAGTATGCCGGCAGTTCATGGAAGATGAAGGAATTAATTTCACTGAATGGGCTTCACGATCACCTGATCCAAACCCAATAGAACAGCTCTGGGACCTTATGTCCATGCGGCACTGCCAGATTGCTCATCAGAATTCCAGAACTCTGTGATGCCCTGATCCAAATCTCGATGAAGATCCAACTACGGCCATTGATCCAGCTTGTGCTGTGGGTCCTGGGTTCCACCTGGCTCACAATACACAACCTCAGGTGGCATGAGTATGCCGGCAGTTCCTGGAAGGTAAAGGTATTTATTCCATTAAATGGGCCTCCCAATGACCTGACCGACACTCTTGGACATTATTTTTCCGTCCATCTCACTAGGACAATCAACCCAGCTGTTGCTGTGGGTCCACCTAGTCCATGAAGATATGAGTATGTGGACCCTTCCTGAAAAATGAAAGAATTGATTCCCTATTTCAAAGAAATTGTGTGTACCTTCCTTTTCACTCATGTTGCCGAAAAGCTAGCAGCCGACTGCGGTATTCATTTCAGCTAAAAAAAAAAGAAAAAAACTAAGGAAAGAGCTCGACGGAGAGAGGCACTGGAGGTGATGGATTGTTCTTAAGGGGGGAAGAGAGCTGAGCTATCGTGTCTCTGCTTCCTGGGCCAGAACAGAAATTAACAGCAGAAAGATTAAAAGCGTGTTGGGGCTTTGTTCCCGCCGTCTGCAGCGAGCAGGTAGGCACATTCACGAAAAAAGACGATGAGGAATCCGAAAGATGGATGGTCGGATCGTTATCCTCCCGGCTGCAGGAGGCGAGGCGTGTCGGGATGACGGAGTATCCATTCCCCGGTTCCGCCCATCCTTTCAAAGCCTCTTCCGATCTGTCCAGGTTTTCTACAATTGAAGAGTACATGTTCTTAAGGGGACATGGTGCATTGTTTGACCACTTGATGTCGATGTATGGTGTAGTACAGTGGTCCACAACCTTTTCTGTACCACAGACCTGTTCATTGTCTGACAATATATTCACGGCGCGGCCGAAGGGAGGCGTTAAACATGTACGTTCACGTAGTTAACGGATCCATTAACCGCCAGGGTCTCGGGGAACCACTACCCGTGGTGTGTTTTGGGCAAGTACAGCCTGGCAGCGCCCATTCCTTTCCAGTTCATTTTTTGGGTAGAGTTCTAAAATAACAGTCTTTCATTTTTCAAACCTTATCCCGACGAGGGTTGCGGGCATACTCTGCCCATCCTAACCATGTATTTAAAATATGAGAGGAAACTGGACTTCAAACTTCACACAAGGTTGCTGGTAGCTGGAATTGAACCTGGGACCTTTCAACTATGAGGTGGAGGTGCCAATAGCAACACACTCTGGTCGTTATCGTAACGTTTAACGCAAAAGCTTGTTGGTGTTATGTGGTCTAAATGTCATGTTGTTGACTTAGGGATCCATGTGTCCTCCAATTCCCTTGCCAAAAGTTTTTCAATGTCAAGAAGTTTGTTAGAAATCCTTCTAACATGACGGAGTTAACCATTCTCCACGCAGATTGACTATAATCTCATAAATTCTGTGAATTCATCCTTCACTATGGGCGGGAATCCTTGTTTCCATCGTGACAGTTGCACCGCCCGACATACAACTGCACCAACCCATGCGAACCTCACTGATTTAAATTCAAACGTTGAACTTCCAAACCCGTTTCAAATTCAGTTTGAAATATATCAGTGTCTGTAAAACAACAATAGGTAAATATAAGAAAGAGGGGTGTACCAAACTACCCACAGCCCGGTCACGGTCCGTGGCCCAGTGATTGCTGACAACTGGTGTAGTAAAACCGAAAACATGGGCTTGGGAGAGGGAGGGATGGTTACTATTAAACCCTTGAAAAGTTTTGGACCCCATGCCTAAAGAAATGTTTTAAAATTTCTTATGAACTCATTAGTTTGGTGAACTGAAACAGGGATTACTTCTCAAGGTTTCTTCATTTTCCTCATGTTGAGGTTTTTGAGTTTTTCCTTGCCCTCATGTGGGTTTCAGATCAGGGGATGGTGTCATAATAGTCTGTGGTTTGCAATAATCTGTCGTCTGTGCAGCCCTTTGAGACTCCTTGTGATGAAGGACGTCACAAAGAAACATGACTTGACTTGAGGTTTTTGAGTTTTTCCTTGCCCTCATGTCGGTCTTAAGGCATGGTCACACAGCCTTTCACGGGCGTATCGAGGCTGAATCACGGCCAGAAATTTCTGCCCGTGAAGCAGACACTGTTGGACGCTTTGAGATCGCGATACAGACGAGATACAGCAGTGCTTTACACGCGGTAAGAAATTCACACGCGGTCGGCCGCGCGAAAAAGTTTTGCGCTGCTCAAAACTTTAGACCACGGGTAACTGCGGGCGGCACACGTGGTACACACGAGGTAAAGACGCGGTACGAACGTGCTAGGACGTGCTACGGCCGCGGCCAAGACGTGGTTACACGCGGGTAGGACGTGAAATTTTAGCGGGTAATCGCGGGTGGAGCACGGTCATAGCACGTTTGTTCTGCGCCTGTATCGCGGAGTTATCACATGCATTAGCGTGTGTACCGCGTGTAAGCACGGTCAAACGCGATGCAGCCGCGGTTACCCGCGATAAGGACGCGGAACAGTCGCCGGCTTCTGTTTCGCGGGCATACCACGGGTAAACAGCGGGTTTAGCCAATTTTGCACATTTTCCACCGCGTCTGCTTCACGGGCAGAAACTTCTGGCCGTGATTCAGCTGCGATACGCCCGGGAAAGGCTGTGTGACCATGCCTTTAGATGAGGGTATGGTGTCAAAATAGTCTGTAGTTTGCTATAATCTGTAGTCTGTGCAGCCCTTTGAGACTCTTTGTGATTAAGGGCATCACAAATAAACATGACTTGACATGACTCGAAACAAATTCCTTATTTGCTCCAAATGCTCGGTAGACCGCGAGTATGCTAACCGATAATGAAATGGCTATTTGTTTTGACTTGAAAGCCGGTTCAAATTTTTCACAGAATTTGCTGAAAAAAAGAACAAAAACGATGCGCGAGCTGGACATATTTGAAAAATGTTCGATTTTCTCCGATCACTCTGTTTACAGTATGCTGACGACGTAACCTATTGGGTTAACTGAAGGGCAGTTATAATTCATTTGGGACTTTGATCAAAAGAAAAAAAACATGCACTAACTGCATAGAATTGACGAAAAATCGTCAATTTTCTTGGAATGGTCGATTAACGGCTTCTTTGCTAACGCGCTAATGTTGTAACTTACTGTGTTGACTAAAGGGTAACATTCCTTTGGGTGGTACAAGAAAGATAGAACAATGGACGATGCAGGAGCCAAACAAAATTTTTGAAAAATTGTTTATTTTCTTGGAACACTCAATAGATAGTATGCTAACGCACTAATGTTCTAACTTACTGTGTTGACTAAAGGGTAGCATTCCTTTGGGTGGTTCAAGAAAGAGAGAAAGATGCACGATGGAGGAGCTGGACACAATTTTTGAAATATTGTCAATTTTCTCTGAACACTCAATAGTATGCTAACGCGCTAATGACAGAATTTATCGTGTTAACTAAAAACAGATTAGCATTCCTTTGGGTCTTTGATGAAATGAAAAAAAACGATGCACGAGCGGCATGGAGTCGCTGAAAAACCGTCGACTTTCTATGAACAATCACTTGACTGTTTGCCAACGCGCTAATGACTTGACTTGCTGTGATGACTAAAGGTTAGCATTCCTTTAGGTCTTTGATGAAGAAAGAACAAAAACGATTCACGAGCCGGACAGAATCGTGAAAAAGTCGTCCATGTTCTCCTTATGCTCGATAGACAGTATGCTAACATGCTAATGATGAAACTTATTGTTTTGCCTGAAAACAGGTTAGCATTCCTTTGAGACTTTGATGAAAGGAAAAAAACGATGCACGAGCCGCACGGACTTTCGAGGAACGATCGATCGAGTGTTTGCTAACGCGCTAATGACCTGACTTACTGTGTTGACTGAAGGTTAGTATTCCTTTGGGTTGTTGAGGCAGAAAGAACAAAAACGATTCACGAGCTGTACAGAATCGTCAAAATATGGTAGATTTTCTCTAAACGCTCAATAGACAGTTAGTATGCTCATTTGCTAATGACGTAACAAATGGCGTTGACTGAAAACGGGTTAGCATTCCTTTGGGACTCAAATGAAAAAAAACGAAGACGCACGAGCCTGACGTAACTGTCGAAAAACGTCGATTTTCTCAGAACGATCGATCGATGGTTTGTTTGGTAACTTGCTAATGACGTAGCTCATTGTGTTGACAAACAAGTGGGTTAGCATTCCTCTGGGACTTTGTTGAAGATGCACAACTATGATATTTTCACTTTTCTGAACAGCATCCATGTGCGTTGGGGGGTGGAATATTCAGGCAGGGGGGTCTTACATCTAGTTAAATCAATGCCCCCCTCTGCCTAAAAAAAGCAATCTTGTTGCTTGATTGTATTCCAGAAGCCTGCGTCTGAAATCTGACTGCCATCTGGTTAGTGGGAGGCAAAGGGGGGTGTATTGTGGAAAAGGGGGGGATGCAGACTGCACCGATACGTCATTTGTTTATTTCTGCTTTCCAGGACCAGGGCGAATCTTTACGCTAAGACTTCAGATAGAATTAATTTCAGTGGCTGGGACTACGCCAGTTGGCAAGAAATAAAAAAAACAAGTATTAATAAAAAAAACATGAAAATGTTAGTACAAAATGAGCTCCCGAGACGTTTGTGATGGTTGCCCAGGGAACGGCCGTTTTTTTTTTTAACTGAATAGTAAAAAAGCTAAAGGAATGAATATAGTTGGTAGTTTTCTATATTAGTATAATGTAATCATAATATGGTAAATAGAAATGTAATTAAAATGTAACCCTAACCCCTAACTGTAATCCTAAACCGAGGGTTCAGAAACAAGTGGTTCTGGACCTTCATGCGACACTTTGTTTCTTCATAGTGGCTCCCCGGCGCTTTTTCAAAAATGTTTGATAATGGAAAATGATATGGTTTCTGTAGGAGGACAAACATGACACAAACATTCTTAATGTTTTCCAAAAAATATAGATATATACAGTATAGGTACTACATATGCAGTATGTGTTGCCTTCCTTGGTTGGTTGGTTGGATCCCTTAAGCACATGGGACGTAGGGGCACCCTTTCCTGTGGTGTGTCTTGGGCAACTACAGCCTGGTGGCGCCCATCACTCTCCGGGCCGTAAATTGTGGACTTTTCCTAACCACTGCAATATGAGGCTTCCATAAAGCTTTTAATTCTTGTGGCTTGTAACATATGTTTTTTTGGGGGGGGCAATTCCTGTCCTAAACCCAGCTCTGGCCCTAGGCCTCTAACCCTAACCCCTAACCATAAACCCTGACCCTTGAACCCTAAATCATGATCCTCTAACTTTAACCAGTGTTTGAAACGATGATAAAAAGTTACCGGACACCAGGGCAGACAAGTTGCCTGCCCAACCATAAAGTTGCCTGCCCCATTTTTCACAACTTGAAACACAATAAGAAGACTCATCGCAAAAAAACCTGTTGTTGCAAAGTATTAAGGATTAATAATCAGAATATATAACAGAACAACACTTTAAAATTACGTTTATTATAAATCTACTTATAACACTCATTGCATGTATATGACATCACTGTTTTCCATCTGCCATTAGTATGTACCTGTATTTACTCATCTTCATTTATGCAATGCTTACGTTGCATTGTCTGCTACAAGCCACGTGAACTCCTCTTTCCACGATGCTTTTAATGTACGTTTACGTTTTGTAGCGTAATTAATTTTGTTAGCTTCTTTTGAATATTTCTTCCGGGGGCTAAGGCTTTGGCTTGATTCCTAACCACTTTCTCTGTGCGTCTACTTTGGAAAATGATATGCAAATGCACGACCTTATTAGGCTCGAGTAAGACTGGAAGCAGGAAGTTATTTGATGCAGGCTTCTGATTGGCAGCCGAGTATGCAACGAACCAAATTCCAAAATGTCCAAACCGAACGAACATTTCGAAATCGGAATAAAGCAAATGTTTGAATTGGAAAAAAATAAAAAAATAATAATAAATACAAAAACAAAAGATTTTTTTTTTCTTTCTTGAAAAAGATGTCCGCCACTCGGGCAGAGACGTTGTGTAAGTTGTACGCCCGACGTAAAAGATGCACGCCCCGGGCATCCGGGCAGACGTTATTTCAGACACTGCTTTAACCCCCCTAAAACTTGCTCTAACCTTAAACCCTAACCACGTACCCTCGGCGTTTAACCCTTTACTCTTAAACCTTTAACTTCTAAGCATAACTTCCTAACCCTTGCTCTTACATTAAACACTAAACCCAAACCCTAGCACTCTAACCCTAACCCCTTAACCCCACCACAGAGTTTAGCCATCGGAGTTTGACTACAAATTTTCCGACTTGAATCATTGACGCGTTTACAGCGAGTTACGAAAAAAAATTGCACAATCAACCTGAGTCAGACAAAACCAGACAATATTTTATCGAGAAGCCTAGAAATAGAAATGTATTGTGATAAAATAGTTAGCGGGCTATATGCCAGAAATAGTTGAAAACTATGTATGTTTTGGTCCTTTTTATCAACATAAGCAAAATGATGCATAAATAGAACCACGATATGTTACCCGATAAAAGTTAATGTTGCTAAGGCTAATTTTTAAGTTTATTGCTTTTACATTTCCGTGTCCATCACATTATGAATGACTGAATGAAAATTTTATTTTGAACATTATAAAATAAAAACAGGACAAAAACAATGACCTAACAACAAAAATAATGTTAACATAACATTTTCGAAAAGGGCTAGTAAGAAGCAGATGCTTATTTTCCCTACCCCTTCATCCTTCCTATTAAATACATTTTACAAATCATCTTCTCCTCTTGTGTCTAATATAACAAAGTCTCATGGATATACATATTACATAGGTCAGATATCAATAATTATAATATTAACAATAGTCAGATATTTTATACACTAATCATCGTAGTACCCATCTATTAAAGCTATAATTCTAGTCACTAAATACCGTTGTGACACGTATGATAATAACAACAATAGCAATAATAACAGTTATGATGTAATAATAGTAATAATAACAACAAGGTTATTCATAGTTGTAAACACAGTATTTCCAATCTCTAGTATTACTCATACGCCATTTTCTTCATCTCTGTATTCCGCCAGTAATTATTAATAATAATAATTAATAGTTTTTTTTGTAATTATATTTGAACACGTGAATAGTTGGACATTGTTTGATCTCGTCTTGTAAATCGTTCCAAAGTTTGACTCCGCGCACAGACACACACACACATACTTTTCCTGGTGGTTCTCACCTTTGGGATTTTGAATTTAATACAGCCCCTGAAGTTATAACTTTCCTCGTTTTCTGGCATTGTTTTTGTTGACCTTAAACAGCAGTTGTGCAGTGAAAAACTGTACTAAATCATCCAATTGTAATCATTTGGAATGCAGGAATAAAATATTAGTATAATCCCGATATCCTACCCTGTGAATGGTTCTAATTGCACGTTTTTGGAGGATAAAAAGGGGCTGTAGTGAACTTTTGTAACTATTGCCCCAGACTTCTGCACAATATGTTAAGTATGGCAGAACTAGAAAACAATGTAATAAATACAATGCATTATAGTTTGAAAGGAATATGGCTTTATTAATTATTGAAATGCTTTTATATACCTTTGTTTGTATGTGTTTTATGTGTATTTTACAGATTTATTTATTGTCTATTATGACCCCTAAAAACTTATTTTTCGATACAGTGTCTATTGTAGCACCATCTATTTTTACTTATCATCAGGATTAATGCATACATTGATTCTAAACTGCTTTTAGGGGTGCTGATACTACCGTGATTTCATTTTATGTCTCTCTAAATCACTCATTTATATGTATATTGTGGTCATGTGTGTCCACCACTGCACAATGTTGTTGTTGCTAGCTAAAATGGGAACAATTAAGCCCCCCCTGCCCAACTCAATAACAAAATGTAAGCTTTTCTTTCACACAATAAAAACAAATGGGGGGAAAAAAAACAGGGCGAGAAAATTCCGAGATGTCGGAGTGGTTGGACTGTAAGGCGTCGTTTTATTAGCGGCGGCGCGCTAACGCTAATAAAAAGTCCATTCCGTCCTTTGAAACGAGACTAATTTCATTAGCGAACGAGGACTTTTTGATTCCGCCGCTGATTAGAATCGAATAAGCGAGAAATTTCGCCAATGGGAGTAATTATGCCGGCTCGAAGTTACGCAGACTCACTTTTCTACCTTCATTAGTTTGATTTAGCTTTAACAGCTATTTTAGCACTTTTAGCAAATGTTTTTGCTTACAAATTTGGTAACTTGGACTTAAAAACGGGGCAGCATGGCGGCGCAGTGGTTAGAGTGTGTGCGGCACAGTTCGGAGGTCATGAGATCGAACTTTCTGTGTGGAGTTTGCATGTTCTCCCTGTTCTTGCGTGGGTTTCCTCCGGGCACTCCGGTTTCCTCCCACATTCCAATTAAATTGTCTGTCCCTGGGTGCCCTGCGACTGGCTGGCAACCAGTTCAGGGGGTCCCCTGCCCACTGCCCGAAGATAGCTGGGACCCCCGTGACCCTAACTTGATTGATGCCGGTACATTTTCGGGAAGTCTTGTGGAGAAAGAAGTGCTGCATTGTGGGATCTGTAGTCTGAGAGTCATCAGCCTTTCATAGAGTAGATGTATATAAAATGATTTCACGGACTGGTTGTAATTGCACGCTGGGCCGGATGTGGCCCGCAAGCCGTGAGTTTGACACTAATGACCTAAATTGAACATTTTACTCATAATAATACTTGAAATCAGTTTCTTTTCAGTTACCATGCATACTTTTTAACTTATTCCTCGCAAATGTGTCTTCGATGTAAATAGCTGTCTATGGCAGACGGGCTAAAGTGTCTACGGCTACGACAAAAATCAATACTGTCGCATTTCACTTTTAATAGTACTTTAAAAAGGTACCTTTTTGGTTCCAATCTATTTTTTTAACTAGTTTAGCTGAATATTATTTTTGACGACTAAAAAAAAAGAAAAGAAAAACGTGAAAAAAGGAAACAAATGCAAAAGAGAAAAGTCAGACAAAGGAAAGAAAAAGAAAAAAAGAAGAAAGGGAAATTATAAAAAAGAAAAAGAAGTAAAAAGGAAAGAGAAACAAGAAAAATAATACTGTGCAAAACAAAAAAAATGTTTTTTTTAGGGTAGCCTAGGCAGCAAGATGTCGGCCAATCATGTCAGCTCCCTCTAGGTGAGGTTCCTTTTATGATAAATAAATATATCAAGGATTTTAAAAGATCTATGTTTATACATTTTTGCATATCATTTAAATAATTCCTTTGGTTTTTGGCGTTTATGAGCGACATTAGCACAGGAGATAAAGCGCTCGTCTCGGGATCTAGAGGTCGCAGTGTGTCGAAGTGTCCTTGGGCAAGACACTGAACCCCTAATGCCCCTGATATATGCAGGTAGGCGCCTTGCATGGCTGACACCGCTATCGGTGTTTCTGTCTGTGTGTGGATGGGTAAGTGTGAAGCACATTGTAAAGCACTTTGAGAGGTCTTCAGTGACTGGTAAGCGAAATGCATTCCAATAAGAAGGCTTGCCAGACAGAACACCCCGCTGTGTTTTAACTGTAAGACGAGACTGAAGATATGGTGTGTTGGATCTGTCTTTGACGCCACTGTCACCGGAAGTGGCTGTGTCTCGGACACTCGAATTGAAGTGTCTTTGACGTTGGGCATGTATGTGATAGCTGAATCCTCTTGGACATTTTACCTTTTTAATTGGTTTTACTTGCACAGAAAGGAGATGTCCTCCAATTCCATTATACTGTATGATGACAATAAAGGCCATTCATTCATTCATTCATTCGTTCGTTTGTTCGTTCGTTCGTTTTTTCGTTCATTCGTTCGTTCATTTAAAACAACTATGCTTTAAATATGTTTCATATTTGATAAAAGGACAGGGGTGTCTTTTGATAACACTGGGACTGAGAGTGAGTGTGTCTTGGACATAGTCACTTGAAATGGGCAAGTTCAAATTGTGGTATGCACCTTAGAGAGGTATTTGTCATCTTTTGGAGTAGTGTATTTGATGTTAGGCACAGGGGATGTCTGAGATATCAAAAAGAATAGGCGTGCTTTAGTGTCGATTTCATCTTTGATAAGGGGCATGTCACATGTGGGGAGGGATGTGTCCTTGCGGCCACTGTCCTGGTGATTGGCTGTCTTGGACATTGTCTCTCTTATTTGGAGTGGCAATTGTGGGGGGCATTTGGACAAGAGAATTGTCCGCTTTTGGGTTTGTCTCTTAGATGTTGGGCTTGTGAGGGAGATCTAAAATATAATTTTAAGCAGAGGTGCTATTAGGGGGCGTTCCATCTTTGATAATGGACATGCCACGGGTGAGGGGTGTGTCTTTGACACCACGGAGAGTGGCTGTATCTTGGACATAGTCACTTATATTGGCCAGACTCAAATTGTGAGGTGTGTCTAAGAAATGTCTTGTCCAGGGATGTATCTTTGATGTTGGGAATGTGGGGGAGACCTGAAATATCATTTAAGACAGGCCTGCTTTAAGTGTAGTTTCATCTTTGATAAGATATACTGGACTGTCTCAGAAAATTAGAATATTGTGATAAAGTTCTTTATTTTCTGTAATGCAATTAAAAAAACAAAAATGTCATACATTCTGGATTCATTACACATCAACTGAACTATTTCAAGCCTTTTATTATTTGAATATTGCTGAATTTGGCTTACAGCTTAAGAAAACTCAAAAATCATATCTCAAAATATTAGAATATCATGAAAAAGTATACAAGTAGGCTATTCAACTAATCACCTGAATCATCTAATTAACTCGAAACACCTTGCGAGGGTTTCCTGAGCCTTAAAAACACTCAGCTTGGTTCAGTAAACTAAATCACAAGTATGGGGAAGACTGCTGATCTGTCTGCTGTCCAGAGGACCATCATTGATACCCTCCATTAGGAGGGTAAGACACAAAAAGAAATTTCTCAAAGAGCAGGCTGTTCACAGAGTGCAGTTTCAAAGCATATCCACAAAAAGTCTGTTGGAAGGGAAAAATGTGGCCGGAAACGCTGCACAACCAAGAGAGATGACCGCAGCCTTAACAAAATTGTGAAGAAGAGCCGCTTCCAGAATTTCGGGGAGCTTCAAAGACAGTGGGCTGAAGCTGGAGTCCAGGTATCAAAAGCCACAGTTCACAGACGTGTCCGGGAAATGGGCTACAATAGCCGTATTCCCATGGTCAAGCCACTTCTGAACTCAAGACAACGGAAGAAGTGTCTGACTTGGGCTATGGAGAAGAAGCACTGGACAGTTGCAGAGTGGTCCAAAGTCCTCTTTTCAGACGAAAGCAAGTTTTGCATTTCATTTGGAAGTCAAGGCGCCAGAGTCTGGAGAAAGGCTGGAGAAGAGCAAAATCCAAGTTGCTTGAAATCCAGTGTGAAGTTCCCACAGTCAGCAATGGTTTGGGGAGCCATGTCAGCTGCTGGTGTTGGTTCACTGTGTTTCATCAAGTCCAGAGTAAATGCAACTGTGTACCAAGAGATTTTAGAGCACTACATGCTTCCATCTGCTGAAAAGCTCTATGGAGATGAGGATTTCATTTTCCAGCATGATCTGGCACCTGCCCACAGTGCCAAAACCACCAGTAACTGGTGCACTGACCATGGCATCACTGTCCTTGATTGGCCTGCTAATTTCCCTGACCTGAACCCCATTGAGAATTTGTGGGGTATAGTTAAGAAGAAGATGAAAGACACCAGACCTACAAATGCAAATGAGCTGAAGGCCGCTATCGAAGCATCCTGGGCATCAATAACACCTCAGCAATGCCACAGGCTGATTGCCTCCATGCCACGCCGGATTGATGCAGTAATCCGTGCAAAAGGATTCCCAACCAAGTACTGAGTGCATCAATGGACATTTTCAAATGTTTCATTTAGTTTTGCTGTTATAAAATTTTTTTTTTACTTGGTCTGAGGAAGTATTCTAATATTTTGAGATAGGATTTTTGAGTTTTTTTCAGCTGTAAGCCAAAATCAGCAATATTCAAATAATAAAAGGCTTGAAATAGTTCAGTTGATGTGTAATGAATCCAGAATGTATGACATTTTTGTTTTTTTAATTGCATTACAGAAAATAAAGAACTTTATCACAATATTCTAATTTTCTGAGACAGTCCAGTATATGACGGGTCAGGGGTGTTTCTTTGAGGCCGCTGTCCTTGGGATTGGCTGTCTTGGACATTGTCTCTCTCATTTGGAGAGTTGCAATGATGGACTTGCATTTGTATTTAAATCCAGACAATTTACATTTGTAGCTGTTGATGGCAGCCTAGCTCAACCTTTGTTCCAAATAATGTTTATTTTTAGTTCTTTTGTGATTCCTGTCCATTCTTTTTAACCCATTCCCTTCTTGCCTCGTAAAAACGGATAACTGACGTCTATAGCGGTCCATGGCTGCCCCGCTAAAGTGGGTGTTTGACGTCAACAGCCGTGTTTGGCAGCGAATGAGTTATTATTCGTTTTTTGACCAAAATTAGAGAAAAAAAGTCTTTTCTTTTTTCTAACACGATTCCTGACAAATCACAAAACAAAGAAGAGCTCCTCCCGCGTGCTCAGAAGAAGCACCACGTTCATCTGGACTGACAGCTAAATAATAGATGTCCCCCCCCCCAAAAAAAGACTGGAGCTCGAGAACAAAACGGTATCTTCTCCCGCCGAGCTCCATCTCGCTCTCGATGATGTCGGAATCGCGGGAAAACGGATGACGTGTCGTGAGAGAAATGAAAGATGCGCTTCGCGTATGCCGATTTATCGAGTGCCGAGGGACGCGTCTTAAAGCGGGTCCTAAAGTACATTAGGAGCGGTCATAAAACATTAAGCCTATACAAACAGGAGACGACGGGACGCACGTGATCGCGTTTCGCGCGTGAGAAAAACGATCGCGCGGCAAAAGAATGTCAGATCTCGCTCGATAATCGAGTCAGTCGTTATATTTCGAGACCGGCTCCATCAGTACCACACCGTTGAACTGTGGACAAGAAAAAATGAAAATCTCAATTTTATCAGTTTGTCCGGAAGATTACGATTTTTTTTTAATCAATTTAAAAAAAACACCCAATGTTCATATGTTTAATAAATGTTTTTAGTATTTCCAAAAATTCATACTTTACGAAAAATGAAATAAATTTAAACTAAATAAAATAATAAATACAATATTCTTTAATCTAAATAAATAGGAATGTTAACCATTACACGTTTCATTTCCCTCTCTAAAAATTATCTTATCCCAACTTAGTTTTATTGAAAATAGATTTTTATGATTTGAATATTTTTTTTACATTTTAAATATAAAAGTTATTTTTCTTTTAACTATTTTGATTACCGTGATTTATTATTTGTAATTTTGACGTTCTACATTTTTGCAATCTATTTTGATATTTTTTTATGATTTTATTTTTATCTATTTATTTATTTATTTTTAATTTGTTTTTAAATTTACATTTATTTATTGGTAATTGATCATCCTTTTAATTTCATTCAGACGTTTTAATGATTATTATTATTATTATTATAATTATTATTATTTTCATTACTATTGTAATTATTTGAATCAATGTTTTTATTTAATTTTCTGTCTTTCATTTAAAAAAACATTTCCTTATTTCTTTCAGCATTATAATTTGAAATACCCACTTTTAGGGCTGCACGGTGGGGCAGTGGTTCTGAGATCATGAGATCGAACCTCCTGTGTGAAGTTTGCATGTTCTCACTGTGCTTTGCGTGGGTTTCCTTCGGGCACTCCGGTTTCCTCCCACATTACAAAAAACATGCATGTCAGGTTAATTGGCCGGTCCAAAATTGTCGCTAGGTGTGAATGAGCGAGCGAGTTGTCTGTCCCTGTGTGCCCCGCGACTGGCTGGCAACCTGTTCAGGGGGTCCCCTGCCCACTGCCCGGAGATAGCCGGGATGGGCTCCAGCACCCCCCGTGACCCTACTGAGGATAGGCAGTGCAGATAATAGATTGATGGATGGATACCCATTTTTCCTTTTTTTTTAAATTAAAAAAAAAAAAATTAGATCCTTTTTACCTTTTAAACTCATTTATTTCAACTAAATTAAATTTATAGTACTATTATTTTTATTCTTATCATTAAAGGCGCGGTCACACAGCCTTTCACGGGCGTATCGAGGCTGAATCACGGCCAGAAATTTCTGCCCGTGAAGCAGACGCTGTTGGACGCTTTGAGATCGCGATACAGACGAGATACAGCAGTGCTTTACACGCGGTAAGAAATTCACACGCGGTTGGCCGCGCGAAAAAGTTTTGCGCTGCTCAAAACTTTAGACCACAGGTAACTGCGGGCGGCACACGTTGTACACACGAGGTAATGACGCGGTACAGACGCGGAACGACGTGCTAAGGCCAATCAATAAAGGGGGTTATATCAAAACTATATGAAGCCCTGAGAATGGATCTCAGTAATGAGGACATGGCAGTTAAGGAAAAATGGGAACAAGAAACTAATGTAGCGATAAAAGACAACGAATGGGAAAAAAACATTGAAAGAGGGACACAAAATAACCAACAGCCCGACATGGAGGGAGTTTGAATGGAAAGTAAAAATGCGATTCTTCTATACATACATATATATATATATATATATATATATATATATATATATATATATATATATATATATATATATATATATATATATATATATATATATATATATATATATAAATAAATAAACAACATTATCTTATTATAAATTATCTTAATCAATGTTCATTATGTTATGTTACTTGTGTGAATCCTAGTTTAATTAAAATATGAAGTATAAAATATCTTTTAATAACCTATTTTCCTTCAATCACAGCATATCGTTTAGCTCCTCAGTGGCTTTGCTTTGCCATTGCATTTTTGCTTGCATTAGTTTGGTCTAGATCAGGGGATGGTGTCATAAGAGACGGCTCAGCTAAAAAGTCTCTGTAGTGCGAAGTGGAAGGAGAAGAGGACGACGAGGTGAGCGGAGAAGATGAGGTAAAATTTTGGACTATTTGATAAAGTTTCAGGAGCGAGCAGAGAGAGTGGGAAAGGTGAGATGGCACAACATTCATTTGGACAGGTAACTTAAAATTAGTTTTACCTGGTTATATCAGTATCAGAAATTATTTTCCCCCCATTTTATTAACACTCCACTTATTGAAACATAGATATTTTGTTTGTTTGTTTGTACATGATTCAATTGTTTGTTTGTTTGTACATGATTCAGATTGAATCGTTTCTTGTACATGATTCAATTGTTTGTTTGTTTGTACATGATTCAAATTGAATCGTTTCTCCGGCGCCGTCACGAATGGCAGCCACTCCAGCAGCTCCCGTGTTATTTTCGCTTGTTCTCAGTTATTTTCGATTGTTCTCAGCTTAGGGATGCTGCTGGAAAAGTGAATTTCCCTTCGGGGATGAATAAAGTATCTATCTATCTATCTATCTATCTATCTATCTATCTATCTATCTATCTATCTACTGCCGCGGCCAGGGCGTGGTTACACGCGGATAGGACGCGGAATTTTACCGGGTAATCGCGGGTGGAGCACGGTCATAGCACGTTTGTTTTGCGCCTGTATCGCGGTGTTATCACGTGAATTAGCGTGTGTAACGCGTGTGACGGTCAAACGCCTTTCTCCGCGTATATACAGCGCGATTTGCCGAGCACACGTCAGTTGTGCTCGAGACGTCAAGGGGTGGACATGGATCCCCGTCACCGTAGTGACCTCCTCTTAATCCATTTTTATTTCTTGACATTTCTTTTCATTTCATAACAAGATAATAAAATAAAAATGAAAAACGATTACAATAATAACATATTGGCTTCTTCTTCGGTGCCATAGCTTGAAATCTTGATCTTCACGGGACTGTGTCTTGAGCGGTTATGATTTCTACAGCCCGGCTCGGCAGCTTTTATACCCGTGGTAGACACGCGGAAAGGACGTGGAATTGACACGATGAGGAAGCGGAACAGTCGCCGGCGTCTGTTTTGCGGGCATACCACGGATAAACAGCGGGTTATCTACCGCGGGCAACCACGGGCAAAAAAAAAATCGCAAAATTTTACCCGGGATACAGACACAAACGGCTGTGTGACCAGGCCCTTACTTACATTTTTTAATGCCGTTTTATAATTCCTTTATTCAATATTTATATATTATATATATATATATATATATATATATATATATATATATATATATATATATATATATATATATATATATATATGTATATAGAGATAGATAGATAGATAGATAGATAGATAGATAGATAGATAGATAGATAGATAGATAGATAGATAGATAGATAGATAGATAGATAGATAGATAGATAGATAGATAGATAGATACTTTATTCATCCCGAAGGGAAATTCACATTTCCAGCAGCATCCCTGAGCTGAGAACAGTACAATAATAAAGCCAAAAGAATACAATATACAAATACCCAGTGTGACGTGCAAATGCCCACTGTAGCGTGTTATATAGAGTAACTAAATAGTGCTACACAGAATACATATTGCAGTAAGATTCGGTAATATCCAATGTAGGTGGTGTGGTTTAATGTGGGCCTTTACTCTGCCGGGTGGAGTTAAAGAGCCTCATGGCATGAGGAAGAAAAGATCTCTTCAGTCTGTCCGTAGTACAAGACAGTGACAGCAGTCTGTCGCTGAAACTGCTCTTCTGTCTGGAGATAATGCTGTGTAGTGGATGCGATGGATTGTCCATGATTGACCTCAGCTTTTTCAGTGCTCGTCTCTCAGCTACTGTTGTTAGGCTGTCCAGCTCTTTGCCCACAACAGAGCTCGCTTTCCTAGCCAGTTTATTGAGACGAGAGGCATCCTTCTTCTTGACGCTGCCTCCCCAACACGCTGCCGCATAGAAGAGGGCGCTTGCCACTACTGTCTCATAGAATATTTTCAGGAGCTTTTTGCAGATGTTGAAGGAGGCCAGCCTTCTGAGGAAGTAAAGTCGGCTTTGCCCTTTCCTACATAGAGCTTCTGTGTTGGCAGTCCAGTCCAGTTGGTTGTCCAGCTGCACACCCAGGTATTTGTAGGTCTGGACAAATTCTACACATTCTCCCTTGATGGTTACAGGAACCGGGTGAGTTCTCGTTCTCCTGAAGTCCACCACCATCTCTCTGGTCTCGGTGGTGTTTAGGTGCAGGTGGTTTGCGTCGCTCCATCGGACAAAGTCCTGAATCAATTTCCTGTACTCCTCCTCCTGCCCATTTCTGATACATCCCACGATCGCAGTGTCGTCGGCAAACTTTTGCACATGGCAGGACTCAGAGTTGTACTGAAAGTCCGATGTATATAGAGTGAATAGGAACGGAGAGAACGGTCCCGCCTATATATATATATATATATATATATATGTATTTTTTCCCCTTAAGAAGGTCAAAGTTCAAAACAGAGTGCGAATTACGTGATGGCCTCGAGAGTGACACGATTGTACAATTTCAAAGAGCACAAAGGGCAAAGACGTGGATTAGCTTAGCGTCGCTCGCTCACATATCAAAGATGTATTTGGCGGTCCCCGTAAATCCCATCTTAACCCCCGCCACAGCGAGCGGCTAGTTACGCCTTTGACGTTAGCATGAGCGCTCTCCAATGGGAGATTTTCTTAATAAGAAGCTGATAAGGAAAAAAAGGATTTTTTTTCTGAGTTCCCGAAATGAGTCGGGTTATGAAAGACGTGATTGGTTTCCTTTCTGTATCATCGGAAGAGGCCAGCTTGACATTTTTCTTTTCTTTCGCCGTCTTCGAGCGTTCACGACTGCTGTACTATGCGGACAAAACGAAATCTCGCTGTTGTTGTGTGAGTTAGGGTTTTTAATAACTATGTTAAAGGGGCAGTAATGCTCTAGTCAAGTCATGTTTATGTCATGTTTACACCCTTAATCACTATGAGTCTCAAAGGGCTGCACAGACCACAGATTATTGCAAACCACAGACTATTATGACACCATCCCCTGATCTAAAACTGACATGAGGGCAAGGAAAAACCCAAAAACCTCAGCATGAGGAAAATGAAGAAACCTTGAGAAGGCACCACACATGAGGTAGTCCCCCTTCCAGGATGACCAGGCCAAAATGGATGTTGCAATAATAAATAATACACAGATATTGTCAACATAAAATATAGGTTATTTATATGTGATGAAATAGTAGTGTGTTTTAAGCCTAGATTCAAATACTTCCACTGAGGTTGCAGATCGAATATTAGAGAGCAGAGCATTCCACAACATCTGGGGCCCGAATGGGGAACGGTCTTGAACCTGCGGATTTCTTCTTGGCTCTTGGGATCACTAGTAGACCAGCGGTTTTAGAGCGAAGGCTCCGGACCGGAACATAGGGGGAAATTAAATCTGAAAGATATGAGGGAGCAAGTCCATGCATGATTTTGTATACTACCAACAGAACCTTAAAATCACATCTTAAGCTAACAGGGAGCCAATGCAGGTTAGCTGAAATTGGGTCATGTGATCAACCTTCTTGTCTTATTTAAAAGCCTCGATTTAGCATTTTGTACCTGCTAAAGGCTCTAATTTTGGACTTCGGGACACCGGAGAGTAGTGCATTGCAGTCATAGAGACGGAAGGTAACAAACGCGTGAATTATAATCTCTGCATCCGACTAAGACAGCATAGGGTGAATTTTAGCAACGTTGCGAAGATGGAAGAAAGCTGTTCTCGAAATATTCTTAACGTGTGTTTGAAGGGACAGTTTGGGGTCAAATATGACACCTCCATTTTGGACTGAGTCATTCTGGGTGATATTACATTTGTCAATGTTCAGAGCAGTTTTTGAGAGCAAGTCACGTCATTTAAATGGACCAATAACTAACATTTCGGTCTTTTCAGTTAAAGCGATAAATGACAACAGCCGTTAAACCTGAAGAAGAAGAACTATGTTAAAATATCTTGATTACACTTTGGTTATAATGATTTATTTTCATTATTTTTTTATCCAAAAAATACCTTTTCAATACACACTAAATCATGTTAAAGCTCCATTGTGTAATATTTGACCACTCGATGGCACTGTATTGTGTAATGCATAAGAAAACTATTGCCACAGAGCGCAGCAGAAATACTATCATGGCTGCAAGCTTGAGTGATGGCTAATAAAAACAAATTTCTCTACCTATGATTTTTAAGATAAAATTGGTACTATGGTCCACTCGGAAGCACTAAATATTACACACTGTCCCTTTAAATGGTAATTTAATACCACATATTTTAGTAAATAAATAACAATAAACACATGTTTTTGATGGATGGCATTTGGACATCAATTTCAACTGCTCTCATTCATTTTCAATCAGAAAATAATTTAGATTTTAATGAATACATTAATTTGTTTTTAATAAATATATTTTATATTTTTTAGTTCTTTTCATTGTAATCTTTTTTTATGAACAAATTTAAGTTAGAAATTTTATTTATTTTTAAGACACATTTCGATAAAAAGACTAATAACTCTATAATGACTGACTTCCCCATCTCAAAATGTATTTTAATATCACATTCAATTAAAAATGTCATTTAATTTTAAATACAAAATGATAAGAATTAACAATTTCTGAATTTTGAAAGTAGTTTTTATTTAAAAATGTGTTTTTTTTAACAAATATTTTGTTAAATTAGCTTATATTAGGATAAATATCTTTCAATGTTTGATAACATTTTAAAATTAAAATGATTTGAAATAAAAACAATCATGAAAGATTACAAAAATATTTTTTTAAATAAAAGACTATTAAAAAAGTATGAATTAATAGTTACACTTTTTTATTAAAAATAAAAATAAAGTGCATGTTTCTATAAATATTAATATTTTTTTTTTTTATTAAATTATGTCAAAAAACTAAAAGATACATTTCTTAATTTAATTTTCCAAATAAAATTGCATTTTTAAAATTCATGTTACTTTTTTAAATAAATGCTTTAACTCTAAACGAGGATTTTTTTCATGTTTTAATTAAATATATAAATATTAAATATTTTTGACCATTTAGAAAAAATGTATTTTTTCTATATTTTATTCGATATCAAATTAATAATAAGAAATATACTGTCAATCGATCAAAAAACACATTATGGTGTCATGATTACCGATGTGAATCACCTTTGCCCGCTCCTTTGGCGCCAACTGCCTCGGACTCCGATTGGCTCCCGGTCCCTATTTAATCCCAGTCCTGTCTGTCCCCGGTTGTCAGTCCGTCTGCGAATCTGTTTTTACACGGCAAGCCCTTTTTCGACCCTGACTAATGCCTGTCCCATATCTTGCTCCTGATTGTCTACCGCTACGACCTGTTTTTGATCTCGACCACATCTGCTCTCCCATCCCGAATTACGATCCGTTTTTTTTATTCTGACCACGTCTGCTCTCCCGTCCCGGCTACCAACCAGTTATCCGCCCCTGACACAACAATCGCTCAATACGGAAGATCCTCTTCTGTGTTCGGATCACAAACCGAGTATGAGAGCGAACGCCGGATCGTGGGCGCAGCCCTTCCTCGATTCTTCAATAAAACTTGTGGTAAACGTTACGCGAGTGGGTCCTGTTTCCGTTCTGTTCCTGACATTGTCGTTTGAATTCCAAAAAAACTAACATATACTTATATAGTGAGTGAATATTAAAGACGGAAACGCAGTCTCTGATCTAAGTATCGGTCTTCCCCAAATCTATCGGCGTCTCTTCGGGAAGGCCAAAAACAAACCGCTTCATGGCGTGCCAGCATCTAACACCGATAGCGTAACGACATCGTTCTCGAAAAGGAAAAAAGATGAAAAAAGGTTTGATAACGGGAAAATCTTCCGCCGCCAGAGCTATTATGCAAAGTGCTCATTCCCACCTTCGCTGGGAAAGCGGCCATATTTTCCCGATGGCTTTTAGCGCCCATAAAGGAAGCTAGCGGCTAAAGGTGACTTGTAACACCCGGATGACATTTGGACGTTACACTGATGGCCTTTGTAATGAGATTGTCGGGGATGACCTGATCACTAGAAATAAAACGTATTTACTGCCTCTTTAATCGAAATAAATGCCAAAAATAAGCAAAGAGGACCAAAGTAAAGAAAAATGTT
The DNA here is from genome assembly GCF_059441175.1 of Urocampus carinirostris. Taxonomy (NCBI): domain Eukaryota; kingdom Metazoa; phylum Chordata; class Actinopteri; order Syngnathiformes; family Syngnathidae; genus Urocampus; species Urocampus carinirostris. The sequence continues at coordinate 35,973,593 of NC_142355.1, read as the reverse complement.
GCAGTAAAACGTTGATCAACCCTATATTTTATTCTCATTGGGTGCTTTTACATGCAGAAAATAATCAAATAATCTCATTGGTAATTGATTATTGCTGGCACTGTACTTTCGCTATTTCGCAGGTTGAAAAATATCTCGCAATCTATTATCCCGGATTGCATTTTTCCTGTGAGAGGGGACCGGCCCAGCAGCTCATTTTTCCTGTTTTGTCCACCGAAAAGTGAACCGGACTTATGCGGCCGCGTTCCATTCTCCCTGACGACGCATTGCTGCAAGCCAGGGCCAGCAGGACACATTTTGTGGCTCTATTTTCTTGTTCTGTCCACCAAAAATGAACTGTGTCAGGGAAATTATGATTTTTATAATATATTTTATATTATATACCATATATATACTTTTATACTCTTATATATTTCTATTTCTATAGTGCTCAATGAATAGGTGCTTTTACGATTTCGCAAACACTTCCAAGGTCAGCCGAATAAGTTCTCAGGCACCAAAGGATGTGCTCCTGATTAAAAAGCTAGGCCTTGAAAGCCACTATGAGGCCTGCTACCTGGCAAATCAAGTTGACCTTGACACTACCAAATTCCAAGCTGAGAGCTTGCTTTTCTTCTCACAGAGATGCATTGTGTTTACAGAGTTTCACGATACTTATTGCTCATTTATTATACTTGCACGCCATCTAGAGACCAACATTACACACTGCATCTAACTATGTGATTCCTGTCCAAACCATTCAGAACACTCTTACGTGCACGTGGTTTATTCTATCCTCAAATTTAGAATTATTGAAACGTTATAAGAAGGGCGCTCACGCTTCAGTCCGAGGAATTCATTGCAAGCCTATCCAAGAGTGGTTTTGCCTTGTTGGTTTTTTCTTTGATAAATAGGTTGGGTTAGGGTTAGGGTTAGGGTTAGGGTTAGGATTAGGGTTAGGGTTAGGGTTAGGTTAGGAAGCAATCTTTCTTTCCCAAGGTCCCCTAAATCTGAGGCCGTTGGGAAAGTAAGTTTTTGCACTGGCCATTCAGGAAACTGGAGCTTTTCTTGTTTTACCTCCGTTTGTTTAGTCCATCTGGAAAGAGACTGTTGAGTTTTATTATCCAGTGTTTTTCTGCCTTGCGTCTTTCTTCTTGCGTCCAATTGCTGTTTGTTTGTAGGCCCCATATTTCTAGTGCCTGTAGCCCATGTTGTGTGAAGTGGGCTACTAAGTGTGTATTAGTTTCCCTGCTGTTTCTGATGTTGTAAATGTGTTGTGCTAATCTACATCTGATTGAATTTCCTGTCTCTCCTATATATTTAATGTCACGGTGTTTACACTTTATGACATATATACAGTTAGGGTTAGGGTTAGGGTTAGGGTTAGGGTTAGGGTTAGGGTCAGGGTCAGGGTCAGGGTCAGGGTCAGGGTCAGGGTCAGGGTCAGGGTCAGGGTTAGGTTTTTTTCTTTTTTTTCTTTCTGGATTTTTTTTTCTCTCTGTGGTAATGGCTTGAGACCTCTGTTGCCTTGTCGTTTTCTTCTTTTTCTTTTTCTTAATTTTTTTTTCTCTCTGTGTTAATTGCTGTTGTTTCCTCCATATACGGTATACGGTGTATTAGCGTGTGTAACGCGTGTGACGGTCAAACGCCTTTCTCCGCGTATATTCAGCGCGATTTGCTGAGCACACGTCAGTTGTGACGTCAAGGGGTGAACATGGATGCCCGTCACCGTAGTGACCTCGTCTTAATCCATTTTTATTTCTTGACATTTATTTTCATTTCATAACAAGATAATAAAATAAAAATGAAAAACTATTACAAAAGTAACATATTCGCTTCTTCTTCGAAGCCATAGCTTGAAATCTTGATCTTCACGGGACTGTGTCTTGAGCGGTTATGATTTCTACAGCCCGGCTCGGCAGCTTTTATACCCGTGGTCCACACGCGGAAAGGACGTGGAACGGACGCGATGAGGAAGCGGAACAGTCACCAGCGTCTGTTTTGCGGGCATACCACGGATAAACAGCGGGTTAGCCAATTTTGCGCATTTTCTACCGCGGGCAACCACGGGCAAAAAAAAATCGGAAAATTTGACTCGCGATACAGACGTGAACGGCTGTGTGACCGGGCCCTAAACAAAGTAATTTCACATTTGATTTTACCCATGTATGGTGTTTTTTCAGAGTTGGCTCAATCCATACATATTGTAAGTCCGCAGTCGTTTCTATTCATTTATAATGAAGGCCACAGTTGTATCCCTCCATAAATACATAGTGTAAGTCTACAGTTGTATTATTCATTATATGGTGGATGACAGAGTCGATTCAATCCATATATAGTATTTGTCCCCAGTTGTTATCATCCATATATAATGGAAGCCACGATTGTATCCCTCCATATACAGTGTAAGTCTACATGTGTATTGATGCATATATAGTGGATGCCACATTTGATTCAGCGCATACATAGTTGGTCCACAGTCGTGTCCTTCCATATAAAAAGGATGCCACAGTTGTATCCCTCAACATGTAGTGTAAGTCTACATTTATATCCATAATATCAAATAATACAATGTTTTGAGTGTTCACTCTTGAACCTAAGCGTAGAAATAAGGGTGGAGCCGTCACTAAAACTGTCGGCATCTTGTCACGAACGCTCGGATGGATAGATAATGGTCTTGCCGGCAAGGACAAATCGCCCGTCCTTCTGTTTGATTATGTTTCTTGGACAAGTCATCTCCTGGCGACACCTCTGGAGGACAAAGACTAATGGAAATAAAAAAAATAATAATAAATATATATATATAGATATAAACATCTCTCTCTCTCTCTCTCTCTCTCTCTCTCTCTCTCTCTCTCTCTCTCTCTCTCTCTCTCTCTCTCTCTCTCTCTCTCTCTCTCTCTCTCTCTATATATATATATATATATATATATATATATATATATATATATTTCTATATACTAAATGTATATAATAAAACAAATGACTAAAAACACAAACAAATATAAACTGAAATAAATAAAAGTAAAAAATAAGTGGATATAAATACTTACTTACTTGTATTTTTAATACAAATGAACATAAATAACCGCAATGAATATATAAAAGTTGAAATAAAAATTAAAATATAGAACGTTAATTTATAATTTTGATACAAATACATGGAAACACATACATCAATAAATTAAGGTGAAAAAAATAAATGTCCTGAAATATGAATATATTTATTCCTCACTTCCAATCACTCTTTCATTTGTTTACTTATGTGTTTATTTTTTATTTTGATTTTAGGGTAAGGTGGACACAGTTAGGTTTATCATTAGACTACTATAATATACATAGCTAATTATGTAATTAAATACATAATTAGCCAAATTAATGTCATTGCTACTAGCCCCTAATGCTAGCGTAATGGGTGCTAGCTGCTAATGCTATTGAGGGATTTCGTTGGTAGGAAAAAAACAGTGATTATGCATCCTTTTTAAATATTAAATTACGTTGATAATACTGTCTTACACGCTTTGAAGCCGGTTTTTATTCCAAATATATTTTTGGGGACGTTTTAAATGAAAATAATAAAAATTCATTTTTACGAAAAGTATGATTATTTGTTTGCATTTAGCCTTTCCTGATGCCTTTCCCCCCCGCAAATGGTATTTCCCACTTTAAGATTAGAAAAACACAGAGTAGAAATAAAACGAGTAAACACATCCCTTCAATTTCATTGTTAGAAATTGTTCTCCAGGGACAGGAAGGGGCGTGCCTCCGCGCTCGCCCAATAAAACGGACTGACGCGATTTTTTTTTTCCCGTGACGTTGTTGGAGATTCAAAGCGTACGGCGAGAAATCAGTATATCAAATTGATAATAAAAAGTAAAAAAAAATCCCGTTTCCGTGCGCTATTTACACAGGCTGCATTTACATAGAGATGAAAATGGCCGTCGCGGATATTAGCATGCTGACGGGCGCAATGCCGACTCATCACTTTAGCGCCGCGATCGGCGACAGATCTTTGCCGGAAAAAGGAATAAAAGACAAGATCGGCAAAAACACATTTGCGTGTAATAGGATGAGCGCCGATGCGTTTGAGAGAAACTCGGAAACAACGACGACGTAAGATTTTGCCCCGTTTAGACGATTTTGGAAGTTTAAAAGAAAAATATATTTGTTTACCAATCGAGTTGCAACTGTCATGATTACTGATTCGGGGCACCTGTGACTGCCCTGTAGGCGCCAACAGCCCTGAGCGCTGATTGGTTCCCTGACTCCTTTTAAACTCCCGTCTTCCAAGATGAAGCTGTCAGGCCGTCCTGGGAACCCACACTTTTGCTTGGCATGCTCCGTACCCTCCGACAATCTCCTGCCCTGTTTTCTCCTGCCTGTTACCTGTGGCCGACCCGTTTCTGGACCCGTTTCTGCCATGCTCTTCCGTCCCGGCCATCGACCTGTTTTGCCCTGTTTCCTGCCTGATACTTGTTGCCGACCGTTTTTCTGGACTCGTTGCCGCCCTTGCTCCCCCGTCCCGGCTATCGATCAGCTTTCCCACCGCCCACCACTATCCTCGCTCGACACGGAAGTGCCACTACCCGTGTCCGACGATCATCGGATCGTGGAAGCAAGCACTGCTCTCTTTCTCAATAAAACTGAGTAAAAACCAACGCTATTGGGTCCTGTCTCCGTCTCTGGCTTGTGACAGCAACAACTAATCGATTTATAGAAAAACTTCATTAATGATCAAATTAGGTGAATATACTCTCGTAAGGTGTTAATTAATTGTGTAATTAAGTCATTTATTATTTTTTTATTCTTAGTTTATTGTGTTCATATTTGCCGATATCCGAATTATTTTATCAATTTATGTAAATAGTGTAAATATTTTTTTTGCGTTTTTTTTAAAAATAATTACACGATAAATTAAGTAATTTTTAAATCATTTATTTACCTTTCGTACAAAGTGTTTATGTTAATATTTGCAGATTTCTGCATTTTTTTTCTATCCCATTAATTAATCGACACAAAACAGACGCACCCCTACTTAGGACCATTCGACTTACGTAAAAGGTTACATACGATCATTTCTTTCAGGATGTCGAAAAATATCCGTATATTGCTGTGAGCTAGATTTTGTATTGTGTGCACCTTTTTCCGGACATTACTGTAATGCTTCTTTCCACCACTACCGGCGTGTGGCGCTGCGAGAGGTCACCCAGCATCCACCCTGAAGAAGAAATACGCTTCCTTCCTGTGTAAACATTCTATACTGTACCTCCAGCGCACTAAAAACTTTGATATTTGTATTGTTTAATATCTTGAGCAGCCATTCAATATGGTTGGTGTAAAATGTAAGGAAGAGGCGAGCCGTTTCTTTTGAAATGAAAGTGGAATAAGAAAGCTTGATGCGGTTGAGAAAATGGTTGGATCGCTTCTTTTTGGCCACTTTCTACCACGGAAGAGGAGGTCGCCTAACTGTTGAAGCCCATCGTCTCGTTCGTAAGTCTGTATATGTAAATGGAAATGTAAGTGGTCTGCATTTATCTAGCGCTTTTCAAGTAAATGAAGACCTCCCAAAGCGCTTTACAATGTGCTTCACACTTTCCCTTTTACACACACTAACTAACTAACACTAAGCTTCAGCCAGGACCTGTTCATCATGGGCAATAGGGATCCATTGTCTTGCCCAAGGACACTTCGACATGTCACACGTATGAGCCGGGAATCAAACCTGTGACCTCTTGATCCGAAGACAAACGCTTTACCTCCTGAGCTACTGCCATGAACTGTATGTCCAGCACTTAGAACTCGCATCCATTTAATATATTGTAAAGTGTGAAGAAGAGGCGAGCCATTTATTTTGAAATGAAAGTGGAATAAGAAATCTTGATGCGGTTGAGAAAATGCTGAATCGCTTTTTTCCGGCCACTTTCTACCACAGAGGAGGACCTCTCGAAGCGCATCTTTCAAAAGTAAGTTAAACTCAACTTTATTTATCTTTATAGAGCATATTATTTTATGAAATGTTTATTTTCTAGTACAAAACAATAAAGGTTACTTAAAGAAGCCTTAAACAGACTTCTATAAACCTTAAACATACAAAATCTAGCACTGGAGCAACTTACAAACGATCGTCTCTTTCTTAAGTAGGGCAGCGTCTGTAATCAACAGATGAATCGGAAAAAAAAATGCTTGCTGTGGGAATATAGTTAAATTGACTAAATCATGCTAACATTCTATTTCTTTTATTTTATTATGATTTTATTTTCAACACAAGGATACTGCTGGAAGTGGGAATTTCCCTACGGGGATGAATAATCTCTCTCTCTCTCTCTCTCTCTCTCTCTCTCTCTCTCTCTCTCTCTCTCTCTCTCTCTCTCTCTCTCTCTCTCTCTCTCTCTTCTCTCTCTCTCTCTCTCTCTATCTATCTATCTATCTATCTCCCCCTCTCTCTTTCTCTCTCTCCCTCCCTCCATCCCTCCATCCCTCTCTCTCTCTCTCTCTCTCTCTCTCTCTCTCTCTCTCTCTCTATCTATCTATCCATCTATCTATCTAATGATGAGATTCTTATTTGGTAGAATTGTTTTTCACTGTAAAATTTGATCCAAAAATGATCTCACGCGGTATCAGTCCGAAAAACTCAGCTAGGAGCAAACGTAGCATATAAATCAAGCTAGTAGCGCTTCACATTTATCAGCGGCAAGAGGTTGTTGACCTTCGTCGCCGCAATCCTGAAAAATAAATCAAATAAATAAATCGAAACACGGCAACCGATCGGAAACGATTCCCCTAACGCGTTCCGATACCGCCCGCCGCAAGGTCGGCGATCTCATTAGCATGCAACTAGCGCAACTAAATTATTGAAATAAGAGCGTGCCCCCCCCCCCGTGGTCACAACATGGCCGCCGTGTCATAAATCTCGGCGTGAAACACGCGCTGCACTTTGATGTCTCCGGGACGCTAACGAGCGCTAACGCTGACGGGCACTAGCGGCGGGAGCTGAAATTTTAGACGGTGGTGCGGCAAACAAACAGCCAGAGGCTATTATTGTGAGAGAGAGAAAGAGAGAAACAAAAAGGAAGTGAAAAAGAAATATCGAGCAAATTAGTGAGAAAGAGGGAGAAATAGGTAAAGGCAAAGAAAGAGAGAGGGGGGAGAGAGAAAGAGAGCGATGGAGAGAGAGAGGGAGAAATGAAATAAAGATGAGAGAGGTGTAAAGTGAGATAGTGATAGAAAGAGAGAGGGAAAGAAGGAAATAAAGAAAAGGAAAAAGAGGAAAATAAATAGAAAGGGTAAGTAAGAAAAAAAAGGGAAAGAAAGAAAGAAAGGGAAAAAGAGGGAGCACGAGAGAGAGAGAGCAAGAGAGAAGTGGAGAAAATAAAAGGGTGGGAGAAAGAGCAAAAGAAAAGGAATAGAAATATGGAGAGAGAGAGAGGTAGAGAGAGAGAGATAGAAAGAGTGATAGAGAGAGGGGTAGAGAGACGTAGAGAGGTGGAGAGAGAGAGGTGAAGAGAGCGGGGGAGAGAGAGAGGTGAGGAGAGAGGTGGAGAAAATAAGAGTCAGAGAAAGAGCAAAAAAGAAAGGAATAGAAAGATGGAAAGATAAAGAGAGGGTGAGAAAAAAAGTAGAGAGATGGAAAGTGAATGAGATAGAAAGTGAAAGAGAAAGATAAGCAGAAAAAAGAGAGAGGAGAGGGATGAGAGAGATAGAGAGAAAGAGAGAGAGAGAGACTGAGAAAATAAGAGAGTGAGAGAAAGAGCAAAAGAGAAGGGAATAGAAATATTGAAACATAGAGAAAGGGTGAAAGAAATAGAGGGATGGAAAGAGAATGAGAGAGAAAGTAAAAGACAAATATAGAGAGAAAAGAGAGAGATGAGGGCTTAGAGAAAAATGGTAGAGAGAGAGGGAGAGACAAGTGGAGAAGGAGAGGGAAAGACAGGAATTGTGATTCACCCTGGTAGTTCCTGGAAGGGGGATTACCACATGTGTGGTCCTTTTTCAAAGTTTCTCTTTTTTCCCTCACACTGAGGTTTTTGAGTTGTTCCTTGCCCGCATGCTGGTTTAAGATCAGGTAATTGTGTAATTGTAATCCTGTGCAGTCCTTTGAGACATTGTTGTGATTAAGGGCTATATAAATAAATGTGACTTGACTTGACTTGACTTGAAATATGAAAAGATAGAGAGAGGGTGAGAGAAATATTGAGATGGAAAGAGAATGAGATAGAAAGTGAAAGAGAAAGATAGTCAGAAAAGAGAGAGAAGAGAGGGATGAGAGCTTAACAAAGAGTGCTAAAGAGATAGAGAGTGAGAAAATAAGAGTGAAAGAAAGAACCAAAGAGGAAGGAATAGAACGATAAAAAGAGAATGAGAGAGAAAGTGAAAGAGAAAGATAGAAAAAAGAGAAGACAGAGATGAGAGCTTAAGAGAGAGTGGTAGAGAGAGAAAGAAAGAGGAAGAGAGAGAAAGGAATAGAAAGATTGGAGGATAGAGAGAGGGTGAGAGAAAGAAAGGGATAGAAAGAGAATGAAGAATAAAGTGAAATAGAAAGAGAGAGAGATGAGAGTTTAAGAAAGAGTGGTAGATAGAGAGAGAGATAGAGAGAGAGAATAAGGGGGTGAGAGAAAGAGCACAAGAGAAATGAATAGAAACAGACGGCGGGAGAGAGGGAGAGAGAGGGGGAGACAAAGAGAGAGAGAGAGAGAGAGAGAGAGAGAGAGAAGAGAGAAAGAGAGAAAGAGAGAAAGAGAGAAAGAGAGAGAAAGAGAGAAAGAGAGAAAGAGAGAAAGAGAGAAAGAGAGAAAGAGAGAAATATAGACAAAGAGAGAGAGAGAGAGAGAGAGAAAAGGAGAAAGACAAAGAGAGAGGGAGAAAAAGAAAGAGAGAAAGAGAGAAATAGAGAGAGAGAAAGAGGGTGAGAATAAGAGAGAGAGCGTCAGAGGGTGAGAAAGAGAGAGACAAAGAGAGAGAGAGAGAGAAAAAGAGAGAGACAAAGATCGAGAGAGGAAGAAAGACAAAGAGAGAGAGAGAAGAGGGAGAGGGAGAGAGGGAGAGAGAGAGAGAGAGAGAGAGAGAGAAAGAAACAGAGAGAGAGAGAGAGAGAGAGAGAGAGAGAAAGAGAAGGAAAGAGCGACAAAAAGAGAGAGAGAGAATGAGGGAGAGAGAAAGAGGGAGAGAAAGTGCGAGGGCGAGAGAGAGAGAGAGAGAGAGAGAGAGAGAGAGAGAGAGAGAGAGAGAGAGAGAGAGAGAGAGAGAGAGAGAGAGAGAGAGAGAGACAGAGAGAGAGTCCTTTCTAAAGTGACGCCGTCTATTTCAAGAGTATTATGGGAAACATTTATCACGCATCAGGAGGACAAGCCCACATCATTTTCTGCGTGGGGGCAGAAGCTCTCGCCCCTCACGTCCCCGACGTCTAAGCTAAAAAGGTAGCCAGGTCCTCTCTTCTGGCCCCGGAACAAGGAAAGTGGGTTAAGGCCGCTCGCCAGATCTTTTCTTTACAGCCTCACCCGGGACGGGAGATTTATGGGGGTCCGATTTTTATTGTGGGGGGGAATGGGGGTGCATCCTGCAAGAAATGAACCAGTGTAATGGCAAAATCCTTTACCGGCGTTTTATGAACTCCATCACGTTCGGGCTCAGCAACAACCGATCGATAGAAAACCTTGCATGTGTAATAAATGTGTGATAAACCAGTCATACAGCTCAGTGGTGGGCCGTCAGGGGCCGCCAGGCCTTCTATGCTGGCCTAAGAATATCGGAATGGTGTGATATTAACTCATTCCATGCCATAACATTTAAAAATGTTGTTCTCGAGTGCCAAAACCTAGCAATACAGTTCTATAAAGTGCTTTTCGCAGGTAATCGGTATCTGTCACGCCATGGCGCCCAATTGACCCCGCCCAGGTGGCGCCAGCTGCGGCTCGTTAACAGATTGGGTTTCCGTCTATTTAAGCTCAGTGCTCTCACTCTTCCTTGGTCAGTCCGTCAACGAACCTCTGTCCTGCAAGACGTGGGTTTCGACTAGGTCCTTTTTCCTGTGTTATTTCCTGTCCGGTATTGTTCCCGTTTTTTTTTTTGTCCTGTTTGATATCGGTTTTGAGTTTAGTTTCTGTCTATTTTTGTCCTGTTTATTATTTTCTCCAGTTTTTGTTCCCGTCTAGTTTGTCCTGTTTATTTTCCATATCCTGATTCATTATCCATCCTGTTTGTCCCGTCCTGTCCAGTATCGACCCCATCTGTCCGATATCAATTGGTTGGAACAGATTTTTTCGTTGTCTGGCTTCCTGTCTTTCCACGCCAGACCGCTGCCTAACGTGTATGACTCCCCAGTACCTGTAAAATAAAAAAAACTGAGAACGTCACGCGTTTGGGTCCTGATCCTGTTCTGGTTCATGACAGTATCAAGCCTTTGGGAATGATTTCACAATCATAACTCACTATTACATGGTTTTGTTGAATTTAAATTTATTCTATGTTAAAATGGAACCAAAGAGGAAGGAATAGAAAGATGAAAAGAGAATGAGAGAGAAAGTGAAAGAGAAAGATAGAAAAAAGAGAAGGGAGAGATGAAAGCTTAAGAGAGGGTGGTAGAAAGAGAGCGACAGAAAGAGGAAGAGAGAGAAAGGAATAGAAAGATGGGAAGATAGAGAGAGGGTGAGAGAAAGAAAGAGATGGAAAAAGAATGAGAGAGAAAGTGAAATAGAAAGAGAGAGAGATGAGAGCTTAAGAAAGAGTGGTAGATAGAGAGAGATAGAGAGAGAGAATAAGAGGGTGGGAGAAAGAGCACAAGAGAAATGAGTAGAAAGAGAAGGAGGGAGAGAGGGAGAGAGGGGGGGAGACAAAGAGAGAGAGAGAAAGAGAGAAAGAGAGAAAGAGAGAAAGAGAGAAAGAGAGAAAGAGAGAAAGAGAGAAAGAGAGAAAGAGAGAAAGATAGAAATATAGAAAAAGGGACAATGAGATAGAGAGAGAAAGAGAGAGACAAAGAGAGAGAGAAAGAGAAAGAGAGAAAGAGAGAAATAGGGAGAGAAAAAGACAGAGATGGAGAGAGGAAGAGAGAGAGAAAGAGAAAGAGTGAGAGAAAGAGAGAGAAAGAGAGAAAATGAGAGAGAGAGAGAGAGAAAGAGGGAGAGAGAAAGAGGGAGAGATAGAAAGAGAGAAAGAGAGAGAGAGAAAAAGAGGGAGAGAGAGAGAGAAAGAGGGAGAGAGGGGAGAGAGGGAGAGAGGGAGAGAGGGAGAGAGGGAGAGAGAGAGAGTGAGAGCGAGAGAATGAGAGTGAGAGAGAGCCGGAGGAATAGAAATGTCTTGTTGCAGCTATCGAATTAACCAACAGGGACACCAGAGGTCGACCATAAGAATACGTTTTTCAATTGAAATATAAAATAATTTAAAATAATGTCATATTAGTCTTTTATACATAAATCAATTATTTTTAAAGGGCAGAATTCCAATTTATTTCTCTTTTATGTTACCAACTTTTCCCTTTTTAAAAAAATTTGACAAGAATTAGTCATCCGAAGGACTATAAACATCAGCAAACATTGCTTGAAAGGATCGCAGCTCGTCTTCAATTTAAATTGGAATCCTTTGCGAGTGGAGGGTTTTTTTTTTCGGCGGTGTTTGGAAAAATAGTGGATAAAGAGTGGAAGTTGAGATAATCTGGTTTTAGATATCTGGTACTCTCAGTATCGGGTGACGGTGTTTGAAATGGCTAAACTTATTAGAAATTGAGACATTTGCGTAATGTTCTGTACTTGAGAATGTCCCTCCAGTCGACATAAGTAGGTAAGATGAGAACAGTATTTCATCAATACATTGCCTTAGATGTTTTGTTGACATTCGTGTTCTAATCAATCAATTTTCCTGCTATTACCTTACAAGGACACCGTTAGATTAGGGCAAGTTGTGACTCTTATATCGAGGATTTTACGGTGTAGAAGTAGAGAGAGAAAGCGCCGGTGGGCGAGCGAGCACGGGTCGCTCACCGCTCAATTTGAGCCAATGGAAAGCGAGGGAGGCGGATTGTCCACAGGGAGTGTCATTGGACTTTTCTTAGTGTGTTCCTCCCAAGGTACTGGTGCTTTAACAAAATAACGTTTTCTAGGCGCGAAATGGGCAGCGAAGTGGTTAGCGCGTGTGCGGCACAGTTCTGAGGTCATGGGATCGAACCTCCTGTGTGGAGTTGGCATGTTCTCCCCGTGCTTACGTGGGTTTCCGCCGGGCACTCCGGTTTTCTCCCACATTCCAAAAACATGCATGTCAGGTTCATTGGCCTAACAAAAATTGTGAGTGAGTGAGTTGTCTGTCCCTGTGTGCCCTGGCAACCAGTTGAGGGTGTCCCCTGCCCACTGCCCGATGATCGCTGGGATGGGCTCCAGCACCCCCGCAACCCTACTGAGGATAAGGGGTACAGATAGGCGCGAAGTGGCGCCAATTTCATCAAACACGCCATAAAATAACTCAAATCGATAATCTTTTGATTACAAGCTCACACTTCGGTGATTTGAATCGTCTAAATCTATAAAGCTTGGTCATCTCTTGGAGCAGACAGGTAGACGGGCGCGGAGACGGTGTAGGTAGGTGGGTGTGGTTGTGTCCATTGTGGGCGTAAATCTGTTTTTCAGCCGGTTTAGGTAGTCAAAGAACCCAAAAAGTCTCGGGGGATGAATGGTGAGTCTTTCGAGGTTCTATTGTTTGTTTCCATTGTATTGTATGCTATTGTTTGTCCGTTCTTTCTTTTTCTATTTTATTCCCACTTTTTCCCCTATTTATTTATTTGGTTTCCCTTTTTTCCATGTATCCTTCTTTCTTTCTATCATTCTTTCTTTCTCTTTTTACTTATCTCTCTCTCTTTCTTTCCTCCTGTGTCCTTCTTTTTCCCGTTCTTTCTTACTTTCTTTCTATCTTTCTTTCTTTCTTTCTTTCTTTCTTTCTTTCTTTCTTTCTTTCTTTCTCTCTTTTTTCTTTCTTTCTTTCTTTCTTTTTATTTTTCTTTCGTTCTCTCGTTTGTCCTCTCGTTTGTTCTCTCGTTCATTCTCTCGTTCGTTTGTTCTTTCTCTTTGGTTTGTTTGTTCTTTCTGTCGTTGTTTCCCATCATTTGTTCTCTCTTTTGCTCTTTCCTTCTCTGGCTCGTTCTCTCATTTGATTTTTTGTTCATTCATTCTCCCTTTAATTTGTTTGCTCTCTTTTGTTGGTCGGTTCTCTTTCGTTCGTTCATTCGTTGTCTCTTTTTCTCCCTTTTTTGTCTTCTCTCTTTTTTTCTCCTTTGCTCTTTTTCTCTTTCATTCTCTTTCATTCTGTTTCTCTCTTTCTATCTTTGTTGTTCTTTGGAAAGCAAAAGATTGCTTTCCATCTTTCTTTTTCTCTCTCTCACTCTCTCTTTTTCTCTTTCCACCTCTTCATCTCTCCATCTCTCTCTCTTTCGTTCTCTCTTTCTTTCCCATTGTTTGTTCTCTTTATTTTTCTTGTTTATTCACTCTTTCATTCGTTTCCTCTATTCTTCGTCTGTTCTCTTTTCTTCATTAGTTCTCTTTCATTTGTTCATTCGTTGTCATTTCTTTCTCTGTTCTTTCTCTTTTTTTCTTCTTCGCTCGTTTCTCTTTCATTCTCTTTCATTCTCTTTCATTCTTTTTCATTCTCTTTCATTCTCTTTCATTCTCTTTCTTTCTCCTTTGCTTCTATCTCTTTTGTATTCTTTTTCATTTTCTTTATCCCCTTTTCTCTTTGTTGTTGCTTTTTCCCGTTCCTTTCCCGTGAGCTCGTCGCTCGACCGCGCTAGGTCGCTAACTGCGCCGCGCGATAAAGCGGGCGTCCCAAATAGCCAATCACGAACAAACAAAAGCGTGTCATCGTGTCCGACAAATCAACGACCCGCGACCCTAAAGCATTAGCGCCGTCTTAAATCAACACTTTACTGCCGCGCTCTTAGCGCCAATTGAGCCATAAATCTCGGCCGGAGCCAAACGGTAATGATGCGTTTATGGCACCCTTGTAAATTCCAAAGACGCTCACGTGAGTGGCGGACGGCGCCAGATATCAGCGGGAATATATATATATTTTTCCGTCAACAGCTCGAGGCGCTAAGCTAATTCTCGACGGGCCGCTTGAAAATCGAGGAAAGATCTCCGCTCGCGCTAGCTTTGAATAATTGATTCGCTTTCGATCGCCGTCTGGTCGTTTTTCTTGAATATTTTTGTTTTTAAAACGTTTTCTTTTTCACTTACAATAATCTTTGCGTCGCTAACTTATGAATTGTTTTTTTTTTCGTTTTTTTTCCAAACCGAGATAAATACATAAAAGTCATCATATTCTATACTTATGTGATAAGGAAGGAAGCATTAGCGATTTGCTAATGCCGGTTGAAATTTGTGTTAAATAAGTGCTAGCCAGTAGTTGCTAAAGGGAAATTAGGTGCTGAAGCAGCAGCTGCCCTGTTGTTTTATTGTCTGCTCCTATCTTCGGTGTTTTTTCTTCCCGTTTTGACAACTACACTATGGATTACTTCTATCCTATGGACATGGGTTTTAACGCACAAGAAATGCGTTTATTCAAGGAATTCCAACTCCTTGCCCTGAAGATTTCTCGTGCCGGCGTGATGAAGGGGCCTATGGTGGAGGAAAAGCCGGAGCTAGCGAAGCGGCTAGCGGCGTTATAAGTCTTCGGTACCATCCGTAATCATGGTAAATGCGAACTCACGACCAAATAAGATCATCGAGTGCTGGTGGAAAACATCGAAGCGCACAGGGAGCGCAGTTGCTGTGTTTTGCGGAAACGTGGCTCACGTTTAGCATTCCGGACGCTAACATGTAGCCACCCGGAGCTACCCGGAGCAATCCGGCTTCAACGCCGCTAAACAGAGACACGAAAACCGGGGAGAATCGGAGAGGAGGCGGACTTGCTAACACGAGGTGGTGTATCCCTGGATTTTCACAAAGAAAAGTTTTCCATCTGCCGCAGGGATGTCGAAATTTTGGACTGGCGTGACGTCATCCACTTGCTACAAGCACCCCTAGGGTCATGTTCATCTGTTAATAAACAACAGGGTAGACTGCTGGAAGTGTGAATTTCCCTACGGGGATGAATAAAGTATCTATCTATCTATCTATCTATCTATCTATCTATCTAGCTGGTAGCCGCTTAAATGTAGCCAGCTATTAAAGCAAAGCTAGTAGCTAAGAAAGCTGGAAAACTGTCCTGGATCAGTGATTAGTGCTAGCCAGTAGCCAGAAAGTGTTTGGTAAAGCAATGCTAGTAGCTAATAAAACTGAAAATTTGTGCTAATCAGTGCTAGCTGGTAGCTGCTTAAAGGTAACCAGCCAGTAAAGCAAATCTAGTAGCTAACAAGGCTGTAATTTTCTTCTTAATTAGTGCTATTCAGTAGCCGTTAAAGGGAAGCTAGTTGCTAAAGCAATGCTAGTAGCTAGCAAAACTGAAGATTTGTGCTGATCAGTGCTAGCTGGCAGCTGCTTAAAGGTAGCCAGACGCTAAAGCAAGAGTCGTAGCTAACAAGGCTGAGAATTTGTTCTTAATCAGTGCTAGCCAGTAGCTGTCAAAGGGAAGCTGGTTGCTAAAGCAATGCTAGTAGCTAGCAAAACTGAAAATTTGTGCTAATCAGTGCTAGCTAGTGTGAATTTCCCTACGGGGATGAATAAAGTATATATCTATCTATCTATCTATCTAGCTGGTAGCTGCTTAAAGGTAGCCAGCCGCTAAAGCAAAGCTAGTAGCTAACAAGACTATGAATTTTTCTTAATCAGTGCTAGCCAGTAGCCATTAAAGGTAGAGAGGTAGAAAGGGGAAACAACCAAGTTGGGCTATTTCTTCTATAGAAAATCAAAATAAATTCTAATTACAGAGAGGTAGAGAGGGGAAACAACCAAGTTGGGCTATTTTTTTCTATAAAAAATCCAAATACATTCTAATTACAGTGAGGTACAGAGGAGAAACAACTAAGTTGGGCTCTTTCTTCTGTAGAAAATTAAAATAAATTCTGATTATAGAGAGGTAGAGAGGGGAAACAACCAAGTTGGGCTATTTCTTCTGTAGAAAATCCAAATAAATTCTAATGACAGAGAGGTAGAGAGGGGAAACAATCAAGTTCGGCTATTTCTTCTGTAGAAAATCCAAATAAATTCTAATTACAGAGAGGATATATTCTAATAACGGAGAGGTAGAGAGGCAACACGACCAAAGAGTGCTATTACTTCAATAAAAGCATAATTACCGTGCATCCCTACATGCCTTTTTGGGTGGTGTCGCTTCTTCCACTTATTCGACACTTGACTCCGAATGAGACGGATTTCATTTATTGTCCTAGCACATAAAAAATGCTATGCTATGCTAGTTGGAAATCTAATCCCCGGGGATTACGGACAACAAAGAAGCAAAATAATAATAATAATCTGTTTATGGTTTTGGGCTAATACCTAGGACAGAAAATCCCGCCGCGCAAATGCGCTCCATAAGCTGCTCAAACACTGAAAAGGGAAATCCTCAACTGACACCGACCGGGTAATAAAGTCCAACGACCGACAAATGGCTTCTTTCTTTCTCTCTTTCTCTCTTTTTTTGGGTTTCTGCTCTCCTTCTTTTTTTGTCCGTTCTTCGTTTGTTTGTTCTCTATTTTGTGCTCTATTTTGTTCTTTCTTTCTCTCTCTCTCATTCTTTTTTCTTTCTTTCTCTTTGTCTTTCTTTCTCACTGTATCTGTTTTTTATTCGTTTGTTTTTTGTCCGTTCTTTCTTTTTCTATTTTATTGCCACTTTTTTCCCCTCTTTGTTCATTTTCTTTCCCTTTTTCCCCTGTATCCTTCTTTCTGTCTATCATTCTTTCTTTCTCTATTTACTTATCTGTTTCTCTTTCGTTTTTCTCCTTGTGTCCTTCTTTCTTTCTTTCTTTCTTTCGTTCTCTCGTTTGTTCTCTCATTTGTTCTCTCATTTGTTCTTTTGTTCACTCTTTCATTCGTTCTCTCATTCGTTTGTTCTTTCTCTTTTGTTTTCTCATTCGTTCGTTCTTTCTGTCGTTGTTTCCCATTGTTTGTTCTCTATTTTGCTTTTTCCTTCTTTCGTTCATTCTCTCATTTGCTCTTTCGTTCATTCATTCTCTCTTTCATTTGTTCGTTCTCTTTCGTTCGTCGCTTCTCTTTTGTTCGTTCGTTCTCTTTCGTTCGTTCATTCGTTATCTTTTTTGTCTCTTTTTTGTCTTCTCTCTTTTTTCTCCTTTGCTCTTTTTTCATTTTCCTTCTCTTTTATTCTCTTTCTCCCTTTCTGTCTTGTTGTTGTTGTTGTTGTTATCTCTTGCTTTCCATCTTTCTCTGTCTCCCTATCCTTCTTTCTTTCTCTCTTTTAACGTCTCTCTCTCTCTCTCTCTCTCTCTCTCTTTCTTTCTTTCCCATTGTTTGTTCTCTTTCTTTTTCTTGTCCGTGTTCTCTTTTGTTCTTTCCTTCTTTCGTTCGTTTTCTCTTTCATTTGTTCGTTCACTTTTTCATTAGTTTGCTCTCTTTTGTTCGTCTGTTCTCTTTTCTTCGTTAGTTCGCTTTCATTTGTTCATTCGTTGTCATTTTTTCCGTGTTCTTTCTCTCTGTTTTTCTCCTTGGCTCTTATTTTTCTTTCATTCTCTTTCATTCTCTTTCTCTGTTCTTGCTCTTTCTTTTTTTCTCCTTTGCTTTTACCTCTCTTTTATTCTCTTTCATTATCTTTCTCCCTTTCTCTTTGTTTTTTTCTCTCTTCTTTCCTCCTCTCTCTATCTCTCACTCTGTTCACCTCTCCTTCTCTCTCTCTCTCTTGCTCTCTCTCTCTCTCTCTCTCTCTCTTTCTCTCTGTCTCTAATCCTATCAGTGGTTTTGTTGTTGTTGTACACCAAAGTTCTTGATTTTCCCAACCTACTCAGTATTTTCACAATAATTTGAAATAATTTACAAGGAAATAAACGTATTCACGCCATGTTTGTTGAGCTAGCGCACACAAGTCGATTCCGTACTACAGGACCAGGGTTCTTTGCGGCACCAACGAAGAAGAAGGCAATATTGCATGGGGTAACTCTTCTACGGCTATTTCCTTGGAAAGAAGGACATACATACATACATAGAACGCGTTGGAGCGGCACCGACGGATGGCCGGACCCGATTCGATTCCCGTCGAGAAAATGACCTTTGGTGACGGCGCGGCCGCGACTTATTATTTTTCGTGTCGTGTTTGGATTTGACGAGAGAGTTTTGGCGGAGAGAAATGGAAAAAGTAATGAGGTCCCTCTACTCCGGGACCCGAAGAAGGAGGGGTGAAGACGGCAAAATGGGAAGTAGACGCGTCGAGTGAATCAGTTGAAAATTGAGGGAAGAAATGGAATGAAATCCCCTTTGCTTCTCATATTCTTTTCGGTTGAGCAGCGGGACAGGAGGATATCGTTTTTTCTCGCTTTCTTTCTTTTTCACTCTCTCTCTTTCTTTTCTCTTGCTCTTTCATTCTCTTTCTCTATCTCCATCTCCTCCTTCTCCTTTTCCCTTCTCTTTCTTTCTCTTTCTCTTTCTCCACCTCCTCCTCTTCCTTATTCGCTTTTTCCTCTTGCTTGTGTCTTCTTCCTTTTTCTTTCTCTCTGGCGCTCTTCTATTCTCTTATCTTTTCACTTCCCGGATATTTATTGCTTTTTTAAAAATCTCATTCTCTTTTTCTCACCCTCTTTCTTTCTCTCCCTTGCTTTTTCTTTCTCTCTTACTTTGTTGTACAGACTGTTTCTGTTTGTCTTTCTGATGATTTTTCTTTGCCTCTTTTCATGGCTCTCCTTGACTCTCTTCTCTTTTTCTCTCATCCCTCAGTTTTTTGTTCACACTTTCTTCATTTCTCTTTTTCCCCCCTTTTTTCTCTGTTTTGCCATCTCTTTCTCTTTCTCCCTCTCTTCTCTAACTTTTTCTTCTGCTCTTTGTTTTTTCTCACTTTTTTTATTCTTTTGCTTTATTCCTCCTTTTTTTCCCTTTCTAAATTTATCTCTATTTTCTCTCTGTCTCTCTCTCTCATTTGCTTTCTGTCTTGTTTTCTTTACTTCCACTTTTTTGCTCTTTTCTCCTTTTCCCACCCTCCTTTACTCTCCGTTTGCTCTTTCTCTCACCTTCTTGCTTTTTTGTTCTTTCTCAAGTCCTTTATTTCGTTCTTTTATTCTTTCTCTCTCACTTGCTCTCTCTCCCTCTTTCTCTCTCTCTTGCTCTCATGCTTCTTTTGCTCTTTTTCTTTTTTTCTCACTTTCTCACTTTCTTCTTTCTTTTTCATTTGTCCTCCTCCTCTCTCTCTAACTTTTTATTTCTATCTCCTCTTATTTGTCTCTTTTGTCTCGGTTTTATCTTCTCCTCGTCTCCCTTTCCTTATTGCTTTCTCTCTTTTGTCTTTTGCTATTTCACTCCAACCGATAAAATCTCAATTCCATTTTTTGCTTCTAACCCCAAGCAACCTGAAAACGATTCTCTTTGACCCTAACCCCAAAATGAAACCCATCCGTCAATTGAAACGCTCACACCAACGCACAAAATCAAAATTTACTCGATTCCGTTTCGATCTTTTCGTTTCAAAAAACGCTTCGTTCTTGTCTGTTTTCGGCCTGTATTCGGAGAACCCAGGTGGTTAAGGGATCCGTGAAACTTGAACCCTAATCAATGAGTTTAATAGCTGAAGTTTGGTGAAATTTATCACTTTGATGAAAAAAACTTCATTGACTTTGATCACTTAAGCTGGGTGAAACCAGTATCTTTGATGTCTCAAAATTAGTGAAGTTGACATAGATGATGGAAATTTGGTGCAACTGTCTTTGATGACTAAAGTTTGGGAAAATCTACGTCTTTAACGATAAAACCTTGACAAAACCAGTGTTTTTGATGAAAAAAGCGTGGTGACACCGATATCTTTGATGTCTAAAACTTGGTGAAGTCAACAATGTTGATGATTTTGGTGCAACCAATGACTTTGATGACTGGAGTTTGGGAAAATCTTCGACTTTAATGATAAAACTTTGACGAAACGAGTGTTTTTGATGAAAAAAACTTAACTTGGTGAAAAAAAAACTTATTGAAGTCAACATAGTTGATGGAAATTTGGTGCAACCGTTGACTTTGATGACTAAAGTTTGGGAAAATCTATGACTTTCATGATAAAACCTTGGAGAAACCAGGTTTTTTGATGAAAACATCTTTGTGAAACCAGCATAGTGGAATGAATGACAGATGATTAAAGCTTCACAAACACACAATATGAAGATTTACTCGATTCCGTCTCGATCTCTTCGTTCCAAAAACCCTTCGTTCCCGTTTGTTTTCGGCCTATCGGAGCGCGGCTAATATTTGAACACGACGGACCTCCGAACCGCGCAATGAGGCAAACGAGCCGTCGCGGGAGAACGAATCACGGCCTACGGTCAAAGATTGAATCGGCGCAAGGATCCGGAGGGTCCGAACGCCGCCGCCGATTTCGAGCCGAGAAATTGCGGATCAAAGTTAATCTTTAGCCGTCTGCTGTGTCGCTAATCTGCTGTCAGAGAAGCTCCCGGAGCCGTTAGCTTTCCACGACGCAACCGCGCTAATCCCCGGGACTTTTGGGTAAACCCCGCCCCTCTCAAAGACCTTCACGATTCACTCTTTGCTGTCACCTGAGCGGGCGGGGAACAGGTCAGGGCATTTATGTTGTCGACATAGACCTTCAATGACTTTGATGAACAAAAGCTTTGTGAAACTTCTGTCTTTGATTTAGAAAATATTGTGTGTAACCATTGATTTCATTGGCCAAAGCTTGTTAAATGAATGTTTTTGAACGTTTGGTGAAACCATGGACTTCGATAACTAAATATGGTGAAATTGAAAGCTTTGATGAAAAAAAAGCTTGGTGAAACTAGTGTCTTTGATGAAAAAAATATTCGATGTAACCATTGAGTTCATAGACCAAAGCTTGGTAAAATTGATGTCATTGGAAGTTTGATTTAGCAAAGGACTATGATGATTACATTTGGTTAAATCAAAGACTTTGATGAAAAACAGCTTCGTGAAACTTGTGTCTTTGATTAAAAAAATATCTGGTGTAACAATTGACTTCGTTGACTAAAGCTTGGTAAAATTTATGTTTTTGAACGTTTGGAGTAACCAAGGACTTTGATGAATAAACTTGATGAAATTGAAAGCTTTGATGAAAAAAAAGCTTAGTGAAACTAGTGTCTTTGATGTAAAAACATATTCGATGTAACCATCTAGTTCTTAGACTAAAGCTTGGTAAAATTGATGTCTTTGGAAGTTTGGTGTAACCGAGGACTTTGACGACTAAAATTGGTGAAATTGAAAGCGTTGAAAAAAAAAAGCTTTGTGTCTTTGATGAAAAAAATCCTGGAAAAACTGATTAATTTCATTAATACATCTTTATGTAACAAATGACTTGAATCAGGGCTGTCCAATCTTTTGAGAAAGCGGGCCAAGTTCTGGTAAGCCCAAAAAGGGTGAGGGACGGCTATTAAACCTCCGTGAGAGGCTCGCCTTTGTAGCATTTTCATTTGACTCTCTGGGTAAAAAAGCGCTGCTGTGCCATTAAAACAGCTTCCAATTGTTTCACCTTTTCACAGTGTTCCTTTCCAGTTAGCATTTTGCAATCAGCACGTTTCATCTGGTAGTGCTTCTTGAGATTATATCCTTTGAAAACAGCCACAGTCTCTGTGAGAAGTAGAGTCAACTCTTCTTTTTTTTATTCACAGTCGACATGTCAGAAATGGGGTGGACCAAAATTCTCACAGAAAACCAAGGACAAAGTCGCCAAAAGGCTACTGCCATCATCTGGTGAAATGGTGATTTTTTTTTTTTTTTGGTGTACCAATTTATTTGATATTGGGGTCAACATTACTGGCGGGCCACATGTTATTAGGTTTATGAAAGAGGCCGCGGGCCAATCAAAAAATACTTATCACAGTCCGTAGCTGGCCCTGGTCCGGACTTTGGACATTCCTGACTTGGATGAATAAATGCTTAATGAAGCCTGTGTCTTTGATTTAAAAAAGCTTAGTGCCATCAATAGATTTGAGGACTAAAACTTAACACATCCAATGACTTTGATTATAAAAGCCGTGTGACTTTGATAAGCCAAACTTGGGGAAATTGGTGTCTTTGATGTAAAAATGCTTGGTTAAAGCAAAGAGCCTGATCAAAAAAGTGACGGCCCAGGCAGTAAAGGGATCTGTGAACCGTAATCAAAAAGTCTGATGGCTAAAGTTTGTTGAAATCGATGACATTGACGAACTATAATTAGTGTCAGATTTAAAAAGCTTTCTAATAGCAATCATTCTATGTTTAATAAAGTGGCAACCCAGGTGGTTAAGGGATCCGTGAACCTTGATCCCTAACCAACAAGTTTGATGGTTAAAGTTTGGTGAAATCAATAACTATGATGAAAAAATACTGAAATGTAATCAATGATAACTTCATTTTGGTGAAACCAGTATCTTTGATGCCTAAAAATTGACATAGTTGATGGAAATTTGGTGCAACCATTGACTTTAATGACAGAGGTTTGGTGAAAACTACGACTGTAATGATAAAATCTTGATGAAACCAGTGTTTTTGATGAAAAGAGCTTGGTGAACCCAATGGCTTTGATTAAAAACATTTTTTAATAAATCACATAGATTAATAAATCACATAGATTGATAAAGCTTTGCAAAACCAGAGTCTTTGTTGAATAAAGCCCGATGAAAACAACAACTTTGATGAATACATCTAGGAAAAGATTGATTAGATAGCCAACTTTGATGAACCAAACTTGGTAAAGCCTGTGTCGTTGATGAAAGCTTGATGAACCACAAACTCAAAAAAAATCATAGTGAAACCAATGTATTTAATTAGGAAAACACAGTGTAACCTATTACTTTGACGAATGAGAGCTTGATAAAACCAGTGTCTTTGATGAAAAAAGGTTTGATGAAACCATTGGCAAATTGTTGTGTCACCAATGACTTTGACAAATGGCGCTTATAGACAATATTGCTAGGTAATAATAATAATAATAATAATAATAATAATAATAATAATTTCCTTGTATTGTCATTCTGTGTAACAATGTACACAGAACGAAATGTCGATTGCACCTGACCCGTTGTAGCGAGCCGATGCAGCCGCAGCCAACAGAGGGCGCCGCCGACCACTTTTTACCAGTGTCCTTGACAAAAAACAATACGTCTGATGTAACCAATAAGTTGAATGACTGAGGTTTGGTGTAATTGATGACTTTGAATCTTTTTTTACTGAAAACAATGACTTTGGATGAAACCCGGTGGAACCAACGTCTTTGATGAAAAAGAAAAACTAAAATTGCTTGGTGAAACTGGTGTCTTTGACGAAAAAAGTCATGCAACAAATGGTTTTGATGACGAAAGTTGGCGAATCCCAAAACTTTGATGAATCAAACTTGGCGTAACCAGTGTCTTGGATGAAAAAAAGCTTGAAGAAACCATAACAAGACTGATGATATTCTCCATTTATACAGGAATTGTAAAATCTAGAAACTGTACCATTCAGTAGTAGCTTCAATTTCTCTTTCAAAATAAGATCTCTTAAATGTACATAACAAAATAAAATTGGCAGCATATTTGGGCCATTTGAAGTGTCTTTGTTGTTTTTGGGATATTTTATCTCAGTTCTAGAAAAGCTGAGGAAATATACCTTTAGCGTGACTCACATTTAGATTTTGTTCTGTTTTGCTCCCGAGGCCTCATCGTATCAAAGAGTAAGTGTGGTTCTTATTGTCTTTTTGTGTGTGTGTGTGCATTCCAGGCGTCATCCAGTGAGTTCCCCCCAGGGCAGGTCCTTGGGGGGTCGCGCCTGATTTGCCGTGTTTTCACAGATGCTTTCAGGGGCCAAACACTCCGTTGCACTTTAAATCGTTTCAGAGATTGGCGAACAAAAACGAAGAAAAAAAAAAAAAAAGAAAAAAAATGCTGCCCCTCCGGAGCTCATTTTCTCTCTTGTCTCGCTTATGGTTTTCTTTCTTAGTTTTGGGACATTTCAATCCACACTCATTTAGTCCTGATTGGTTGGATCCCGTAACCGTTTTTTGTGGCATGTCTTGGGTAATACAGCCTGGCGGCACCCATCCCTCCCCAGGCCAACATATGTTTCCACCCGCTCTCGAACCTGGGACCTTTCACGTGTTAGGCAAATATGCTAACCACTGCAACCCGGTAACCATGTTTTAACAATCAGCACCCTTTTCGAGTCATTCAAAGGAGACACTTCAATTTCTACTGTTTCGCAAATTTTTCCATTGTAAAAGAGCAAATCAATTGCTAAAAGATATCATAGATCTGTTTTTACTCCTAAAATAGCTTTGACACAATCAATCTCAGTTTAGTCATTTTCTTTGTGGACGCGTTCGTAAAACAAGAGACCGAAAAAACAAAAATCTGTCACAAACCAAGAACAGAGACGGGACCCAATTGCATTCGTTTTACCCAGTTTTATTTAGAAGGGGAAAAGGACTTGCATCCACGATCCGGGGAGCGGCAGTCACGGGTAGCAGATCGCTGAGAACGCGGAAGTGGCACTTCCGTGTCGAGCTCAGGCAATGTCGAGAGCGAGGAAAACAGGTCGATGGCCGGTACGGAGGAGCAAAAACATGAACGGGTCCAGAATAAAGGTCGGCAACGGGAATCAGACAGAACAACGGGGCAGGATAGAGTCAGGAGTCACAAAAGTTTGCCTAGTGTGTAGCGTAGGTTCACAAACGATCCGCCGAGTGTTGTCAGGAAGGCGGGGGTTTGAAAAAGAGGAAACAGCCAATCAGGCGCCAACGGAGCAGACTGAGGTGCCCCGCAACAGTAATCATGACAAAATCTTTGTCCGAGAAAATAAAATCAGATAAGACAAGGTCTATTCCAAATGTGGAAACCCCCCTAAAAATGGAGGATACAAAGAATTACCTCATGAATGTTACTGTGGTAATATCAATTTCTAGTGTGTGGGCGTTTTGGCGGAAAACACGCCAGCAGTAGAGAAAAGAACCAAAAACGGAATTGAAATCTTGTCAAGAAGAAGAAAGACCATTGCATTTGAATTAGTTTTTTCTCAAAAGACGATAAGAGAAGGCAAAGGGGTAGAGAAAGAGAGAGCGAAAGAAAATGTGAAAGAGATAGATTGAAATAGCAAAAGGAAAAAAAGAGAGAAAGCAAGTAGGAAAGAGACGGGGAAAGGATGGAACCGAGAAAAAGGAGACAAATGAAAGGAGATAGAAATAAAAAGTAAAAGAGGAGTGTAGGGTGAATTAAACTATAAATGTGTGTCTTTTTATGTTATCAATTCAGATTCGCTGAGGGTGATGTGACTTAAAAAAAAAAAACAAGGTCCCAAACAGCATCCGGTCATCTGTGCTTGAGTTTAAATGAGATGGGTCGTTCTCAAACAGATATATCCTGTCACGTAAACTGTGTGAAGGTCACCATTGTTCAGTGTTTAAACTCCTGATCCAGCAGTCTTCTATGATTGATATTCTAGTCATATCCTGCTTCGCACTCCACAACTGGAATTTCATCAATAGGTGGAACAAGCGGTGACTAAAACACATTTGGCTGGTGTCCTTCTTGCAAGAACTATAACGAGTGTCACTCCGAACCGAACTCAGAATTGCTTTTTATTTCACATGTGGGCGGAAGTAATGGAGCTTTAGATCCCACAAGGAGGACAAAAAGAAAAGAAAGAAGAAAGAAGGCGAGAAAAAAAAGAGAGAGCAAAAATGCACGAGAGAGAGAGAAAGACAAGAAAATAAGGGGGTAAAAATACATTGAGATATATATATATATATATATATATATATATATCACTGAAGAACAGAAAGTCTCCAGGAATCAACAACATTTCTTCAGAACTTATACGAAAAGGTGGTAAGCAACTATATGCATTTTGACAACGATTTGCAGAAAGGTCCCCAGTTTAAGACCAGGGGGAACAGGAGAGGGATGAACTTGCCCTAGTTACACCACAGGAAATGCTGCCCCTATGACCCGTGTAGTTAAGGGATCCGACCAACCAACCAACCAACCAACCAACCAACCAACCAACCAACCAACCAACCAACCAACCAACCAACCAACCAACCATATTTTATGTCAAGACCAGCACAAAGGGTAGATCCAATCGCGTAACGTTTTCTCATAATTTTATTGAAAGAAAGAGGAAGGGCTGTGCCGACGATCCGGTATTTGCTGGACCCGGGAAGCAAGTCGCTCTCACCCTTGGATTGTGATCAGAACACGGAAGTGGATCTTCCATAGCGAGTGATGGCGGTGTCAGGAACGGAAAAAGTGGTCGGTACCCGGGACTGGGCGAGCAAAGTGTGGTCGGGGTCGGAAACCAGTTGTAAGCCAGGACGGGAGAGTAGACTTAGTCGGGATCAAAAATGGGTCGTAAGCCGGGACGGTAGAGTAGACGTGGTCGGGATCGAAACAGGTCAAACGGGAGAAAAAACGGCACAGGGGTGAGTCAGGGTCGAAAAAGGCTTGCCTTGTATACACAGAGGTTCGCAGACGGACTGACAACATGGGACAAACAGGACAGGGTTTAAATAGTGACAGGGAGCCAATCAGAACCTGTGGCGGTTGGCGCCAATCGAGCGGGCACAGCTGAAGTCACATCAGAAATCATGACATTTTATCCATTTTACGATAAGGATTTATTGCATCTGTAGTAAGATAGATATTTGTAAAGTTCTGAAATTGGGAAAACGCCAGACAAAACCTCTCCCCCAAATGCTTCCTCCCCAGGAAGCCTGGTCGCATTTGCATGATCTCCGAAACCTCCACAAAAAGGAAAAAAGTCTCCACAAAGCCGCCCGGTCGGCTCCATTTTTCAGCCTTCGCCTCATAAATAAGCACGATAAGAGCTTGTCGTGGCGCAATGCTAGCAGCTGCACGGCGCTATCGATTCTACGCTTCTCCGGCGGGCCGCCTGCCAAGTGCCTGCGAACAGGACCCCCCCCTTCTCGCTGCTTAAGCCCAATCAATGGGCCATCAGCGGGGAGGGAGGGGTCCGCCATCTTGTCTCGGGGGAGGGAAGTTGAAAGTATATGTAGTGGAAACGATGTTGCCGTCGCGGGCGCCCGACGAGCGTCATTGACTTGCAGGCTTACGGAGAAAGCTTTTGAGAAAGTGTCGGATAAAAAGATGAAAACGTTAGAATAAAAATCGTCTGGAGAGGGATGGACACCACCAGACTGTACTTGACCAAGACACACCACAAGAAATGGTGCCCCTACGATCCTACCAACCAACAAACCAACTGCCACTTATGTATAACATGGAGGAGGACAGGGGTGTCCTCAGCCCCTCCTATAAAATTGTTGGCCTCCCCACTTGCCAGTATATTGTTAGATTATGTAGCATCAGTTATGCATTTCATCCATTATCCCCGTAATCTTTTTGTTTTGTTAAATGTACACTCTCTACCTAATAGATGGTTGGTTAATTGGATCCCTTAACCACTGGGGTTGTAAGAGGACCATTTTCAGTGGTGTGTCTTGGGCAAGCCTAGTTGCACCTATCCCTCTCCAGACCAACATGTGCTTCCGGATGGTCTCGGACCGGGGACCCTTTGCCTGTCAGGCGAATGTGATATCCACTGCACTTTTATACTGTCAGAACCAGAACAGATACAGGACCGAATCGTGTGACGTTATCACACGAGCCTTTTATTTTACAGGAAATGAGGAGTCATGCACGTTAGGAAGCCAATCTGGCGTGGAAAAACCAGACGAGACCGATTCCAATAGCCCGAGTCGATATCGGACAGATGGAGTCGATTACGGACAGGAAGGTACAAAAGGAAAGATAACGAATCAGGATATCGAAACTAAACAGGAGAAACTAGATGGGAACCAAAACTGGAGAAAATAATAAACAGGACAAAAACAGACTAAAACTAAACTAGAACGCGAAATTAAACAGGACAACAATACACGCAAACAATACCGGACTGGAGATATCACAGGAAAACAGAACAGAGTTCGTTTGATGGGCTGAGCCTGAAACAAGAGAGCGCTGAGCTTTATATAAACAGAAAGTCAATCTCTCAACGAGCCGCAGCTGGCACCACACGGGCAGGGCCAATTGGGCACCACGGCAACTGTGACTCACATGGGCGCGGCCAATTGGGCGCCATGGCAACCATGACATATACATACTTATATATAAAATGTTGACTTCACAGTCATGGACTATGGGCATTAAATCATTAGTAACATCAAATATGAAACAATACAAAAACGTATATCAGTAGCCGTGTCCTGAAGTATTTCTGATAGTTTCCCACTGAAAGTCATCTTGTTCCACATCATTGTCACGGTTGCCATGGCGCCCAATTGGCCCCGCCCGTGTGGCGCCAGCTGCGGCTCATTAACAGATTGGCTTTCCGTCTTTTTAAGCTCAGTGCGCTCTCTCTTACTTTGTCAGCCCGTCAACAAACTTCTGCCCCACAAGATGTGGGTTTTGACTCTATCCTGTCCCTGTTGATATTTCCTGTACGGTATTGTTCCCGTTTATTTTGTCCTGTTTAATTTCTGTTTCCAGTTTTGTTTCCCTCTACTTTTGACCTGTTTCTTATTTTCTCAAGTTTTCGTTTCCGTCTAGTTTCTCCTGTTCATTTTCGATATCCTGATTCATTGTCTATCCTGTCTGTCTGGTCCTGTTCGGTTTCGACCCCATCTGTCCGAGATCAACTCGGGCAATTGGAATCGAACTCGTCAGTCTCTGGCTTCCTGTCTTTCCACGCCAGACCGCTGCCCAACGTGGATGACTCCCCATTTCCCGTAAAATAAAAGGCTTGTGTGAGAGCGTCACGTGTTTGGGTCCTGATCCAGTTCTGATTCATGACAATCAAAATGTAAAAAACAACTTAGGGTAGAGACGCCGTAACCAGGGTTTCTACTGCATTTTAATGAGGGGGGTGTTGATTTAGCAGCAATTTCAGCTTCTTCTTTCGCATCACTATAAGTGCTGTGAATAAATACCCTATGAAAAACACAATGCTATTTTTGTCGTTTATGTCATATAATGGGGAAAAAAATGCTATACGGGGCGAAAAAAACCCTTATTCCTCATCTTAATGTAAAAAGAGAAAGGGGATGCTGTAACCCAGGTGGTCGTCTGTATTCGAATAAGGTGGTATTGATTAGGTACTGTTTTTTTGCTTCTCCCTTTAGCATCACTACAAGCCTATTGAATACAGTACATACAAAACAGTATTTTTCTAATGGTCGTTATCTTATGGTGGGGAAAATGACGTAACGAGGGGCTGAAAAAACATCTTATACCACGTCGTAATGTGAAAACTCATTAACGCCATTACCCGGTGGTCTACTGTATTTACATAAGGAAGGGTGGTCCTAATTACAAAACCTTGGAATGTAGGCGATGATGACTCCATAAATAACGATACTCTGTTGAAAAAAAGGATGACATCCTGAACATAATTAGCGTTAGCGACGCTAGCGGCATTCTGCTCAGGCGCCTCGACTCGCTGCACAGATAAAGGAGGAGACGAGCGAACGCTTATCGACAGGGCGTCAAGTGGATCTCGCCGCTTCACCTCCTGATCTCTTTTGTGTTCCGGCGGCGCCGCTACTTGACAAAACAAATAGCGCCCCCCGGCTCAGCCGGATGCTTGCCAAAGCCCTATCTTGACATGTCAACAGGAAGCAAGATGCTAGCTGTATAGCGCGGAAGCTTGTGAGGAAACATACCAAGATTTACAGCGTAGTGCTTGTGCGCTAGTACTGGAGAAAGTGTAATAGTAGTACCTCGTTGGCCGAAATTGTGGTTCGTTTTATGATAATGGATCGCGGACAAAAAAAGGCAGACCACAACGGAACGCTTCAGAGGCCCGAACTAAAAAAAAAAAAAAAAAAAAAAAAAAAGAAACGTCAGCCTTTGCTCTCAGCAATAGTCATCTGGACTGCAACCAAAACAGTGCAGTTCATTTTATGCTCATGTCCTGACTTGAGTGTCTTTGATTGGGGTTAATCGATCCCGGACGCATGAGTGCAGTGCATTTTTAGACAGAATACAGTATCGGCAAAAAAGTGCCAGCGACAATACTGCTATCTGCCAGTCTCCACTGGTAGAAATATGCAATCAGGGATAATGAATAGCGGCCACACCAGTGCACTTCATTTTTCTTTGTTCGGATGAGACCAAATTTCAACTTTTGAGCTGAATGAAATGTGTCACAATTGGCGTAGGGGAATCACTGCACATCACCCTCAAAACACAATCCCCTCTGTCAAACATGGTGGTGGTAACATCATGCTCTGGGGTTGCTTTTCATCAGCAGGGGATTGGAAAATCGTTCGAGTTTATGGGAAGATGGATGGAACCAAATACAGGGTGATTCTGGCAGAAAATCTGTTAGAGTCTGCAAGTAAGGTTACCGTCCAACCAGACAACAACCCTAAACATAAAGCAAAATCAATATTTTGTAATGGTTTAAACTAACAATATTAAGTTGTTTAGAACGGTCAGGCCAAAGTCCAGAACCCCATTCCTACAGAGCGTTTGTTGAAAAATCTAAAATAATGCTGTGCAAAAACAATCACCATACCTTAAGGAACTTGAGCTGTTTTGTAAGGAAGAATGGGAAATATTTCTGTTTCAAGATGCGTAAAACTTAGAAACATACCCCAAAAGACTTGTGGCTGTGATCTCAAGATATCAGCTCTATGGGGGGTCAGATTTTTTGCAATGACTACTTTACAATTTTTATTTCTTAGAAAATATAAAAAGTGGAATATCTTTTCGTTTTATTTTTCTATATTTATTTTTATTTTATTTTATATTTCTGTCATGGTTGCCATGGTGCCCAATTGGCCTCGCCCTTGTGTGTCACGGTTGCCGTGGTGCCCAATTGGCCCCGCCCGTTTGGTGCCAGCTGCGGCTCTTTGAGAGATTGACTTTTTGTGTATATAAAGGTCAGCGCTCTCTTGCTTCGGGATCAACCCGTATAAACGAACTTCTGCCCCACAAGACGTGGGTTCTGACTCTGTCCTGTTTTCCTGTGATAACTCCAGTCCGGTATTCTTCCCATTTTTTTTGTCCTGTTTAATTTCAGGTTCCAGTTTAGTTTCTGTCTGTTTTGGTCTTGTTTATTATAAACTACAATTTTTGTTTCTCCTTTTAATTTTCGATATCCTGATCCGTTATCTATCCTGTCTGTCACTTCCTGTCCGGTATCGACCCCATCTGTCCGATATCAACCAGGCAAGGCTTGTGTGAGAACGTCGCGCAATTGGGTCCTGTATTTGTTTTGGTTCTGACATTTTCACGATTTATGTCTCACATGTAGTTGATTCTTAGTCAATATTTTGAGTTTATAAGTTTGAAGTTCTTGGGGAGGAGGTTAATATTTTTGCAAGTCACCGTATTTATAAAAAAATGTCGTTGAATCATCTATCAAAAATCCCTTCGGATTTGAATTATGCTTTCATCCAAGACTACAATGCTAAAGGTGCTAAAAATAGCACCCAGGGACTATTTTTAATTTCCGTCGCTCCGTCAAACTATTAATACCGCCAAAAGATGCATTCTACCATAATAATTTGGCATTGTTTTTTTGTCTTTAAAAAAAAAAAAAAAAAAAGAAATACTACGCAGCCACTCGAAGATATGTTCAGACATAATTACTATAACTTACCCGCTACTGTCCAAGCCAGTGGTTCCTAACTAGTTGGTCGGGACCCAAAAGTAGGTCACGAACCCATTTTCAGTGGCTCGCAGCCTCGCAGGCCTTTGTCTGAGCAAAAGAATGCTAGTTAAAGGAAAAACTGCGTGTCATTCAAACTCCTCAACATTAGAGGGAGATAATTCCATGATTTTGTAGGTTTTCCTGTAGTATTTGTGTAGTATTACTTTAGTTGTGTTTTTGTAGTATTTTTGTAGTATTGCCAGGAGTTGTATTTTTGTATTATAGTATTATTGTGGTATTTTTGTAGCAGTACAATATTATTTTGTAGTATTACTTTTGTATTTTTGTAGTATTACTGTAGTATTTTTGTAGTATTCCCAGGAGTTGTATTTTTGTATTATTGTATTACTGTGGTATTTTCGTAGTGTTAAAATAGTATTTTGTACTATTACTTTTGTATTTTTGTAGTATTACTGTAGTATTTTTGTAGTATTCCCAGGAGTTGTATTTTTGTATCATTGTATTACTGTGGTATTTTCGTAGTATTAAAATAGTATTTTGTACTATTACTTTTGTATTTTTGTAGTGTTACTGTAGTATTTTGTAGTATTCCCAGGCGATGTATTTTGTATTATTGTATTACTGTGGTCTTGTTGTAGTATTACAATAGTATTTTGTAGTATTAATTTAGTATTTTGTAGTATTACGGTATTATTTTTGTAGTATTACAATAGTTTTTCTAGCATTTCTGTAGTATTTTTTTTTAGTTTAGTATTTCTGTAGTTGTATTTTTTTATCACAGTAATATTGTTTAGTATTTTTGTGGTATTAGAATAGTATTTTCACAGTATGACTGTACTATTTTACAGCATTTCTGTAGTACTTTCTTAGTTGATTTTTTTGTATTTTTGTAGTTTCATTGTAGTATTTATGTCGTAGTGTTTTTGTATTATAGTAGTACTGCAGTATTATTTCTGTAGTATTACAATAGTATTTTTGTAATACTACAAAAGTACTATAGTAATGTTTCTGTAGTTGTATTGTGGTATTTTTTATTGTATTTTTGTACTATAGTATTTCTGTCGTATTTTCACCTTAAGGTATTCCAATAATCTGCCGGCCCCTGCTCTCAGGAGCATCTGACCGGGGATAGAAAACAGTTCAGTTCAGGCGGGCCACCATGGCACGCGTCAGCGGCCCGAACCACCTTATAAAATGCACTCTGCTGGCTCCTCCTCTCAGCTATAGTGAACCGGGGATAACGGATATTGTGGAAAAATCATGCAGTTCATTTTAGGCATGCAAAAATATCCCGCTTCCCTCCAAAAGTGTCTCCTGCCAGTCCGTGTACGCAAGAATATGGGATTGGGTTTCAATAGACTATGACCGTACAAGTTCAGTTCATTTTAGATGGAAATGTGGTAATAGCAAAAACGAGCAACAAAAGTGCCCTAGGATAATGGATCGCAGATGCTCAAGTGCAGTTTACTTTTTGGTGAACAGAATGGCAAAAAAAGAGCAGCCAGGCCACACAACAGTGCCCTCTGCATGTCCATGCTCACATAAATATGCAATTGGGGATAATGGACATTGGCTGTATGAGTGCCGTTCACATTTTGACGGACAGAACAAAGGAGCCGCCGGGGCCTGACAAAAGTGAGTTCTGTCTGGCTCAGCTCTCTACAATTCGCAGGCAGGGATAACGGATCGCTGCCGCACAAATGCTGTTCACTTTTTGGTGGACACAACGGCAAAAAAAGAGCCACCAGGCCTGACAAAAGTGAGTTCTGTGATCAGGGATAACGGGTAGCAAATTCCTTTTTCAACCTGCGTCCTGCTGCTTTATTATTTCCAGATGGTCCAAAAAAATAAATAAACAAAAAACAATAAAACAGATGGCTGCCTGTCAGAACAGCGCCGGAACTTTTCAGCACCACGGATAGCGCCCGGCAAACTGTCGTCTTGATGGCAATAACGACGTTGAAAATTCACACGGCTCCTTTTTAGTTTGTTTTTTTAAGGCGCATAAGGTAGCGCTTTAATGAGCGCTAGAGGGCAAATTGGCAATCAAGGAGGAACACGTGCAATCTGTTGCCGACATGCCACGGAATGTGTCGATCGAGCACAATATCGGGAAGTAAATTCGATAAACCGCTTTGTTCATGCCATACGTTAGTATAAAATAATAGAAAATCGTGCCCCATTGTGCTTATTTTAAGTTTAAAGGGACAGTGTGTAATATTCAATGGCTTCTACTGGTAGAAAACACATTGATTTGAATACTAGCCATGAACTATCATACCAATATTAACTTTTATAAAAACTCATAAGTCGACAAATGAGTATTTCTTTACTTAAGTAGGCACCATGTTTGTCTGGCATCCTGCTGTCCCCCTGTGCTATGTATCACTGGCCCACGCTCGTACCACTGGTTAAATATTACACATCGGTGCTTTACATTTTCTTTCTTTTTTGAAATATTATCATTAGCTAGTAGTAGATCATTGCTAATAGCAACATTTATTTTTAATTCTGAGGGGAAACAGTTTAGGATTTTCCCTAATTTATGTATATATTTTTATATTACTATAATAAGGGATAAAATATCTTAAAACAAGAAAAAATATACTTAATATGAGTATTATTTTATGCCAACGGTAAAAAAAAAATATTCTAAATGAAATGAGCAAAACTGTCCTATCTAGCATCATTTTGTTTTTGCTTCTTCCTTTAGCATCATTGCACCCACAAAAGATAAATACGGTACAAAAAAAACACAGTATCGTATTCCCGACTCGGTCTTTCCAGAGCACATTATATTCCAACCCGTACGAAAAAGGAGAAAGGCATTATGGGAGGGAGTTGAGCCGATAGCATTTCGGCATTTTCATTATACAAACCGATGGCAGACCAGCATTTATATGTCGTTGACCAATAGCAGACAGACATTTTACAGATGGAACTCGTCATAGACATGAACAAACGCAAGAAAGTTTGAAGCTGTATATTTTAGGCCATTTGTTAGCGTTTTTGCTTCTCCCTTTAGCATCACAACAAGCCTTGGGACCAATAATCAATAAATACAGTACAAAATTACAGTATTGTTTTGTGGTATGTTAAAAATATGTTGATGTAAAGTTACAGCCAGTTAGTGTGCCTTCATTGGAATATATGGTCTTATTTTCATGGTCAGTTTTCCAAAATGTCTGCAATGTCTTCCTTTCACATTTTTGTTCAGTTACAGTAAATGTTCTGAACTACCCTCCTTCGTTTCTTTTCATGTTTTGTTCAGTTAAAGCTTTTTTCCAGTTAGAGCTAGTTAGTGTTCCAACCTATCCTGTGTTTTCTTTCCTTTCAAGTTTTGTTTAGTTATAGGTAATGTCCCAACATATTTTGCATTGTTTTACTTTCATGTTTTTTTCTCAATTAGAGTAAGTTTTTTGATATATTCTTATTTCTTAATTTTATTTTGTTCAGTCAGAGCTAGTTAGTATTCCACCATATCCAGCCTTGTCTGTCTTTAATGTTTTGTTCATGTAGAGCATGTTGGTGTTCCAACCTTTCCTGTGTCATTTCATATGTTTTGCTCAGTTAAAGCGAGCTAGCGTCCCAACATATTCTATGTTGTACCCCTCTCTCATGTTTTGTTCAATTAGAGCTAGTATCCCAACGTATTCTAAATTCTCCATTTACATTCATGATTTTTTTTCAGTTATAGCTTTTGTTCTAACACATCCTGCTTGGTCCCTTTCAAGTTTGTTCAGTTACAGCTAGTTAGTGTCCCGAAAAATTCTGTAGTTTCTCTCTTTCATGTTTTGTCTGTGTTGTCTTTCTTTCTCTTTTGATTAGTTACCACTAGTTGATGTTCCAACATATTCTGCATTGACTTTTTTCACGTTTTGTTTAGATACAGCTAGTTAGCTGCGTTATTATTCAAGTCTTGGGACCCATAGCATATAACTACAGTACAGTACTGTTTTTCGGCACATGAGAAAATGTGTTGGGCTTCATATTTCTTCTCTCAAATGTCTCGCATTTGTCGGTTTTTCACATGTTGATCAGTGAGAGCTAGTATCCTAACCTATTCTGAATTCTGCCTTTCATGTTTTTGTTAGTTAGTGTTCCCACCTATCTTGCTTCGTTTTCCTTTCATGATTTATTACAACATATAGGGGTCCTCCTTTCATGTTATGTTCAGTTAGTGCTTAATACCCTGTGTTTTTTGTATCCTTTCCCATGCTGTGTACTTCGAAACAAGTTAGTGTCCCAAAATATTATGCGTTGTCTTCTTTTAGTCTTTTTGGTTGGAGGTAGTGTCCCTACATATTCTATGTTGATTTTTATTCATGTGCTGTTCAGTTAGTGCTAGTTAGTGTTCCAAAATAGCCTGTTTTTATCCTCTCCCCTGCTGTTTAGTTCGAACAAGTTACTGTCCCACAATAGTATGCATTGTCTTATTTCTTATTGTGTTCAGTTAGAAGTAGTGTCCCTACATGTTCTGTATTGATTTTTAGTCCTGTGCTGTCCAGTTCAAACTAGTTAATGTTCCATCATATCCTGCTTTGTTACTTTTCACATTTTGTTCAGTTAGAGCTAGTTAGTGTCTCAACACACCCTGTATTGTCTTTCTTTCCCCAATTATCAGCTAGAACGTATTAGTGCTGCAACACATTTTATGTTCCCTTACTTTTATGTTTTGTTCAGTTAGAGCTACTTAGCGTCTAATGTATTTTATGTTGTCCTTTTTCATGTTGTCTCTAGTTACTTCAGTAAGAGTCGGTGTGCTCGAAATAACTTGTTAATGTAATGTAGCGGGGAAAATCCGGCAAAGAGGGGCCCGAAAGCATCTTATTTCACACTGTAAAGTGAAAATGCTGTAAGGCGGGGTCGCCACATCCCGGGGTTTTACCGTATATATTTTTTCCGTCGCCACGGAGGACCTACCCGAGTGTGGTCATGGTGACAATGGTGTACCAGAAGGCGGCTGGGATGCTGGTGAACTTGCTGGCGGCCGAGCCTTTCTCGGCGTAGAACATGACGGTGGCAAAAATGATGATGGCCATCGTAAGCGAGAAGAGCAGGAAGCCCAACTCGGAGGCGCAACTCTTCAAGGTGTAGCCCAGGATCCGAAGTCCGGCCGAGTGGCGCGAGAACTTGAAAATCCGGAAGACCCGAAAGACCCTCAACGTCACGAAGGCGCCGCTCACCTGATCGTTGTCGGTCATGACCAGGCCGATGTAGTAGGGCATGATGGCCACCACGTCGATGACGCTCATCACGCTCTTCATGAACTTGTAGCGGCTCGGCGCCGCCAGCAGGCGCAGGAGATACTCGACGGTGAAGATCATCACGCAGGCCGTGTCCAAGCAAAAGAAGGCCAGCGCGTAGCGGTCGCCGCAAGAGACCTCCTTGGCACGCTCGGGCATGGTGCCGCAAGGAACCGTCTCCACCACGTTGGCCATGACCGAAACGGCGATGAAGAAACCCGTCACGTAGTAGAAAACCAGCGCCAAGGTGCTGGTGTGCGGGTTCTCGAAGGCGCGCCACAGGTACTCCCGAGCGGTCAGTTGCGGCGGACATGCCGCCTCGGCTCCTGCGCTCTCCATCTCCTCGTCGTCCTGCAGCCGCTCGGCGTTCTCGCGCCGCCGGTCCTTGTACTCCTCGTAGCAACAATCCCCGATGATCTCCGGGATGATGCCGAAAAAAGCCAGCTCCTCATCGTAGGCCGAGATGCACTCCTGGCGCGGGTAGTGGAGCTTGCCGGTGCGGTAGAAGTTGAGGATGTTGCGGAATATGTCCGGGTCGCGGTCGAAGAAGTACTCGTGGCTCTCCTCGTGGAAGAAAAAGTCCTTCTCGGTGCTGCCGAGTAGGGTGTCCGGGTAGCGCTCCAGCGTGGTCCGCCACGTCTGGAAGCGCGTGCCGCTCACGTTCAGTACGATGAGCCCGTCCTGCGCTTTGGTCCGCTTGTCCTGCGGCGGCGCCGGCATCGGGGTGCTGGCCACCGGCATCCAGCCGATGGCCGCAGCCCGGGCGAACGGGAGCCATGCCGCCACGCCTGCTGCCATGCTCACCTGGGGGGCAGTGCGCACGCACACGATCACGAACAAACACGCACACCACCACGCACACGCGCGCGCCGTTATCGCAGTGCGGACGCGCCACGCGGAGCACAGCCACGCGGAGCGCAACCGCGGGCGCTTTGCGGCAAATCGGCTCACTCACCACGGGGTTGCAGCGGCTCCGCTAAAGCGCCTGGACGGAGAGTTTAAGCAAATCCTGTCCGGGTATCGACACCTCCCATCGATACCGACCGCAGCCGCACACAAGCGCGCGCGCGCCCGCAAAACACGCGTCTGCACATACGCGCTTGCGCGCTCCGGAATGAAACGGCGCGATCCTGTCGCATCAACAAGTTAAACAAAGCAGCCGGGAGCGCGAAGTGACTGTTGCTTGAGCGCAGGATTTTCTTTTACGATTTTCACTTCGGGTTCCGATGGTCCGCAGGGCGAGGGGCACCCCCCCACCACTCGTTGCAGCAACTCCTCGATAAAGTCCCGTTCCTTTTGCGTTTGCTGCAAGACCACCCTCCCCCTTTCTCTGCTCGCCGCGTTCCCAGCAGCGATCCCAAGAAGAGAGGAGAGAGAGGAAATGGAGAGAGAGAGAGAATAGAGAACTGAAAAGTGAGGGATAGAGTGAGAGAGGAGAGAAAAGAGGGGGATACCAAGGGGAAAGAATGCGATAAGAGATAGGGGGGAAGAGAGAAAAGAAAATGGAGGGCAGAGAGAGAAAGAGAAGGGGAAAGGGGAAGAGGAAGGGGAAGAGAGAGGGGCAAGAAAGAGAGAGGCAAGAGAGGGAAAGACAGTAAAGGGAGAAAGAAGGGAAGGGAGAGAGAGGGAGAGTGGGAGGTATAGAAAGAGAGAGGAGTGGGAGAGGGAGAGAGGGGGAGAGAGAGTGAAGGGGAGAGGGGCAGGAGAAGGAAAGACAGGGGAGAAAGAGAGAATAAGGGGAGAGGAAAACTCATAGAAGAGAGAAAGAAGGTAGGACAGAAGACAAACAATGGGAAGAAGATGGATTAGAATGGGAGAGAAAAGAGGGAAGAGGGGAAAAAGGGAAAAACATATTGGAGAGAGATGTAGAGAGAGAAGATAATGGAGAGAGAGAGGAGGGAAGGGGTTACAGTGGAATAAGAATGTGAGAAAGTGGGATGAGAAAGGAGGAGAGAGGAAGACAGAATGGAGAGAAGGACAGAGAGATAGAGAGAGCGGGAGATAGAGAGAGGGGGGGAGAGAGAGGGAGGGGAGAGAGAGGAAGAGAGAGCGAGAGGGGCAGGAAAGGAAGAGACGGGGTGATAGGGAGGAATAGAGAG
The DNA here is from genome assembly GCF_059441175.1 of Urocampus carinirostris. Classification (NCBI taxonomy): domain Eukaryota; kingdom Metazoa; phylum Chordata; class Actinopteri; order Syngnathiformes; family Syngnathidae; genus Urocampus; species Urocampus carinirostris. The sequence continues at coordinate 35,934,599 of NC_142355.1, read as the reverse complement.
AAGGAGGAGAGAGGAGATAGGAAAAGTCAGTTAGAGAGAGAGGACAGAGGAGAGACAGGAGGGAAGGGGTGAGAGTAAAATAAGAATGTGAAAAGTGGGATGAGAAAGGGGGAGAGGGTTATACAGAAGAGAGAAAGAGTAAAATAAAGGGTTTTCACAGGCGGCTCCTCAGGGTTTTTTTTGGGCGTTTCTCTGGATTTTCACAGGCTTTCCTCAGGGTTTTCATAGGCGTTCTTCAGGGTTTTCATAGGCGTTCTTCAGGGTTTTCATAGGCCTTCTTCAGGGTTTTCATGGGCGTTTCTCAGGGTTTTTATAAGCGTTCTTCCAGGTTTTTATAGGCGTTCTTTAGGGTTTTCATGGGGCATTCTTTAGGATGTTCACAGGCTTTCCTCAAGGTTTTTATAGATGTTCCCCAGGGTTTTCATAGGCGTTCCTTAGGGTTTTCATGGAACGTTTGAATTTGCCTGCCGCCAACAACACGCATCGATCGCAGATCGACGCGCTCCGCAAAGGTCGGCGGAGTGCTAACGCCACCGCAAGTTAGCCGGCCCGGCCTGACATTTTGCCAAATCAGCATAATCGATGAGCTGTCTCTCGTATTCCGTAACGTAGCGCGTGACATCTCCAGGGGGGGATTGCAGACATCTGGGCTCAGCGTGTGCGCCGCCGATTTCACGCGGTGCTGCGGCAGCTGCCACGATTGCCGGCCCGGGGCGCCATATAAGTTGAAGGATAGGTGGCATAAAAGAGTAGGTGCTTGTTCATAAAATTTACTCTTTATAGTTTTCATAGTACACCATGCGTCTTAGTCATAAATCAAAACCCTTTATGTCACTACTCAAGGAATGCCAAAAATGCTGTGGAATTAAACCTGTGGTCGTAACTCCCCTGCAAAAATCTAACAGGTAGGCTATAAAATTCAGTGAAATACATGTCACTAATACACATAATGCTATCATAAATCATGTTTATTTCAGAGATGTATATCAAAATGGTAGCCCATTTGCACCAATCAGTAACGAAAAATAGCTCTCAGCTTGGAAAAGGTTGGTGACCCCTATATATGACAGCTCATTTGCATAGATATGACAGGCATGTCACAAAATTAAATGCAAGAAATAGTATGTACATCAAAAATGCAAATAAGACATACAATGCAGTCATAAATCATGTTTTTCTTACTCATATGCATAAATATGGGCCATAATGAGTAATGTATGTAAAGAATGCAAGTGGTGGTTGTCATGAACCAGAACGGAATCTCGCATCCAATAGCGTTAGTTTCAAAAGTGCTTTTATTTGAAAGAGTTGTTGGAGCTGGCTTGGGACGTCGACGCTTGTCGGTCGTCAGCCTCTTCGGGCGGAATGGCAGCTCCGTGACGGGTGGACAGAAAGTACAGCTGAGCGGTAAGTCGGAAACAGGTCAGAAACGGAAGGCAGGCATGAATCAGGCAAGAGGAGTCGTGGGTACCTTGTAGTCTGGAGAAACACTCAGGGATACAAAGAGTATACCCGGACGTCCATCTCTGGACGCAGATTGCTTAAGTGGAGAACGTCAGCCAATCAGGAAGTGCGCTCCAGCGTGCCAAACGATTGCCCCAGGTGATTCACTTAGGCAATCACGACAGTGGTATCATGAATCACATTTTCAGAACTCTTTTACAGACATGATATCCTGTTGTTATTTTCTCCAGTTTTTATTCCCGTCTAGTTTCTCTTGTTTATTTTCGATATCCTGACTCGTTATCTATCTTGTCTGTCCCTTGCTGTCCGGTATCAATCCCATCTTTTCGGTATCAACTCGGGCAATTGGAATCGATCTTGTTGGTCTCTGGCTTCCTGTCTTTCCATGCCAGATCGGCTGCCTAACGTGCATGACTCCCCATTTCCCGTAAAATAAAGGCTTGTGTGAGAACATCACGCGATTGGGTCTTGATC